>NC_041387.1:65281406-65287079 GCF_002162155.2 Triticum dicoccoides | reverse complement strand
ATCCATTTTGTCATACTTCTCACCCGCATCCCACTAGCAGCTAGATGCGTTGCTTTGCAGGACTCAGTTTTCAAGGACTCCAATTCTGATCTGAAGCTAGTGACGAAGCCATGAGTGGCATGTGGACTCTGAAGGATTCCCTCATGGATCGCTTTTCTTCGTGCTGCCCAAATAGCCCATGGAATAACAACTAACTTGATCATGCTAGCATGTGTTAAGTTGTCAATAGTTGACAATAGCCAAAACTTGCATTTGGCTCAGTCGACACTTGAATATAGTCAGCCACATCATCATCAACCAAAGCCCAAACGCAGCGGGCAATAGAGCACTCCAAGAGTGAATGGCGCCAACTATCCTGTATCCCGCAAAGCTGGCATTTGTCATCGTCGGCCATATTCCTTACATGCCGAACATCTTCAGTTGGGATGGTGTGCCTAGCTAGTCGCCACAAAAAAATACGAATCTTTCCTAGGACTGGACTGGCAGAGAGAGGTCCAAGATTTAGCTTCATAATCAGAATAACCTGCATAGAAGTGATCGATCGACCTCTCCTTCTCCGAGAGATTGGTCGAACAACAAGTTTTCGTATTATCCATCCGACGCTACTGGCTACATAC
This sequence comes from Triticum dicoccoides, assembly GCF_002162155.2. NCBI lineage: Eukaryota > Viridiplantae > Streptophyta > Magnoliopsida > Poales > Poaceae > Triticum > Triticum dicoccoides. Next base: position 65,286,462 of record NC_041387.1, on the reverse strand, counting down.
ATATACAATATGTAAGATCTCTTACAATCCCCTAGCATTTGAAATCAACTTCCACATGGTATTCTCCGAATTTATTGATGACGTGGTCAAGAAAGAATCCCGCCAATTCCTCTTGAATTTCTTTCATGCGATCTTGTGGTAGGAGTTCATTCCGCATCTGCCACGTCTAATTTGAAGAAGGGGGTTAATACATATATATATATATGAATGAAACTCAACAGAAATGATGGTGTAATAAAATGAAATTGTGAATATTATTGCTTACGCACTTCATATTGTCTTTTAGAGTAGCCCCGCTTATTTTTCAAAGTCGCGTTGTAGATGAACTCGCACACGCAGTATCCACAGTAATCATTCCCGTGTTCCTGCCACAAGCACTTTACAAGAAATAGAGGTCAATCAAACTGATAATGAAGCATTATAAATGGCATTGATGAAAGTATAGCTATAGAATCAACGTGCGCACAACTAGCTAGCTAGTAGTACTTACTATCGGGTATGTATATCGCAGCTCCTTCGGCAGTCCCGGAGCTTCTACGAGGAACTGTTTCCAAACCCTGCAACACAAATAAAATAATTATTATTACTTGAGATATCAGGAAATGAACAAAAAGTTGCCGATATGGTGCGATAATGATCGATTGAACTTACTTGTTGAGCATTTTAGTCATGTCCGCATAGGTTTCGGGATCTTTTCGTCTCGAGTCTAAGACGGTTACTAGTCCCCGCTCAAGCTTAATCTTCAGAAGAACATAGTGGAAGCTGCGCAGGCATGCATAACTCATCAATTACATTACTATAACCTCGCTCGAGTAATAAGGGAAACCGAATATGCACACGACAGTAACACTCACTCGAAATTGTAAGGAAAGAGTATTAAATCTTTGTTTTGATTTTTGATCAACGATTGTAGCAAGTTGGCCTCGGCCTCTTCGGCGTTCTTTGTAACCAAAAATTCATCTATGATATTTGTGTTAATGAACCCAATATCATACATTTCTTGTTTTCTGCACTCGACGATCTTCAATCTGCATAATATAGTGAGGATAATTAATTATAAACACATGCAATGAAAGAGCTGAGCTATATATAGAGACTTAATGACAAAAATAGTACTTACAGACAGTAGCAAAAGACTGTTAATTTAACTCGAAGATCTCCTCAAATGGAACAGGCAATAGATCAGTTCCAACGAGGCCGTGCTCCTCTTTAATTCTCAGATACAAAGTATTCGTTCCCCCAGACTCTCTGCAGGTTTTCATGTACCAATTATGGAATCTTCACATCATCGTTGTTAGAGATTTTTCATCTTTGATGAGAGGCTTCCCGTACTCGTATCTGTGTTCGTCCACCTCCAAGACATCAAAATGTACATTGTCAGGCAGGTAATCTCTAAGATTGCTATAACCGGGCACCGTCCCCGAAGCATTAGCGACGATGTCGCTAGACACATTGAGCGGGGGGCACGATTGCTTTGCTTGTTCGCCGAGCTGGGCAATTTTTTTCCCAGCTACTCGTTCTTTTAACCTTTGATGTCTGACAGTACTTCCCGACCGCTCCGCTTCGAGATATGCCTTTTCAGTAATGCGCTCATAGTTGGTTTTCAGCGGAGACTTTGGTGGTTTACTCAGGGCATCGATAGTGCGCTTTGCTTTCACCGGATCTACCTTCTCCTCCAGAGGTGGATGTCTTTTTGCTTTCAACCCTTCAAAGAAGTCCTTCACTTTGGTCTGCACGATCTTCGCGTTTTCCTCCTCAGTCCTCTCGTACGGTAACTTCTCAAGAGGCTTGAGAGGTGGACCATATCTGTATTGCCTCCCGCCTCTGGCTGTACTGCTAGACACTGGAGCAGATGGAGCGGCTGCGGCTGTCTTCTTTCGTGCTTGCTTAGGAGGTGGAGGAGAAGGACTACGACGCGCCGGAGCAGCCGGGGCGGCGGCGGGTCTCTTCCGCCCTTGCTGGCGAGGCGGAGAAGGAGGAGGCTGCTGGCTGCTCGGGCGCGCCGGCGCAGGCGGAGAAGGAGGCGGAGTGCCGCCACGCGCCGGAGATGGAGGCTGAGTGCCCTGATCGTCACTCGCCGGAGGAGGAGGTGGTGGAGGAGGCGGAGTGCCCTGACTCGCCGGAGGAGGAGGAGGAGGCGGAGGCGTCCAGTTCGGAAGGTTGATGAACTCCTTCCGCCATAGGCATGGAGTCTTCAGAGAAGAACCGAGCCGGGTCTCCCCTTCACCGGTAGGGTGGTCAAGTTGGAGGTCCTCAAATCCTCCGTTATTTCGTCCACCGTCACCCTAGCATATCCTTCTAGAATTGGACGACAGTGAAAAGTTGCGCCGAGTTTAGAAGGCCGAACAGAGCCGACAGCCGCCTTGACTTTTAAGTTCTGCCATTGCGTCATAAGGTGGCATTTTTGAGACTCCGTGATAGCATCCACGGGGTAGCTAGCAGGAGCCGTCAAGACATGCTTCGGCTGAAGCAGCTCGGTGGAAGCCACGCTGCTTCTCCGCTGAGATGGCGAGGTAGCTTCGGGGGAAGCTCCGACAGTTCGTTTGCTATGATTTGCTTCTCGTTCCTCTATCGCTTGTACCCTTGTGTGCAACGCCTGCAGTTTGGTCTGCTGCACTTTCTTCCTCCTCTCCTGGCATTTGTAACCGCCTGCGTCCGGAAACCCAGCCTTCCACGGAACGGAGCCTGGCGTGCCTTATGTCCATCCAGGGTGCTCAGGATTCCCGAGGGCCATTGTGAGCTCGTCATTCTCTCTGTCTGGAATGAACGTCCCTTCCTGCGCTGCATCGATATAGTGCTGAAGCCTCTTGACTGGTATTTTCATTTGCTCGTCCGTCCAAAGGCACTTCCCTGATACAGGGTCCAAGGTTCTGCCAGCCCCAAAGAACCAAGTCCGGCAACGGTCTGGCCAGTTCCTTGTCTCTGGTTCGATCCCTTTATCAAGCAGATCATTCTCAGCCTTGGCCCACTTAGGCCTGGCTTTGAGGTAGCCACCTGACCCCGTGCGATGGTGAAGCTTCTTCTTTGCAGCATTTTTCTTGTTTGTCGCCGACATCTTCTTAATGTTTTCCGATGTCTTGTGGGCCACAAATGCGGGCCAGTGATCTCTGATCTTCTCATATTTGCCGATGAATTCTGGTGTCTCTTCTTTGTCGACAAACCTTTTCAGCTCATTCTTCCACCTCCTGAATAGGTCTGCCATCTTCTTGAGAGCATGAGACTTGATTAATTGCTCTTTAACTGGCTTCTCTTGATCCTCCTCTGGCGGTAGGGTGAAATTTTCCTTCATCTCAGTCCAAAGATCATCTTTCTGCATATCATTGACATAAGACACCTCAGGGTCTTTGTTCTTAGGCTTATACCATTGGTGGATGCTGATCGGGATCTTGTCCCTAACAAGAACCACACACTGAGCAGCAAATGCTTCCTTTGTCCGGATGGGTTCAATCGGTTAGTCATCACGCGTGATTGCTGTGATCTCAAACCTTTCATCCGAGCGCAACTTTTTCTTCGGGCCTCGTCTCTTTACCGAAGTTGTGCTCGATCCGGAGGGCTAGAAAAAAGAAGAAAGACGAGAGTTAATTAATATGTGTACATATACCAAAACAATGAATGCATCAATTAGCTAGTCAGCACATGCTTAACTAATATATATACCTGGCCGGACTCGGTTCGGTCACCGGAGCCGTCATCACGGTCTCCTTCTTGCATCGTCATTGGGTCACCGGAGCCATCATAATCATGTCTTTCCTCCTCCATTCTTCGATCACCGTAGCCTGCTTCTTCACCCTGTTCTTCCAGACCATCATTGTCGTTAAGATACGACAAGATATCACCTCCGGCTAAGATTATGTCCCCCAACACCTCTTCTGCTTCCTCGTCTCATATGTGCTCCATTGTTTCTACAAATATTACAACATGGCAATTATTACACAAACATGACAATAGGTGGATATATTAGTGGCAAACATAGACCGAGCTTATTCCGGGTTTGGGGTGGCCTCGGCAATGCTTCAAGGGTAGGGGCGCGGCGGGAGGGGTAGGAGACCGACATCGTTTTTTCTCTCTAGGGTTTGGGTGTCCTCGAGAGTTTTGGTCGAGCGAGAGGGGGTGGCCTCGAGAGAGTTTGTCGGGTAGGGGCGCGGCGGGAGGGGGTAGGAGACCGACATCGTTTTTTCCAGGGTTTGGGTGTCCTCGAGAGTTTTGGTATAAGTTATCACAGTCGAGAGGGGGTAATATCGATAACGACGACATACATACACGGGAAAATAATGTTATCAGGGAGGGGGTATATCGCCCCCCCACGTGTTGAAGTTATCGGGAGGGGGTTAAATCGACAATGATGACATACGTACATGGGAAAATAATATTATCGGAGAGGGGGTATATCGACCCCCCCTCGTGTTGAAGTTATCGGGAGGGGTATATCAACGACGACAGACCCGATAAAACATAAGAAAGCGAAGAAGAAATAAAAAGAGGAGAAGAAGAAAGGAATAGAGGAGAAGAAAAAAAAATAGAAAATATTCTATTTTTTCTTCTTCTCCTCTATTCCTTTCTTCTTCTCCTCTTCTTTTTCTTCTTTTTTCCTCTTCTTATTTATTTCTCCTCTTCTTCCTCTCCTCTTCTTCTCCTTTCTTCCTCTTCTTATTTTCCTTACTCCTTCTCGGTCTATGCACGATAGCAAATTCTGAAAAAATACATCTATGATCCCTCATACATACATACATACAAAAAATACATCTAAAAAATACATATATGATCCCTCATATATACATACATACATACATACAAAAAACATCTGAAAACAGCATATAAGAACATCTAAAAAATACATATATGATCCCTCACACATACATACCTACATCTAAATTTCTTTTATGAACAACTAAAAACATCTAAAAACAACATATAAGAACATCTAAAAACATCTAAACAAATAGCATATGGCAAAAAAGAAATCTAGGGGCCGAGCAGAGGGGCATGGCGGCGGCGCTGCTGGCGGGGCAGGGCAGGGGCGCAGGTACGCGAGGCAGGGCAGGGGTGCGGGAGCGAG
>NC_041387.1:65220206-65281396 GCF_002162155.2 Triticum dicoccoides | reverse complement strand
CATCAGGGCAGATGGCGTCGAGGGCGGCGAAGTTGAGCAGCCTGACGGCGTCGGCGGCGGCGACGACGGTGACGCAGACCAGCCTGACGGCATCGGGGCAGGCTCGGCGGCGACAGCGACGAGGAGCAGGGGGCGTCGGGCGGGGAAAGTGATGGATTTTGGAGAAACTGCTAAGTCCTGCTTATATACACAGCGCAGTGGTCCCGGTTCGTGGCACAAACCGGGACGAATGCCCCCTTTGGTCCCGGTTCGTGCCACCAACCGGGACCAAAGGTCTCTTTAGCAGCCCAAAGGGCGGGAAATAGAGGCCTTTGGTCCCGGTTGGTGGCACCAACTGGGACTAAAGGGCGGGACCAATGCGCCCCTTTAGTCCCGGTTGGTGCCACCAACCGGGACTAAAGGCCTTGTGCTGCCCGCGTCGCGGCACGAAAGTTTAGTCCCACCTTGCTAGCTGAGAGAGCTCGAGAGTGGTTTATAAGCGCTGCTGCGCCCACCCTCTCAAGCTCCTCTCAATTGTAGGCTTTCGAGCCTAACCATACGTTGTGTGCCTGTGGGCCTACTGGGCCTCCTGTGGGCCTGAATCCTGGCCCATGGTAGGGTTTCTAGTCGTATTCAGGCCGTCGGGGCCCAGTAGGTGGCACTTTTTTTGTTTTTTAGTTTTCTTTGTTGCTTTATTTATTTTATTTTGTTTCTACTTACAACAAAATACCTATTGTTGCTATTTTTATTTATTTTATTAAAGTTTTTTTAATTATTTTTCTTTTAGGTCACAAAAATTATAAACTTTCTGTTAGTGCCATTAGTTTTCAAATTTGAATAGTTAAAATGACTGTGTTTAATATTACTGTGTTTAAAATTCAAAGTTTTTTTTCCAGTTTTTTTTTGCATTAGTTATTTTCTTTTGTTTTTTGCTTTATTTTTTAATTCTTTTTGCTTTTAGGTCAGCAAAATTGTAAACTTTCTGTTAGTACCATTAGTTTTAGAAAAATTATTTTGTTTTTTTGTTTTCTTTGTTGTTTTATTAATTTTATTTTGTTTCTACTTACAACAAAATACTTATTGTTGCTATTTTTATTTATTTTATTAAAGTTTATTTTTAAATTTTTTCTTTTAAGTCACAAAAATTATAAACTTCATGCTAGTGCCATTAGTTTTCAAATTTGAATAGTTAAAATTTGAATTCTTTGAAATTTGGGTGAATCACAAGTTTGTGATTAACTTTACTAAAAAAATGAGCATAGATGCGCCTATAGAGAAAATTCAACCTAAATTCATAATAAATTTCTATGAATTTCAGAGAAATTCAGTATGAATTTAGGTCAAATTCCCTGTATAAGGGCATCTATTTTCACTTTGAGAGGAGCTCAACAAGGCAGAGAGGGAGGGGCTTATAAACCGGTGTGAGCGCCCTTCGGTTGGCGAGGTGGGACTAAACTCTGTCCGCAACGAGGACCAACCCTTTAGTCCCGGTTTGTGGCACAAATCGGGACTAATGGTCATGGGCCAGGGGCGAGGCGCATTGGTCCCGGTTCGTGCATGGAACCGGGACCAAAAGGTCCAGACAAACCGGGACCAATGGCCCGCGTGGCTACCCTCTTGAGTGTTCTTGGTGAGAACATAGTTGACAAGGAGCGAACCGGGATTAATGGTATTACGAGGGCCGAACCATAAGACATTAAAGCATTTCAAATGAACTCTGAAAAAGTTGAAAGTTGGCATGGTATCATAATTTCACCCACATAGCATGTGCATGTACAAAATGGACAATGGTATCATACTCGTCTGTTACAAAGTTGGCATGGTATCATCATAATAGTTGTGGGAGAAAGTCTTCACTTTTTCTTCGCTTGTGTCATTTGCTTATTGCGTCGTAACCATGGATAATCTTCATCGTTTATCAGGATGCTTGGGTCAGCCTTGACTTTGAAGGGAGGAATTTCATGAAACTTTTCATAATCTTCAGACATGTCTGTCTTGCCCTCCACTCCCACGATGTGCCTTTTTCCTGAAAGAACTATGTGGCGCTTTGGCTCATCGTATGATGTATTCGCTTCCTTATCTTTTCTTTTTCTCGGTTTGGTAGACATGTCCTTCACATAGATAACCTGTGCCACATCATTGGCTAGGACGAATGGTTCGTCACTGTACCCAAGATTTTTCAGATCCATTGTTGTCATTCCGTACTATGGGTCTACTTGTACCCCGCCTCCTGACAGATTGACCCATTTGCACTTAAACAAAGGGACCTTAAAATCATGTCCGTCGTCAAGTTCCCATATGTCCACTATGTAACCATAATATGTGTCCTTTCTCCTCTCGGTTGTTGCATCAAAGCGGACACCGCTGTTTTGGTTGGTGGTCTTTTGATCTTGTTCAATCGTGTAAAATGTATTCCCATTTATCTCGTATCCTTTGTAAATCAATACAGTCAAAGATGGTCCCCTGGACAACAAGTACAGCTCATCACAAACAGTCTTGTCACCTCTGAGACGTGTTTCCAACCAACTGCTGAAAGTCCTGATGTGTTCACATGTAATCCAGTCGCACTGCTCCGGGTGTTTGGAGCGTAGAATGTTCTTGTGTTCATCAACATACGGGGTCACCAAGGTAGAGTTCTATAGAACTGTGTAGTGTGCTTGAGACCAAGAATATCCGTCCCTGCATATTATTGAGTCCCCTCCAAGCGTGACTTTTCCAGTCAGTCTCCCCTCATACCGCGATTTAGGGAGACCTATCTTCTTAAGGCCAGGAATGAAGTCAACACAAAACCCAATGACATCCTCTGTTTGATGGCCCATGGAGATGCTTCCTTGTGGCCTAGCGCGGTTACGGACATATTTCTTTAGGACTCCCATGAACCTCTCAAAGGGGAACATATTGTGTAGAAATACGGGCCCCAGAATGACAATCTCATCGACTAGATGAACTAGGACGTGCGTCATAATATTGAAGAAGGATGGTGGGAACTGAAGGAAATATGCCCTAGAGGCAATAATAAAGTTATTATTTATTTCCTTATTTCATGATAAATGTTTATTATTCATGCTAGAATTGTATTAACCGGAAACATAATACATGTGTGAATACATAGACAAACATAGTGTCACTAGTATGCCTCTACTTGACTAGCTCGTTAATCAAAGATGGTTAAGTTTCCTAACCATAGACATGAGTTGTCATTTGATTAACGGGATCACATCATTAGGAGAATGATGTGATTGACTTGACCCATTCCGTTAGCTTAGCACTTGATCGTTTAGTATGTTGCTATTGCTTTCTTCATGACTTATACATGTTCCTATGACTATGATATTATGCAACTCCCATTTGCCAGAGGAACACTTTGTGTGCTACCAAACGTCACAACGTAACTGGGTGATTATAAAGGTGCTCTACAGGTGTCTCCGAAGGTACTTGTTGAGTTGGCGTATTTCGAGATTAGGATTTGTCACTCCGATTGTCGGAGAGGTATCTCTGGACCCACTCGATAATGCACATCACTTAAGCCTTGCAAGCATTGCAACTAATGAGTTAGTTGCGGGATGATGTATTACGGAACGAGTAAAGAGACTTGCCGGTAACGAGATTGAACTAGGTATTGAGATACTGACGATCGAATCTCGGGCAAGTAACATACCGATGACAAAGGGAACAATGTATGTTGTTATGCGGTTTGACCGACAAAGATCTTCGTAGAATATGTATGAGCTAATATGAGCATCCAGGTTCCGCTAATGGTTATTGACCGGAAACGTGTCTCGGTCATGTCTACATTGTTCTCGAACCCGTAGGGTCCGCACGCTTAAAGTTTCGATGACAATTATATTATGAGTTTATGAGTTTTGATGTACCGAATGAGTTCGGAGTCCCGGATGAGATCAGGGACATGACGAGGAGTCTCGAAATGGTCAAGATGTAAAGATTGATATATTGGAGGACTATATTCAGACATCGGAAAGGTTCCGAGTGATTTGGGTATTTTTCGGAGTACCGGAGAGTTACGGGAATTCGTATTGGGCCTTAATGGGCCATACGGAAAGGAGAGTGTCGGTGTCAAAACCGGAGGATCTCGGGTAGGGGGTCCCGAACTGTGCGTCTAGGCGGATGGTAACAGGAGACTAGGGACACGATGTTTTACCCAGGTTCGGGCCCTCTTGATGGAGGTAAAACCCTACGTCCTGCTTGATTGATATTGATGATGTGGGTATTACAAGAGTAGATCTACCACGAGATCAAGGAGGCTAAACCCTAGAAGCTAGCCTATGGTATGATTGTTGTTCGTCCTATGGACTAAAGCCATCCGGTTTATATAGACACCGGAGAGGGCTAGGGTTACACAGAGTCGGTTACAATGGTAGGAGATCTACATATCCGTATTGCCAAGCTTGCCTTCCACGCCAAGGAAGGTCCCATCCGGACACGGGACGAAGTCTTCAATCTTGTATCTTCATAGTCTTGGAGTCCGGCGATGATGATAGTTCGGCTATCCGGACACCCCCTAGTCCAGGACTCCCTCAGTAGCCCCTGAACCAGGCTTCAATGACGACGAGTCCGGCGCGCATATTGTCTTCGGCATGGCAAGGCGGGTTCCTCTTCCGAATAATTTATAGAAGATTGTGAATACCAGTATAGTGTCCGGCTCTGCAAAATAAATTCCACATACCACCGTAGAGAGAATAATATTTACACAAGTTCAATCTGCTGACGTATTTTGTGGCGTGACGTCACACCACTACCAAGCCTTTACTCGAATTGTTTTTATTGTACCACCTCAGCGCGTTTAGCGAAGCGGTTTCCTTGGCACGTCTTGTCGAAGCAGAGATCGTGTTCCCCTTATTCCAGGATTCCCATCAATACGGACGTGGGTAACCCAACCGCGCCATTGATTGCAGCGCTTGGGAGATAAGCGAGTTTTATCAGGCCGGTGGGGACGCATGGTTTCGTCCGCCCATATAAGGGGATAAAGATCCAACCCTTTTACCTATGCCTTCTTTCTCCTTTGCTTATCCATCTCCGCGAACTCGAGCTCCAGCGCCCAAGTCCGCACATCTCACCTCAACCTTCTCCAACTATGTCCGGAGCGGGAGGCAAGTGGATGGCCTCCTCCGTTACGGAGGGGCACATCCAGAAGCTGCGCAGCGCCGGATATCTGTCCAGCAACATCGCGCACCGGCTCCCCGACGCGGGGGAGCTCATCCCCACCCCCAGGCCCCATGAGAGGGTAGTATTCCTTTCCCATTTCCTCCGCGGACTGGGCTTCCCACTCCATCCCTTTGTCCGGGGGCTCATGTTCTACTACGGCCTGGATTTCCATGATCTGGCCCCGAATTTCATCCTCAACATCTCGGCGTTTATCGTCGTGTGTGAGGCCTTCCTCTGCATCCAGCCCCACTTCGGCTTGTGGCTCAAGACCTTCAGTGTCAAGCCGAAGGTTGTGAAGGGCAGCCAAGCGGAGTGCGGAGGCGCCATGGTGGGCAAGATGCCCAATGTTACTTGGCTCGAGGGCACCTTCGTGGAAACCATTAAGGGGTGGCAATCGGGGTGGTTCTACATCACCGAGCTGCGTGACCCTGAATGGGCAGCGGCCCCCGAATTTAGATCTGGCATCCCCATACGGCTCACCTCCTCGAAAGAGAGTGGCCGGACATGGGGTGATTCGGAGGAGCTGACCGGACTTCAAGCCTGCATCCAAAAGCTAGTGAACAAGAAGCTCAAGCTTGTCAACGTAGTCCAGGTCATGCTCATCCGCCGGATTCTCCCGTTCCAACAACGGGACTTCAATATGTGGGAGTTCGATCCGGCGCAGCACCAGACTTTGAGCGGGCTCTTCGACACTATGTATGAAGAGGCCTGGAGGGTGTTGTTTAAGGGCGCCGAGGCTCCCGCATCCGCTACCGAAGATCGCGGATTCAGCTCGCAGCGTCCGGCTAGTGAGGTAAGCGATTTTGCCCTTTACGGGACACTTGTTTTCCATAGTTTGACTCTATGCGGGATCTAAATTCCCTCTCCTTTGACAGGACTAGCTGAAGAAGGCCGAGCAGACTAACTGTCCGGCCCCTTTGCCAGAAGACCCAGCGAACGCCCGCTTAACGGGGCTACTGGTTCCGGCACCCCACGTGGTGCCGGAGAAGAAGGCCAAGAAGAAGGCCATGGGCACTCGAAACAGTTCCCGTTTTCTGGTGTCACCGGACGATGACTCCGAGGCGGACTCCTCCCACGAAGGCGAGGAGGAGAAGAAAGAGGCCTCTCCCCCAGCGGGGGGAGGGAAGAAAAGGAAGGCCTCCCTAACGAGGGAGGCCGAAGGGTCCAAGAAGGGAAGGACTCTTCCCCCGGACTGCTCTGCCAACACCGACAACGACGACGAGGATTGGCCTCCAAGGGCCAAGCCCCTGGCGAGATCGCAAGTATCCGGACTCCCGAATAACTTCATGATTTTTCTTTTCTCCACATGGTGTCTTTCTAATGCCGCATACAACCCTACAGTCCGCCCAAGGATGATCTTCCCGCTTCGTCGAGCGGGTCCTTGGGTGCGTCGGATATGGATTCCCTTCCGACCGCCTCCACCCCCCGTGATGCGGACGATGCCGAGGTGGGATCCCAGGAAGGGACCCGCCAGGAGGAGGAGGCCCCGGAGGTGCCACAGGGCAACCTCCCGGACTTTGCACCGGACTCCGCACCGGAACCTGTAGTGGCTCCAGAGTCCAGCGGGCGGCCCCTTCGTAAGAAGGGCAAGACCGTGACGCCGGCGGCCTCCGTCCAACCGGAGGCGCCGGATAGCTTGCTGGAGGCGCTGAACGGCGCTTCCATCGAAGAGGAACACCACACCGTCATGAGTGCGATGATTCAGAAGGTTCAGCTTGCCAAGAGCGGGCTGACCGAAGCCTGCAGCAGGCTTCTAACAGGCTTTAAGGTAAGAATTTTGATATATGTAAAATAGTACCGCATAGACAGTAGCCCTTGATGCTCGGTTCGGTGTTCGGAAAGAAAAGCCGGACTGAGGATCTAAAAAGATATACGCAGGAGTCATAAAAAATATGTCAATATGGGATTGCAGGCTGTGCTGCTGACCTCTGCCGCACTGACTGCGGAGGTCAATACTTTGAAGTAAAGCCTCGAGCGGTCCGCAAACGAGCTCGGCCGTGCCAAGAAGCAGCTCGAGGACAAGGAAGGTGAGTAACACCTTATTAAAATTGTACCTTACAGAAAAGGATTTGGTTGCAAGAAGAATGACAAGGATAACGTGGGTATTGCAGGGGCCACGAACAAGGTGGCGACACTGAAGGAGGCGGTGTCCGCGGCCGAACGTAATGCGGCCCGGAGCACACCGAGCGAGAGAAGCAGGAGGCGTGGGTGGCGGAGGTACAGCAAGAGCTCCAGGCTCTCGTGGAAAAACATGAGAGTTTGGAGCGCGACTCGAAGACTCGAGAGTCCGAGCTTGCACCGGCTCTTGAGAGTGCCAAAGCCGCTAAGGCCGAAGCCTACAAGGCCCTCTAGGAAATCGAGGCGTTGAAGAAAATAGCGGTGGGTAAGGAATTTTTCATGCAAAGTAAGCATGTGAGTGTGAATTACCTATCACTTACCCGAATTCGGAGCTCTCCAGGAGCGTTCGCAGATCTGCCCCGCAGCGTGTCTGATGCTGCCGCTTTCTATAGGGCCGAGGAGGGGAGCTCGACAGAGAAGCTCTTCTGGTCTCAGTATGCTGAGGCCGGACATCCGGTGTGTTGGGGAACGTAGTAGAAATTCAAAAAAATTTCCTACGTAACACCAAGATCTATCTATGGAGAGACCAGCAACGAGTAGAAAGGGGAGTGCATCTACGTACCCTTGTAGATCGCTAAGCGGAAGCGTTCAAGTGAACGGGGTTGATGGAGTCGTACTCGTCGTGATTCAGATCACCGATGATCAAGTGCCGAACGGACGGCACCTCCGCGTTCAACACACGTACAGCCCGGTGACGTCTCCCACGCCTTGATCCAGCAAGGAGAGAGGGAGAGGTTGAGGAAGACTCCATCCAGCAGCAGAACAACGGCGTGGTGGTGGTGGAGGAGCGTGGCAATCCCGCAGGGCTTCGCCAAGCACCATGGGAGAAGAGGAGGAGGGAGAGGGGCAGGGCTGCACCAACGAGAGATCAAATCGCGTGTTATGGGCAGCCCCTAGGCCTCATATATATAGGGGAAGGGGAGGGCTGCACCCCCTCTAGGGTTTCCCACCCCAAAGGGCGGCGGCCAGCCTCCAGATGGCATCTGGTGCGGCGGCCAAGAGGGGGGGAGGAGTCCATCCTCCCCAAGGCACCTCGGAGGTGCCTTCCCCCTTGAGGACTCTTCCCTCTAGGGTTCCCTAGGCGCATGGGACTCTTGGGGCTGGTGCCCTTGGCCCATGTAGGCCAAGGCGCACCCCCTACAGCCCATGTGGCCCCCCGGGGCAGGTGGCCCCACCCGGTGGGCCCCCGGGACCCTTCCGGTGGTCCCGGTACAATACCGATGACCCCGAAACTTGTCCCGATGGCCGAAACAGGACTTCCTATATATAAATCTTTACCTCCGGACCATTCCGGAACTCCTCGTGACGTCCGGGATCTCATCCGGGACTCCGAACAACATTCGGTAACCACATACAAGCTTCCTTTATAACCCTAGCGTCATCGAACCTTAAGTGTGTAGACCCTACGGGTTCGGGAGACATGCAGACATGACCGAGACGTTCTCCGGTCAATAACCAACAGCGGGATCTGGATACCCATGTTGGCTCCCACATGTTCCACGATGATCTCATTGGATGAACCACGATGTCAAGGACTTAATCAATCCCGTATTCAATTCCCTTTGTCTATCGGTATTTTACTTGCCCGAGATTCGATCGTCGGTATACCGATACCTTGTTCAATCTCGTTACCGGCAAGTCACTTTACTCGTTCCGTAACACATCATCCCGTGATCAACTCCTTGGTCACATTGCGCATATGATGATGTCCTACCGAGTGGGCCCAGAGATACCTCTCCGTTTACACGGAGTGACAAATCCCAGTCTCGATCCGCATAAAACAATAGATACTTTCGGAGATACCTGTAGTGCACCTTTATAGTCACCCAGTTACGTTGTGACGTTTGATACACCCAAAGCACTCCTACGGTATCCAGGAGTTACACGATCTCATGGTCAAAGGAAGAGATACTTGACATTGGCAAAGCTCTAGCAAATGAACTACACGATCTTTTGTGCTAGTCTTAGGATTGGGTCTTGTCCATCACATCATTCTCCTAATGATGTGATCCCGTTATCAACGACATCCAATGTCCATAGCCAGGAAACCATGACTATCTGTTGATCACAACGAGCTAGTCAACTAGAGGCTCACTAGGGACATATTGTGGTCTATGTATTCACACGTGTATTACGATTTCTGGATAATACAGTTAAAGCATGAATAAAAGACTATTATCATGAACAAAGAAATATAATAATAACTTATTTATTATTGCCTCTAGGGCATATTTCCAACAGTCTCCCACTTGCACTAGAGTCAATAATCTAGTTCACATCGCCATGTGATTAACACTCACAGGTCACATCGCCATGTGACTAATACCCAAGAGTTTACTAGAGTCAGTAGTCTAGTTCACATCACTATGTGATTAACACTCAATGAGTTTTATGTTTGATCATGTTGCTTGTGAGAGAGGTTTTAGTCAACGGGTCTGAACCTTTCAGATCCGTGTGTGGTTTACAAATCTCTATGTCATCTCCTAGATGCAGCTACCACGCTCTATTTGGAGCTGTTCCAAATAACTGTTCTACTTGGAGCTATTCTAAATTGTTGCTCCATTATATGTATCCGGTATCTCTACTTAGAGCTATCTGGATAGGTGTTAAGCTTGCATCGCCGTAACCTTTACGACGAACTCTTTTACCACCTCCATAATCGAGAAAATTCCTTAGTCCACTAGTTACTAAGGATAACTTTGACTGCTGTCCTGTGAGCCATTCTTGGATCACTCTTGTACCCCTTGACTGTCTCATGGCAAGGCACACTTCAGGTGCGGTACACAACATAGCATACTGTAGAGCCTATGTCTTAAGCATAGGAGACGACCTTCGTCCTTTCTCTCTATTCTGCCATGGTCGAGCTTTAAGTCTTAACTTCGTACCTTACAACTCAGGCAAGAACTCCTTCTTTGACTGGTCCATCTTGAACACCTTCAAGATCATGTCAAGGTATGTGCTCATTTGAAAGTACCATTAAGCGTTTTGATCTATCCTTATAGATCTTGATGCTCAATGCTCAAGCAGCTTAATCCAGGCTTTCCATTGAAAAACACTTTCAAAATAACCCTATATGCTTTCCAGAAATTCTACGTCATTTCTGATCAACAATATGTCAACAACATATACTCATCAGAAATTCTATAGTGCTCCCACTCACTTCTTTGGAAATACAAGTTTCTCATAAACTTTGTACAAACCCAAAATCTTTGATCATCATCAAAGCATACATTCCAACTCCGAGATGCTTACTCCAGTCCTTAGAAGGATCGCTGGAGCTAGCATACCTTTTAGCATCCTCAGGATTGACAAAACTTTTCTGATTGTATTGCATACAACCTTTCCTTACGAAAACTAGCAAGGAAACTTGTCTTGACATCCATCTGCCAGATTTCATAAATGCAGCTAATGCTAACATGATTCCGATGGACTTTAAGCATCGCTACGAGTGAGAAAATCTCATCGTAGTCAACTCCTTGAACTTGTCGGAAAACATCTTAACGACAAGTCGAGCTTTCTTAATGGTGACATTTACCATCATTGTCCGTCTTTCTTTTGAAATCCATCTGTACTCATTAGCCTTACGACCATCGAGCCGTTCTGCCAAAGTCTACACTTTGTTTTCATACATGGATCCTCTCTCGGATTTTATGGCCTCGAGCCATTTATCGGAATCCGGGCCCACCATCGCTTCTCCATAGCTCGTAGGTTCATTGTTGTCTAGCAACATGACCTTCAAGACAGGATCACCTTACCACTCCGAAGTAGTACGTGTCCTTGTCGTCCTACGAGGTTTGGTAGTGACTTGATCCGAAGTTTCATGATCAATATCATAAGCTTCCACTTCAATTGGTGTAGGTGCCACAGGAACAACTTCCTGTGCCCTGCCACACACTAGTTGAAGAGACGGTTCAATAACCTCATCAAGTCTCCACCATCCTCCCACTCAACTCTTTCGAGAGAAACCTTTCCTCGAGAAAGGACCCGATTCAAGAAACAATCCATATTGCTTTCGGATCTGAATTAGGAGATATACCCAACTGTTTTGGGTTTCCTATGAAGATGCATTTTATCCGCTTTGGGTTCGAGCTTATCAACCTGAAACTTTTTCATATAAGCGTCGCAGCCCCAAACTTTTAAGAAACGACAACTTAGGTTTCTATAAACCATAGTTCATACGGTGTCATCTCAACGGAATTATGTGGTGCCCTATTTAAAGTGAATGTGGTTGTCTCTAATGCCTAACCCATGAATGACAGTGGTAATTCGATAAGAGACATCATGGTACCCACCATATCCAATAGGGTGCAACTATGATGTTCGTACACACCATCACATTATGGTGTTCCAGGCGGTATTAATTGTGAAACAATTTCCACAATGTCTTAATTGTGTGCCAAAACTCGTAACTCAGATATTCATCTCTATGATCATATCATAGACATTTTATCCTCTTGTCACAATGATCTGCTACTTCACTCTGAAATTACTTGAACCATTCAATAATTTAGACTTGTGTTTCATCAAGTAAATATTCTCAACATCTACTCGAATCATCTGTGAAGTAAGAACATAATGATATTCACTGCATGCCTCAGCACTCATTCGACTGCACACATCAAAATGTGTTACTTCCAACAAGTTGCTATCTTGTTCCATCTTACTGAAAATGAGGCTTTTCAGTCATCTTGCCCATGTGGTATGATTTGCATATCTCAAGTGATTCAAAATCAAGTGAGTCAGAACGATCCATTTGCATGGAGTTTCTTCATGCATATACACCAATAGACATGGTTCGCATGTCTCAAACTTTTCAAAAACGAGTGAGTCCAAAGATCCATCAACATGGAGCTTCTTCATGCGTTTTATACCATTATGACTTACATGGCAGTGCCACAAGTAAGTGGTACTATCATTACTATCTTATATCTTTTGGCATGAAAATGTGTATCACTACGACTGAGATTCAATAAACCATTCCTTTAGGTTTAATACTAATCTTGATGGTAGAGGGAGCGTGCGATGTTTGATCACATCAAACTTGGAAACACTTCCAACACATATCGTCAGCTCACCTTTAGCTAGTTTCCTTTTATTTCGTAGCTTTTATTTCGAGTTACTAACACTTAGCAACCGAACCGGTATCCTGTACCCTGGTGCTACTAGGAGTACTAGTAAAGTACACATTAACATAATGTATATCCAATATACTTCTATCGACCTTGCCAGCCTTCTCATCTACCAAGTATCTAGGGTAATCTTGCTCCAGTGGTTGTTCCCCTTATTACAGAAGCACTTAGTCTCGGGTTTGGGTTCAACCTCGGGTTTCTTCATTGGTGCAGCAGCTGATTTGCCGTTTCATGAAGTATCCCTTCTTTCCCTTGCCCTTCTTGAAACCAGTGGTTTCATCAACCATCAACAATTGATGCTCCTTCTTGATTTCTACTTTCGCGATGTCAAACAACGCGAATACCTCAAGGATAATCATCTCTATCCTTGATATGTTATAGTTCATCACGAAGCTCTAGCAGCTTGGTGGCAATGACTTTGGGGAAACATCACTATCTCATCTGGAAGATCAACTCCCACTCGATTCAAGTGATTGTTGTACTCAGACAATCTGAGCAGAAGCTCAACGATTGAGCTTTTCTCCCTTAGTTTGCAGGCTAAGAAAATCGTCGGAGGTCTCATACCTCTTGACGTGGGCACGAGCCTGAAATCCCAATTTCAGCCCTCGAAACATCTCATATGTTCCGCGACGTTTCGAAAACGTCTTTGGTGCCTCTACTTAAACCATTTAACTGAACTATCACGTAGTTATCAAAACGTGTATGTTCGATGTTCGAAACATCCACAAACGACATTTGGGGTTCAGCACACTAAGCAGTGCATTGAGGACATAAGCTTTCTACTGATCGCATAATCGCTACTATCAACTTTCAACTATATTTTCTCTAGGAACATATCTAAAACAGTAGAACTAAAGCGCGAGCTTACGACATAATTTGCAAAAGGTCTTTTGACTATGTTCAAGATAATTAAGTTCATCTTATGAACTCCCACTCAGATAGACATCCCTCTAGTCATCTAAGTGATTACATGATCCGAGTCAAACTAGGCCGTGTCCGATCATCACGTGAGACAGACTAGTCATCATCGGTGAACATCTTCAAGTTGATCGTATCTACTATACGACTCATGCTCGACCTTTCGGTCTCCGTGTTCCGAGGCCATGTCTGCACATGCTAGGCTCGTCAAGTTAACCCTAAGTGTTTTCGCTGTGTAAAACTGTCTTACACCCGTTGTATGTGAACGTAAGAATCCATCACACCCGATCATCACGTGGTGCTTAGAAGCGACGAACTGTAGCAACGGTGCACAGTTAGGGGAGAACACTTCTTGAAATTTTGTAAGGGATCATCTTATTTACTACCGTCGTCCTAAGTAAACAAGATGCATAAACATAATAAACATCACATGCAATTATATAGTTGTGACATGATATGGCCAATATCATATAGCTCCATTGATCTCCATCTTCGGGGCTCCATGATCATCTTGTCACCGGCATGACACCATGATCTCCATCATCATCATCTCCATCATCGTGTCTTCATGAAGTTGTCACGCCAACGACTACTTCTACTTCTATGGCTAACGCGTTTAGCAATAAAGTAAAGTAAGTTACATGGCGTTCTTCAATGACACGCAGGTCATACAAAAAATAAAGACAACTCCTATGGCTCCTGCCGGTTGTCATACTCATGGACATGCAAGTCGTGAATCCTATTACAAGAACATGATCAATCTCATACATCACATATCATTCATCACATTCTTCTGGCCATATCACATCACAAAGCATACCCTGCAAAAACAAGTTAGACATCCTCTAATTGTTGTTTGCATGTTTTACGTGGCTGCTATGGGTTTCTAGCAAGAACGTTTCTTACCTACGCAATACCACAACGTGATATGCCAATTGCTATTTACCCTTCATAAGGACCCTTTTCATCGAATCCGTTCGGACTAAAGTGGGAGAGACTGGCACCCGCTAGCCACCTTATGCACCAAGTGCATGTCAATCGGTGGAACCTGTCTCACGTAAGAGTACGTGTAAGGTCGGTCCGGGCCGCTTCATCCCACAATACCGTCGAAACAAGATTGGACTAGTAACGGTAAGCATATTGAACAACATCAACGCCCACAACTACTTTGTGTTCTACTCGTGCAAAGAATCTACGCAATAGACCTAGCTCATGATGCCACTGTTGGGGAACCTAGCTCAAAAAATTTTCCTACGTAACACCAAGATCTATCTATGGAGAGACCAGCAACGAGTAGAAAGGGGAGTGCATCTACATACCCTTGTAGATCGCTAAGCGGAAGCGTTCAAGTGAACGGGGTTGATGGAGTCGTACTCGTCGTGATTCAGATCACCGATGATCAAGTGCCGAACGGACGGCACCTCCGCGTTCAACACACGTACAGCCTGGTGACGTCTCCCACGCCTTGATCCAGCAAGGAGAGAGGGAGAGGTTGAGGAAGACTCCATCCAGCAGCAGCACAACGGCGTGGTGGTGGTGGAGGAGCGTGGCAATCCCGCAGGGCTTCGCCAAGCACCATGGGAGAAGAGGAGGAGGGAGAGGGGCAGGGCTGCACCAACGAGAGATCAAATCGCGTGTTATGGGCAGCCCCTAGGCCTCATATATATAGGGGAAGGGGAGGGCTGCGCCCCCTTTAGGGTTTCCCACCCCAAAGGGCGGAGGCCAGCCTCCAGATGGCATCTGGTGCGGCGGCCAAGAGGTGGGGGAGGAGTCCATCCTCCCCAAGGCACCTCGGAGGTGCCTTCCCCCTTGAGGACTCTTCCCTCTAGGGTTCCCTAGGCGCATGGGCCTCTTGGGGCTGGTGCCCTTGGCCCATGTAGGCCAAGGCGCACCCCCTACAGCCCATGTGGCCCCCCGGGGCAGGTGGCCCCACCCGGTGGGCCCCCGGGACCCTTCCGGTGGTCCCGGTACAATACCGATGACCCCGAAACTTGTCCCGATGGCCGAAACAGGACTTCCTATATATAAATCTTTACCTCCGGACCATTCCGGAACTCCTCGTGACGTCCGGGATCTCATCCAGGACTCCGAACAACATTCGGTAACCACATACAAGCTTCCTTTATAACCCTAGCGTCATCGAACCTTAAGTGTGTAGACCCTACGGGTTCGGGAGACATGCAGACATGACCGAGACGTTCTCCAGTCAATAACCAACAGCGGGATCTGGATACCCATGTTGGCTCCCACATGTTCCACGATGATCTCATCGGATGAACCACGATGTCAAGGACTCAATCGATCCCGTATTCAATTCCCTTTGTCTATCGGTATGTTACTTGCCCGAGATTCGATCGTCGGTATACCGATACCTTGTTCAATCTCGTTACCGGCAAGTCACTTTACTCGTTCCGTAACACATCATCCCGTGATCAAATCCTTGGTCACATTGCGCATATGATGATGTCCTACCGAGTGGGCCCAGAGATACCTCTCCGTTTACACGGAGTGACAAATCCCAGTCTCGATCCGCATAAAACAATAGATACTTTCGGAGATACCTGTAGTGCACCTTTATAGTCACCCAGTTACGTTGTGACGTTTGATACACCCAAAGCACTCCTACGGTATCCAGGAGTTACACGATCTCATGGTCAAAGGAAGAGATACTTGACATTGGCAAAGCTCTAGCAAATGAACTACACGATCTTTTGTGCTAGTCTTAGGATTGGGTCTTGTCCATCACATCATTCTCCTAATGATGTGATCCCATTATCAACGACATCCAATGTCCATAGCCAGGAAACCATGACTATCTGTTGATCACAACGAGCTAGTCAACTAGAGGCTCACTAGGGACATATTGTGGTCTATGTATTCACACGTGTATTACGATTTCCGAATAATACAGTTAAAGCATGAATAAAAGACTATTATCATGAACAAAGAAATATAATAATAACTTATTTATTATTGCCTCTAGGGCATATTTCCAACACGGTGCCCCTTAGCGACCAGCTGAAGCAGCTGGTCGAGCTCCACAAGGTGGCCGAACAGGCCATGAAGGGCCTCATAGTTCGGCTGTGGCCTAAGGAGGCCATGCCTGGGAGCTACTTCGGCCTGGTGCGGCGGCTGGTGGGTGCGTGTCCATGGGTTGAAGTCATCAAGCACTCCGCCTGTATTGAAGGTGCCCGTCGGGCCCTTGCCCGCGCAAAGGTGCAATGGGGCAAGATGGATGCTGAGAAGCTTGTGACGGACACGCCACCGCCGGGCAAGGAGTATCGCACGCCTGAGATGTATTATAAGAGTGTCCTGAAGGGTGCCCGCATTATTGCGGGTGAGTGCTCCAAAGATGTAATATTTGAGTAGACTCGCATTTTGTTATCCTGTGCGCTGAAAACTTTGTTCATATGCGCTAAGCAACGCTTGTTAATTTAAAATATTACCTTCTGTGCGGCCGTTTATCAAATCTGAGAGATGGCAAGTCGTCGGCTTCAGCCCCCATGCCACGAGTGCTGGGGTGTTCGGGATAAATTTGAGCACTCTTGTTCCCATTTTTGGGTCCATCTAGGGAGGCGCTCAACACAACGAACAAGGCAACCGGACTTATAATGCTTGAACACTCTCACTTAGCCATAGAATTCTATAATTTTAAATTTTGGCGAAGCCCCTAGTGTTCGGAAGGCCGAATTTGGGGCGCTATCCATGCCTGGGCCGGACAAAGCCGGTTCCTCGCTCTAAGCGGCATAAGTCTTTAGGGACTCGAAAAAGACCTCTCGAACAGCGACCGGCTCTCGCCTCATCATGACGGTCAGTTTTAGCTTTCTCCACTGAGGCGCTTGCCCAGCTCAACTGGGGCGCAATCGCAGTGGTTCTCCCAGTGCTATCTTAGCCGATACAACGGAACGTAAGGTACCAAAACATGGGAGCCAGGCAAACCCAACTATTGACCCAAGACATGATTTGGAGCCGATGCATATAATGCTATAAGTTCGGGGTGCCGCACTTGTGAAAGTGTTCAGACTTATCACATCATGATGCGGGAAACATGAGCCCCTGGTGTATTTAGCCGTACCAAAGTGTATGGATGCAACATGTCATAGATGAACATATGTATAAGAAAGAAATGCAATTATAAGCAAAAAGGTGCTGCAGTGTTTATTCAAGAAATACAGCTGTGAATGCAGAACGATACAAATAGTGCGATAAGCAAGGAATGGGACTATTAAACATGTCCCCCTCCAGGGGTAGGCTGCGGAATGGTGTATAAAACAGATTTAATGCTCGTAATGGAGACCACCTGGATATTCGTCGTAGCCTTTCTCCTTCCCTGGTTGTTGCATCATGAGTTCGGCGGGTCTACTTCCGGACAGGGCCTCTAATGAACGGAGTCCTGTGGGTAAAAAAAAGAAAAAGAAAAAAAAAGAACGACACACTTGAGAGCCCCTGGTGTGGTTAAGCCGCATTCTGGGCCTATCGTGGTCGTGCCCCTCCCCCTATGCCCATGGTATCTCCAGAGCGTAATGATGTACGCGAAGGACCAGTCTTGCAATTTTGCAGGGGCTGGGGTTGGGGCCGCATTGCTACGCGTGCTCGGAACGTGCCAGGTGGTCTTGTTGTAGGTTACTCCGGGCGCGTTTAGCCGTGTCCGACCACTTAACGGCCGGACTCAAGAATTGCCTTAAGAGGCTGCACTGTACTTCTGCCGCGAGAGCTGCTGTATGTTCCTCCGTTCGAAGAGAGCGTTCAGTGTTTCCATTGACCATGATGACTCCTCGAGGGCCTGGCATCTTGAGCTTGAGGTATGCGTAGTGCGGCACTGTGTTGAACTTTGCAAACGCGATACATCCGAGTAGAGCATGGTAGCCGCTGCGGAACGGAACTATGTCGAAGATTAACTCCTCACTTCAGAAGTTATCCAGGGATCCGAAGACCACTTCCAGTGTAACTGAGCCTGTACAATTAGCCTCTACACCTGGTATGACGCCTTTAAAGGTCGTATTTGTAGGTTTAATCCTTGAGGGGTCTATGCCCATTTTGCGCACTGTATCCTGATAAAGCAGGTTCAGGCTGCTACCGCCGTCCATCAGGACTCTGTTGAGGTGAAATCCATCGACGATTGGGTCTAAAACCAATGCGGCGAATCCGCTGTGGCGGATGCTGGTGGGGTGGTCCCTTCGATCAAAAGTGATCGGGCAGGAGGACCATGGGTTGAACTTCGGGGCGACTGGCTCCATCGCGTATATATCCCTGAGTGCATGCTTCCGTTCCCTTTTGGGTATGTGGGTTGCGTATATCATGTTCACCGTCCGCACTTGTGGGGGGAAACCCTTCTGTCCTCTATTGTTCGGCGGTCGGGTCTCTTCCTCGTCATCACTATGCAGCCCCTTGTCGTTGTTTTCGGCAATTAGCTTGCCTTCCTGCTTGAATACCCAACAGTCCCTGTTGGTGTGGTTAGCTGGCTTTTCGGGGGTGCCATGTATCTGGCACGAGCCATCGAGTATTCGGTCCAAATTGGACGGACCCGAAGTAGTTCTTTTGAATGGCTTTTTCCGCTGACCGGGTTTAGAGCCTCTGAATCCGGCATTGACTGCCTCTGAATCCGGCATTGACTGCCGTATCCTCACTATTGTCGCCGTTAATGTGGCGTTTGTTCTTGTTGCGACGCAACCTGCCATTGCGGTCCTTGATATCCGGACTGCCAGAATTTTTGCTGAGGTTGTTGCTGCGGGCTAGCCAGCTGTCCTCTCCCGCGCAGAAGCGGGTCATGAGTGATGTGAGGGCTGCCATGGATTTCAGCTTTTCCTGTCCCAGGTGCCGGGCAAGCCACTCGTCGCGGATGTTATGTTTGAAGGCCACGAGGGCCTCCGCATCTGGACAGTCGATGATTTGATTTTTCTTAGTTAAGAACCATGTCCAGAATTGTCTGGCCGATTCGTCTGGCTGCTGAATTATATGGCTTAGGTCGTCAGCGTCTGGTGGTCGCACATACGTGCCCTGGAAGTTATCAAGGAATGCGGCTTCTAGGTCCTCCCAACACCCAATTGATTCTGCTGGCAAGCTGTTAGGCCAATGCCGAGCTGGTCCTTTAAGCTTGAGTGGGAGGTATTTGATGGCGTGAAGATCATCACCGCGGGCCATGTGGATATGAAGGAGATAGTCTTCGATCCAAACCGCGGGGTCTGTTGTGCCATCATAAGATTCAATATTCACGGGTTTAAACCCTTCGAGGATTCGATGATCCATTACTTCATCTGTGAAGCATAGTGGGTGTGCGGTGCCTCTGTATTGGGCTATATCACGACGAAGCTCAAAAGAGCTTTGTCTACTATGTTCGGCCCGGCCGGACTTGCTGTGTCCGGCGCGATGGTTGTCGTCACGTATCATGGGGCGCCCATGCGATCCATAGATCGATCTTGATTGTCTTGCCTTATCCTCCAATATATCTCGCAAGTCCAGAGCGTTCCCCTGTGGCCTTGTGCTTTTCGAGCGATGCCGGGGTACGGTTCTAGTGGAGGGCCTAGAGGCCTCTCTGTTGCAGCCACGGGGTGGTCGGTCAGCCGTATTGTCCGCTGGTGATGCAGGCTCATATGCCTCCTCCTCTAATCGGGGGAGCAGCTTGCGTTTAGGGTAGCTTTTGGAGGGGCGTTCGAGCTCATGCTCTTCGGCCGCAAGGACTTCAGTCCATCTATCGGCTAGCAGATCTTGATCAGCTCTAAGCTGTTGCTGCTTTTTCTTGAGGCTGTTTGCTGTGGCCATAAGCCTGCGTTTAAAACGCTCTTGTTCGACGGGATCCTTAGGTACGACAAATTCATCGTCGTCGAGGCTTGCCTCGTCTCTGGAAGGAGGCATGTAATCCTCTACCTCTTCGTCTGCCGCTCTCTCATGAGGGCTGGCGTCTCCGTCCTCCTGTGCTGAATCTTGCTGGAGGGGGTTGTCTTTGGCACTGTCTGGGGTGTTATTATCTCCGGTGCCGGAATCTCTATTCTTGCTGTGGCGGGATTTAGAGCGGCACTGCTGACGACGGCGCTTGGGCTGTTTCTTGGAGGGGTCATCCTCTGCTGTTCCTTCGCCATTCCCGTCCTTTGGGATATCCACCATGTATATGTCATATGATGAGGTGGCTTTCCAGTGCCCAGTAGGCGCTGGTTCTTGGTCGTCTCCGGCATCGTCGTCCATACCGTCGATGTCTTCAGAGTCGAAGTCTAGCATGTCGGTTAGATCGTCGACAGTGGCTACTAAGTGGGTGGTGGGTGGGCTTTGAATTTCTTCGTTGTCCGCATCCCAACCGTCCTGACCGCAGTCCGGCCAGGGCTCTCCTGATAACGAGAGATACTTTAGCGAACTCAAGATGTCGCCGAAAGGTGAGTGTTGAAAGATGTCTGCAGCGATGAACTCCATGATCGGCTCCCAATCGGATTCGATTGGAGGGGGCGCGGGAGGTTCGGAGTCCGGCGCCTCGGAGTCACGATCTTCATGAGGGACAAGGTCAGTATCTGGCTCCATCGCCGTAGAGGTTGCAGCCCCCGAGGCAGTGTCTAGCCACCCGTCCTTGATCTGCGCAGCCGGCTCCGAATTGAGGGTCGGAGTGGACTCGTGTGCGGCCTCCAGGGCACTGTCCGGCTGCAGAGCTAAATCATGCCCATCGTGAAAGTGCGGCGCGCTCGGCTGTGGCTCGAATCCACCGAAGATCAAGTCTCCACGGATGTCAGCCGTGAAGTTCAAACTTCCAAATCCGACTTGACGACCAGGGGCATAGCTTTCGATCTGCTCCAGATGGCCAAGCGAATTGGCCCGCAGTGCAAAGCCGCCGAATACGAAGATCTGTCCGGGAGGGAAAACCCTGGACTGCATCGTTGTTGATGATCGAAGAAGCCATCGAGCCTATCGGTGACGACACAGAGGAACTCCCAATGAAAGCACCAATGTCGGTGTCAAAACCGACGGATCTCGGGTAGGGGGTCCCGAACTGTGCGTCTAGGCGGATGGTAACAGGAGACTAGGGACACGATGTTTTACCCAGGTTCGGGCCCTCTTGATGGAGGTAAAACCCTACGTCCTACTTGATTGATATTGATGATGTGGGTATTACAAGAGTAGATCTACCACGAGATCAAGGAGGCTAAACCCTAGAAGCTAGCCTATGGTATGATTGTTGTTTGTCCTATGGACTAAAGCCATCCGGTTTATATAGACATCGGAGAGGGCTAGGGTTACACAGAGTCGGTTACAATGGTAGGAGATCTACATATCCGTATTGCCAAGCTTGCCTTCCACGCCAAGGAAAGTCCCATCCGGACACGGGACGAAGTCTTCAATCTTGTATCTTCATAGTCTTGGAGTCCGGCCGATGATGATAGTTCGGCTATCCGGACACCCCCTAGTCCAGGACTCCCTCAGGGAGTAAGGGCCCAAAGGGTGGCCGCACCCCTCCCCATGGACTAGTCCAAATTGGACTAGGGAGGGGGGCGCCCCCTTCCTTCCTTCTCCTTCTCCCTTCCCTTTCCTTCTCTCCTACTCCTTCTACTTGGAAGGGCTCCTAGTTCTACTAGGAAAGAAGGAATCCTACTCCCGCTGGGAGTAGGACTCCCCTAGGGCGTGCCATAGAGAGAGGGCCGGCCCTCCCCTTCCTCCACTCCTTTATATACGGGGAGGGGGGCACCCCTTGGAGACACAACAATTGATCTCTTGATCTCTTAGCCGTGTACGGTGCCCCCCTCCACCATAGTCCTCCTCGATAATATTGTAGCGGTGCTTAGGCGAAGCCCTGCGACGGTAGAACATCAAGATCGTCACCACACCGTCGTGCTGACGGAACTCTCCCTCGACACTCGGCTGGATCGGAGTTCGAGGGACGTCATCGAGCTGAACGTGTGCTAGAACTCAGAGGTGCCGTAGTTTTGGTGCTTGATCGGTCGAGCCATGAAGACGTACGACTACATCAACCGCGTTGTTCTAACGCTTCCGCTTACGGTCTATGAGGGTACGTGGACACACTCTCCCCTCTCGTTGCTATGCATCACCATGATCTTGCGTGTGCGTAGGAAATTTTTGAAATTACTACGTTCCCCAACAGTGGCATCCGAGCCAGGTTTTATGCGTAGATGTTATATGCAGGAGTAGAACACAAGTGAGTTGTGGGCGATACAAGTCATACTGCTTACCAGCATGTCATACTTTGGTTCGGCGGTATTGTTGGATGAAGCGGCCCGGACCAACATTACGCGTACGCTTACGCGAGACTGGTTCTACCGACGTGCTTTGCACACAGGTGGCTGGCGGGTGTCAGTTTCTCCAACTTTAGTCGAACCGAGTGTGGCTACGCCCGGTCCTTGAGAAGGTTAAAACAACACTAACTTGAAGAACTGTCGTTGTGGTTTTGATGCGTAGGTAAGAACGGTTCTTGCTCAGCCCATAGCAGCCACGTAAAATTTGCAACAACAAAGTAGAGGACGTCTAACTTGTTTTTGCAGGGCATGTTGTGATGTGATATGGTCAAGACGTGATGCTATATTTTATTGTATGAGATTATCATGTTTTGTAACCGAGTTATCGGCAACTGGCAGGAGCCATATGGTTGTCGCTTTATTGTATGAAATGCAAGCGCCCTGTAATTGGTTTACTTTATCACTAAGTGGCAGCGATAGTCGTAGAAGCAATAGTTGGCGAGACGACAACGATGCTACGATGGAGATCAAGGTGTCACGCCGGTGACGATGGTGATCATGACGGTGCTTCGGAGATGGAGATCACAAGCACAAGATGATGATGGCCATATCATATCACTTATATTGATTGCATGTGATGTTTATCTTTTATGCATCTTATCTTGCTTTGATTGACGGTAGCATTATAAGATGATCTCTCACTAAATTTCAAGATAAAAGTGTTCTCCCTGAGTATGCACCGTTGCCAAAGTTCGTCGTGCCAAGACACCACGTGATGATCGGGTGTGATAAGCTCTACATCCATCTACAACGGGTGCAAGCCAGTTTTGCACACGCAGAATACTCAGGTTAAACTTGACGAGCCTAGCATATGCAGATATGGCCTCGGAACACTGAGACCGAAAGGTCGAGCGTGAATCATATAGTAGATATGATCAACATAGTGATGTTCACCATTGAAAACTACTCCATTTCATGTGATGATCGGTTATGGTTTAGTTGATTTGGATCACGTGATCACTTAGATGATTAGAGAGATGTCAATCTAAGTGGGAGTTCTTAAGTAATATGATTAATTGAACTTAAATTTATCATGAACTTAGTCCTGGTAGTATTTTGCAAATTATGTTGTAGATCAATAGCTCGCGTTGTTGCTTTCATATGTTTATTTTGATATGTTCCTAGAGAAAACTGTGTTGAAAGATGTTAGTAGCAATGATGCGGATTGGATCCGTGATCTGAGGATTGTCCTCATTGCTGCACAGAAGAATTATGTCCTTGATGCACCGCTAGGTGACGGACCTGTTGCAGGAGCAGATGCAGACGTTATGAACGTTTGGCTAGCTCAATATGATGACTACTTGATAGTTTCGTGCACCATGCTTAACGGCTTAGAATCGGGACTTCAAAGACGTTTTGAACGTCATGGGCCATATGAGATGTTCCAGGAGTTGAAGTTAATATGTTAAGAAAATACCCGAGTTGAGAGATATGAAGTCTCCAACAAGTTCTATAGCTAAAAGATGGAGGAGAATTTCTCAACTAGTGAGCATGTGCTCAGATTGTCTGGGTACTACAATCGCTTGAATCAAGTGGGAGTTAACCTTCCAGATAAGATAGTGATTGACAGAGTTCTCTAGTCACTATCACCAAGTTAGTAGAACTTCGTGATGAACTATAGTATGCGAAGGATGACGAAAACGATTCCCGAGCTCTTCGCGATGTTGAAATCAACGAAGGTAGAAATCAAGAAAGAGCATCAAAGTGTTGATGATTGACAAGACCACTAGTTTCAAGTAAAGGGCAAAGGGAAAGAAAGGGAACTTCAAGTAGAATGACAAGCAAGTTGTCACTCCCACGAAGAAGCCCAAAGCTGGACCAAAGCCTGAAACTGAGTGCTTACACTGCAATGGAAATGGTCACTGGAAGCAGAAATGCCCTGAATATTTGGTGGATAAGAAGGATGGCAAAGTTAACAAAGGTATTTTGATATACAAGTTATTGAGGTGTGCCTTACTAGTGTTTATAGTAGCCCCTGAGTATTTTATACTTGTTCGGTTGCTAAGATTAGTAACTCTAAACAAGAGTTACACAATAAACAGAGACTAGTTGAGGGGAAGTGACGATGAGTGTTGGAAATAGTTCCAAGATTGATATGATCATCATCACACACTCCCTATACTTTCGGGATTAGTGTTAAAACCTAAATAAATGTTATTTGGCATTTGCGTTGAGCATGAATATGATTTGATCATGTTTATTGCAATACGGTTATTCATTTAAAGTCAGAGAATAATTGTTGTTTTGTTTACATGAATAAAACCTTCAATGGTCATACACCCAATGAAAATAGTTTGTTGGATCTCGATCGTAGGGATACACATATTCATAATATTGATGCCAAAAGATGCAAAGTTAATAATGATAGTGCAACTTATTTGTGGCACTGCCGTTTGGGTCATATCGGTGTAAAGCGCATGAAGAAACTCCATAAAGATGGATTTTCGGAATCACTTGGTTATGAATCATTTGATACTTGCGAACCATGCCCTTTTGGCAAGATGACTAAAACTCCATTCTCCAGAACAATGGAACGAGCTACTGACTTGTTGGAAACAATACATACTGATGTATGCAGACCAATGAGTATTAAAGCTCATGGCATGTATCATTATTTTTTGACCTTCGTAGATGAGTTGAGCAGATATGGGTATATCTACTTGATGAAACATAAGTCTGAAATAGTTGAAAGGTTCAAAGAATTTCAGAGTAAAGTGGAAAATCATAGTAACAAGAAAATAAAGTTTCTGCGATCTGATCGTGGAGATGAATATTTGAGTTGCGAGTTTGGCCTTCAGTTAAAATAATGTGGAATAGTTTCACAAACTCATGCCACTTGGAACACCACAGTGTAACGGTGTGTCCGAATGTCATAACCGCACTTTATTTGATATGGTGCAATCAATGATGTCTCTTACCGATTTACCAATATCGTTATAGGGTTATGCATTAGAGACAGCTGCATTCACGTTAAAAAGGGCACCATATAAATCCGTTGAGATGACACCGTATGAACTGTGGTTTAGCAAGAAACCTAAGCTGTCGTTTCTTAAAATTTGGGGCGGCGATGCTTATGTGAAAAAGTTTCAACCTGATAAGCTCAAACCCAAATCGGAGAAGTGCATCTTCATAGGATACCCAAACGAAATTATTGGGTACACCTTCTATCACAGATCCAAAGGAAAATTCGTTGCTGAGAATGGATTCTTTCTGGAGAAGGAGTTTCTCTCGAGAGAAGTGAGTGGGAGGAAAGTAGAACTTGATAAAGTAACTGTACCTGCTCCCTTATTGGAAAGTAGTTTATCACAGAAATCTGTTCCTGTGAATCCTACACCAATTAGTGAGGAAGCTAATGATGATGATCATGTAACTTTAGATCAAGTTACTACCGAACCTCGTAGGTCAACCAGAATAAGATCCACACCAGAGTGGTACGGTAATCCCATTCTGGAGGTCATGTTACTTGACCATGATGAATCTATGAACTATGAGGAAGCGATGATGAGCCCAGATTCCGCAAAATGGCTTGAGGCCATGAAATCTGAGATGGGATCCATGTATGAGAACAAAGTATGGACTTTGATTGACTTGCCCGATGATTGGCGAGTCATTGAGATTAAATGGATCTTCAAGAGGAAGACGGACGCTGATAGCAGTGTTACTATCTACAAAGCTAGAATTGTTGCAAAAAGGTTTTCGACAAGTTCAAGGCGTTGACTATGATGAGAGTTTCTCACTTGTATCTATGCTTAAGTCTGTCCGAATCATGTTAGCAATTGCCGCGTTTTATGAAATCTGGCAAATGGATAAACAAAACTGCATTCCTTAATGGATTTATCAAAGAATAGTTGTATATGATGCAACCAGAAGGTTTTGTCGATCCTAAAGGTGTTAACAAAATGTGCAAGCTCCAGCGATCCATCTATGGACTGGTGCAAGCATCTCGGAGTTGGAATATATGCTTTGATAGGTTGATCAAAGCATATAGTTTTATACAGACTTGCGGTGAAGCCTGTATTTACAAGAAAGTGAGTGGGAGCACTACAA
The DNA here is from genome assembly GCF_002162155.2 of Triticum dicoccoides. Taxonomy (NCBI): domain Eukaryota; kingdom Viridiplantae; phylum Streptophyta; class Magnoliopsida; order Poales; family Poaceae; genus Triticum; species Triticum dicoccoides. Next base: position 65,254,815 of record NC_041387.1, on the reverse strand, counting down.
CATTTCTGATAAGTATATGTGAATGACATATTGTTGATCGGAAATAATGTAGAATTTTTCCAGAAAGCATAAAGGAGTGTTTGAAAGGAGTTTTTCAAACAAAGACCTCAGTGAAGTTGCTTACATATTGAGCATCAAGATCTATAGAGATAGATCTAGACGCTTGATAAGGTTTTTTTTCAATGAGTACATACCTTGACAAGATTTTGAAGTAGTTCAAAATGGAACAGTCAAAGAAATAGTTCTTGCCTGTATTACAAGGTGTGAAATTGAGTAAGACTCAAAGCCCGACCACGGCAGAAAATAGAAAGAGAATGAAAGTCATTCCCTATGCCTCAGTCATAGGTTCTATAGAAGTATGCCATGCTATGGACCAGACCTATTGTATACTCTGCCCTGGTTTGGCAAGGGAGTACAATAGTGATCTAGGAGTAGATCACTAGACATTCGTCAGAATTATCCTTAGTGGAATAGGGATATGTTTCTAGATTATGGAGGTGACAAGAGGTTCGTCGTAAAGGGTTACGTCGATGCAAGATTTGACACTGATCCAGATGACTCTAAGTCTCAATCTGGATACATATTTTAAGTGGGAGCAATTAGCTAGAGTAGCTCCGTACAAAGCATTGTAGACATGGAATATTTTTGCAAAATACATACGTCTCTGATTGTGACAGACCGTTGACTAATGTTCTCTCACGAGAAAAACATGATCACACCTTAGTACTCTTTGGGTGTTAATCACATGGCAATGTGAACTAGATTATTGATTCTAGTAAACCCATTGGATGTTGGTCACATGACGATGTGAACTATGGGTGTTAATCATATACATATATGAATATTGGTGTTAAATCACATGGCGATGTGAACTAGATTATTGACTCTAGTGCAAGTGGGAGACTGAAGGAAATATGCCCTAGAGGCAATAATAAAGTTATTATTTATTTCCTTATTTCATGATAAATGTTTATTATTCATGCTAGAATTGTATTAACCAGAAACATAATACATGTGTGAATACATAGACAAACATAGTGTCACTAGTATGCCTCTACTTGACTAGCTCGTTAATCAAAGATGGTTAAGTTTCCTAACCATAGACATGAGTTGTCATTTGATTAACGGGATCACATCATTAGGAGAATGATGTGATTGACTTGACCCATTCCGTTAGCTTAGCACTTGATCGTTTAGTATGTTGCTATTGCTTTCTTCATGACTTATACATGTTCCTATGACTATGAGATTATGCAACTCCCATTTGCCAGAGGAACACTTTGTGTGCTACCAAACGTCACAACGTAACTGGGTGATTATAAAGGTGCTCTACAGGTGTCTCCGAAGGTACTTGTTGAGTTGGCGTATTTCGAGATTAGGATTTGTCACACCGATTGTCGGAGAGGTATCTCTGGACCCACTCGATAATGCACATCACTTAAGCCTTGCAAGCATTGCAAGTAATGAGTTAGTTGCGGGATGATGTATTACGGAACGAGTAAAGAGACTTGCCGGTAACGAGATTGAACTAGGTATTGAGATACCGACGATCGAATCTCGGGCAAGTAACATACCGATGACAAAGGGAACAACGTATGTTGTTATGCGGTTTGACCGATAAAGATCTTCGTAGAATATGTAGGAGCCAATACGAGCATCCAGGTTCCGCTATTGGTTATTGACCGGAAATGTGTCTCGGTCATGTCTACATTGTTCTCGAACTCGTAGGGCCCGCACGCTTAAAGTTTCGATGATAGTTATATTATGAGTTTATGAGTTTTGATGTACCGAAGGAGTTCGGAGTCCCGGATGAGATCGGGGACATGACGAGGAGTCTCGAAATGGTCGAGACGTAAAGATCGATATATTGGACGACTATATTCAGACATCAGAAAGGTTCCGAGTGATTTGGGTATTTTTCGGAGTACGGGAGAGTTACGGGAATTCGAATTGGGCCTTAATGGGCCATACAAGAAAGGAGAGAAAGGGCCCAAAGGGTGACCGCACCCCTCCCCATGGACTAGTCCGAATTGGACGAGGGAGGGGGGGGCGCCCCCTTCCTTCCTTCTCGTTCTCCCTTCCCTTTCCTTCTCTCCTACTCCTTCTATTTGGAAGGGCTCCTAGTTCTACTAGGAAAGAGGGAATCCTACTCCTGGTGGGAGTAGGACTCCCCTAGGGCTGCTACCTCTTGAGCACTGAGTTGGATTTCCCCGAAGAGGAGAGGATGATGCAGCAAAGTAGCGTAAGTATTTCCCTCAGCTTTTGAGAACCAAATTATCAATCCAGTAGGAGACCACGCACAAGTCCCTCGTACCTACACAAAATGATAGCTACTCGCAACCAATGCGATTAGGGGTTGTCAATCCCTTCACGGTCACTTACGAGAGTGAGATCTGATAGAGATGATAAATAAATATTTTTGGTATTTTTGATAGATAGATGCAAAGTGAAAAGTAAAAGCAAAGTAAAAACAAAGCAAGTAAATAAAACGATAGAGATTGATATGATGAGAATAGACCCAGGGGCCATAGGTTTCACTAGTGGCTTGTCTCAAGAGCATAGATATTCTACGATGGGTGAACAAATTACTGTTGAGCAATTGACAGAATTGAGCATAGTTATGAGCATATCTAGGCAATGATCATGTATATAGGCATCACGTCCAAGACAAGTAGATCGAAACGATTCTGCATCTACTACTATTACTCCACACATCGACCACTATCCAGCATGCATCTAGAGTATTAAGTTAAAAACAGAGTAACGCCTTAAGCAAGTTGACATGATGTAGAGGGATAAATTCATGCAATATGATAAAAAAACCCCATCTTGTTATCCTCGATGGCAACAATACAATACGTGCCTTTCAACCCTTTCTGTCACTAGGTAAGGACACCGCAAGATTGAACCCAAAGCTAAGCACTTCTACCATTGCAAGAACTACCAATCTAGTTGGCCAAACCAAAAAGGATAATTCGAAGAGACTTGCAAAGATAACTCAATCATACATAAAAGAATTCAGAGAAGAATCAAATATTTTCCATAGATATTATTGGATCATAAACCCACAATTCATCGGTCTCAACAAACACACCGCAAAAAGAAGAAGATTACATTGAATAGATCTCCATGAGAGAGGGGGAGAACATTGTATTGAGATCCAAAAAGAGAGAAGAAGCCATCTAGCTACTAGCTATGGACCCGAAGGTCTGAAGTAAACTACTCACACTTCATCGGAGGGGTTATGGTGTTGATGTAGAAGCCCTCCATGGTGGACGCCCCCTCCAATGGAGCTCCGAAATAGGCCCCAAGATGGGATCTCGTGGATACAGAAGGTTGCGGCGGTGGAATTAGGTTTTTGGCTCCTGTTCTGATCGTTCGGGGATACGTAGGTATATATAGAAGGAAGGAGTACGTCGGTGGAGCAACAGGGGGCCCACGAGGTAGGGGGCGCGCCCAGGGGGGCACCCTCCACCCTCGTGACCGCCTCTGGCACTTCTTGGAGTAGGGTCCAAGTCTCCTGGATCACGTTTGGTGAGAAAATCACGTTCCCGAAGGTTTCATTCCGTTTGGACTCCGTTTGATATTCCGTTTCTTCAAAACACTGAAATAGGCAAAAAACAACAATTCTGGGCTGGGCCTCCGGTTAATAGGGTAGTCCCCAAAATAATATAAAAGTGGAAATAAAGCCCAATATAGTCCAAAACAGTAGATAAAGTAGCATGAAGCAATCAAAAATTATAGATACGTTGGAGACGTATCAGGCATCCCCAAGATTAATTCCTGCTCGTCCTCGAGTAGGTAAATGATAAAAAAGAATTTTTGATGCGGATTGATACTTTGGCATAATTTCAATATAAATCTTCTTACTTGTGATATGAATATTCAGATCTGAAAGATTCAAGACAAAAGTTCATATTGACATAAAAATAATAATACTTCAAGCATACTAATAAAGCAATCATGTCTTCTCAAAATAACATGGCAAAAGAAAGTTCATCCCTACAAAATCATATAGTTAGGCTATGCTTCATTTTCGTCACACAAAGATGTTCCCAACTTCTATACCCCTGATGACAAGCCAAGCAATTGTTTCATACTCAAATAATCTCAAACTTTTTCAACCTTCAGGCAATACATGAGCACGAGCCATGGATATAGCACTATGGGTGGAATAGAATATGATGATGGGGATTGTGTGGAGAAGATAAAAAAGGAGAAAGTCTCACATTGATGAGGCTAATCAACGGGCTATGGAGATGCCCATCAATTGATGTCAACATGAGGAGTAGGGATTGCCATGCAACGCATGCACTAGAGCTATAAGTATATGAAAGCTCTACAAAAGAAACTAAGTGGGTGTGCATCCAACTTGCTTGCTCACGAAGACCTAGGGCATTTTGAGGAAGCCCATCATTGGAATATACAAGCCAAGTTCTATAATGAAAAATTCCCACTAGTATATGAAAGTGACAAAATGAGAGACTCTCTATCATGAAGATCTTGGTGCTACTTTGAAGCACAAGTGTGGTAAAAGGATAGTAGCATTGTCCCTTCTCTCTTTTTCTCTCTTTTTTTTGTTTGGGCCTTTCTCTTTTTTTTTGGTCTCTTTTTTTTTCGTCCGGAGTCTCATCCCGACTTATGGGGGAATCATAGTCTCCATCATCCTTTCCTCACTTGGGACAATTCTCTAATAATGATGATCATCACACTTTTATTTTTCTTACAACTCAACAATTACAACTCGATACTTAGAACAAAATATGACTCTATATGAATGCCTCCGGCGGTGTACCGGGATATGCAATGAATCATGAGTGACATGTATGGAAGAATTATGAACGGTGGCCTTGCCACAAATACGATGTCAACTACATGATCATGCTAGCAATATGACAATGATGGAGCGTGTCATAATAAACGGAATGGTGGAAAGTTGCATGGCAATATATCTCGGAATGGCTACAGAAATGCCATGATAGGTAGGTATGGTGGCTGTTTTGAGGAAGATATAAGGAGGTTTATGTGTGATAGAGCATATCGTATCACGGGGTTTGGATGCACCGGCGAAGTTTGCACCAACTCTCAAGGTGAGAAAGGGCAATGCACGGTACCGAAGAGGCTAGCAAAGGCGGAAAGGTGAGAGTGCGTATAATCCATGGACTCAACATTAATCAAAAGAACTCATATACTTATTGCAAAAATTTAGAAGCCATCAAAAATCAAGTACTACGCGCATGCTCCTAGGGGGATAGGTTGGTAGGAAAAGACCATCGCTCGTCCCCGACCGCCACTCATAAGGATGCACAAGCAAGGTACACTTCATGTTTCAAATTTGTTACACAACTTTAACCATACGTGCATGCTACGGGACTTGCAAACTTCAACAAAAGCATTTCTCAAATTCACAATTACCCAACTAGCATGACTTTGATATTATCACCTCCATATCTCAAAACAATTATCAAGCATCAAACTTATCTTAGTATAAAATTCACTCAAAAGAAAGTTTCACATATCTTGAACACTAAGTATATTAACATTAAGCAAATTACCATGCTATTAACGGCTCTCAAAATAATCTAAGTGAAGCATGAGAGATCAATAGTTTCTTTAAAACAAATCCACCACCGTGCTCTAAAGGATATAAGTGAGGCACTAGAGCAAAAATTATCACGCTCAAAAGATATAAGTGAAGTACTATGAGCAAAAACTATCAAGCTCAAAAGATATAAGTGAAGCACATAGAGTATTCTAACAAATTCCAAATCATGAATGGCTCTCTCAAAATGTGTGTGCAGCAAGGATGATTGTGGTAAACTAACAAGCAAAGACACAAATAATACAAGACGCTCCAAGCAAAACACATATCATGTGGTGAATAAAAATATAGCTCCAAGTAAATTACCGATGGAAGTGGACGAAAGAGGGGATGCCTTCCGGGGCATCCACAAGCTTTGACTTTTTCGTGTCCTTGTATTATCTTGGGGGTTCCATGGGCATCCCCAAGCTTAGGCTCTTGCCACTCCTTGTTCCATAATCCATCAAAAGAATTCACCCAAAACTTGAAAACTTCACAACACAAAACTCAACAGAAATCTCGTGAGCTCCGCTAGAGAAAGAAAACAAAAGACTACTTCAAGGTAATGTAATGAACTCATTCTTTATTTATATTGGTGTTAAACCTACTATATTCCAACTTCTCTATGGATTATAAACTATTTTACTAGCCATAGATTCATCAAAATAAGCAAACAACACTCGTAAAACAGAATCTGTCAAAAACAGAACAGTCTCTAGCAATCTGTAACTAACGCAAACTTCTGGAACCCACAAAATTCTACCAAAATAGGAAGTCCTGTACAATTTGTTTATTGAACATAAGCAAAAAGAATCAACACAAAAGCACGTTCCTGTGATTTAATAAAATTATATTCGTGCGTGCAAAGTTTCTGTTTTTCAGCAGAATCAAATCAACTATCATCGTAGGTTATCCTATAGGTTCTACTTGACACAAACACTAATTAAAAGATAAAACCACATCCAAACAGAGGCTAGATGAATTATTTATTCCTAAACAGAAGCAAAAACAAAAAACACAAAATAAAATTGGGTTGCCTCCCAACAAGCGCTATCGTTTAACGCCCCTAGCTAGACATAAAAGAAAGGATAGATCTAGGTATTGCCATCTTTGGTAGGCAATCCATAAGTGGCTCTTATGATAGATTCATATAGTAATTTTATTTTCTTTCTAGGGAAGTGTTCCATACCCTTCTTCAAGGGAAATTGGAATCTAATATTTCCTTCCTTCATATCAATAATTGCACCAATCGTTCTAAGAAAGGTCTACCAAGAATAATAGGACATGAAGGATTGCAATCTATATCAAGAACGATAAAATCTACAGGCACATAATTCCTATTTGCAACAATAAGAACATCATTAATTCTTCCCATAGGTTTTTTAATAGTGGAATCCGCAAGATGCAAGTTTAGAGAGCAATCATCAAAATAACGGAAATCTAGCAAATCACACAAAGTTTTGGGAATAGTAGAGACACTAGCACCCAAATCACACAAAGCATGAAACTCATAATTTTTTATTTTTATTTTAATAGTAGGTTGTTGGAAATATGCCCTAGAGGCAATAATAAATTAGTTATTATTATATTTCCTTGTTCATGATAATCGTTTATTATCCATGCTATAATTGTATTGATAGGAAACTCTGATACATGTGTGGGTACATAGACAACACCATGTCCCTAGTAAGCCTCTAGTTGACTAGCTCGTTGATCAATAAATGGTTACGGTTTCCTGACCATGGACATTGGATGTCGTTGATATCGGGATCACATCATTAGGAGAATGATGTGATGGACAAGACCCAATCCTAAGCCTAGCACAAAGATCATGTAGTTCGTATGCTAACGCTTTTCTAATGTCAAGTATCTTTTCCTTAGACCATGAGATTGTGCAACTCCCGGATACCGTAGGAATGCTTTGGGTGTACCAAACGTCACAATGTAACTGGGTGGCTATAAAGGTACATTACGGGTATCTCCGAAAGTGTTTGTTGGGTTGGCACGAATCGAGACTGGGATTTGTCACTCCGTGTGACGGAGAGGTATCTCTGGGCCCACTCGGTAGGACAAATCATCGTAATGTGCACAATGTGACCAAGGGGTTGATCACGGGATGATATGTTACGGAACGAGTAAAGAGACTTGCCGGTAACGAGATTGAACAAGGTATCGGGATACCGACGATCGAATCTCGGGCAAGTACTATACCGCTAGACAAAGGGAATTGAATACGGGATCGATTGAGTCCTTGACATCATGGTTCATCTGATGAGATCATCGTAGAACATGTGGGAGCCAACATGGGTATTCAGATCCCGCTGTTGGTTATTCACCGGAGAAAGTCTCGGTCATGTCTGTATGGTTCCCGAACTTGTAGGGTCTACACACTTAAGGTTCGATGACACTAGGGTTATAGGGAATAGATATACGTGGTTACCGAATGTTGTTTGGAGTCCCGGATGAGATCCCGGACATCACGAGGAGTTCCGGAATGGTCCGGAGGTAAAGATTTATATATGGGAAGTCCTGTTTTGGTCACCTGAAAAGTTTCGGGTTTTATCGGTAATGTACCGGGACCACCGGCCCCAGAGGGCTGCATGGGCCATGTGTGGGAGGGGACCAGCCCCAGGTGGGCTGGTGCGCCCCCCCACAAGGGCCCAAGGTGCCTAGGGTTTGGGGAGGGGGCGCCTCCACCTTGCTTGGGGGGCAAGTTTCCCCCTCTTCCCCCCTTAGCCGCCACCCTAGATGGGTTTGGGGCTGTCGCACCCCTTGGGGTGGGAACCCTAGAGGGGGCGCAGCCCCCTCCCTCTCCCCTATATATACTTGAGGTATTTGGGGCTGCAAACACAAGAGTTTCCACCTCTCCCTGGCGCAGCCCTACCTCTCTTTCTCCTCCTCTCCCGCGGTGCTTGGCGAAGCCCTGCAGGATTGCCACGCTCCTCCATCACCACCACGCCGTTGTGCTGCTGCTGGATGGAGTCTTCCTCAACCTCTCCCTCTCTCCTTGCTGGATCAAGGCATGGGAGACGTCATCGGGCTGTACGTGTGTTGAACCCGGAGGTGCCGTCCGTTCGGCACTAGGATCTCCGGTGATTTGGATCACGATGAGTACAACTCCTTCAACCCCGTTCTCTTGAACGCTTCCGCTTAGCGATCTACAAGGGTATGTAGATGCACTCTCCTTCTCCTCGTTGCTAGTCTCTCCATAGATAGATCTTGGTGACTCGTAGGAAAATTTTGAATTTCTGCTACGTTCCCCAACAGTGGCATCATGAGCTAGGTCTATGCGTAGTTTCTATGCACGAGTAGAACACAAGTTCTTGTGGGCGTTGATTTTGTTCATTATGCTTACCGTTACTAGTCCAATCTTGTTTCGACGGTATTGTGGGATGAAGCGGCCCGGACCGATCTTACACGTACACTTACGTGAGACAGGTTCCACCGACTGACATGCACTTGTTGCATAAGGTGGCTAGCGGGTGCCAGTCTCTCCCACTTTAGTCGGATCGGATTCGATGAAAAGGGTCCTTATGAAGGGTAAATAACAATTGGCATATCACATTGTGGTTTTGCGTAGGTAAGAAACGTTCTTGCTAGAAACCCATAGCAGCCATGTAAAACATGCAAACAACAATTAGAGGACGTCTAACTTGTTTTGGCAGGGTATGCTATGTGATGTGATATGGCCAAGAAGAATGTGATGAATGATATGTGATGTATGAGATTGATCATGTTCTTGTAATAGGAATCACGACTTGCATGTCGATGAGTATGACAACCGGCAGGAGCCATAGGAGTTGTCTTTATTTATTGTGTGACCTGCGTGTCATTGAACAACGCCATGTAATTACTTTACTTTATTGCTAACCGGTAGCCATAGTAGTAGAAGTAATAAGTTGGCGAGACAACTTCATGGAGACACGATGATGGAGATCATGGTGTCATAAGGGTGACGATGATGATCATGGAGCCCCGAAGATGGAGATCAAAAGGAGCAAAATGATATTGGCCATATCATGTCACTATTTGATTGCATGTGATGTTTATCATGTTTATGCATCTTATTTGCTTAGAACGACGGTAGTAAATAAGATGATCCCTCATTAAAATTTCAAGAAAGTGTTCCCCCTAACTATGCACCGTTGCGAAAGTTCGTCGTTTCGAAGCACCACGTGATGATCGGGTGCGATAGATTCTAATGTTCACATACAATGGGTGTAAGCCAGATTTACACACGCGAAACACTTAGGTTGACTTGACGAGCCTAGCATGTACAGACATGGCCTCGGAACACAAGAGACCGAAAGGTCGAGCATGAGTCGTATAGTAGATACGATCAACATGAAGATGTTCACCGATGTTGACTAGTCCGTCTCACGTGATGATCGGACACGGCCTAGTTGACTCGGATCATGTAATCACTTAGATGACTAGAGGGATGTCTATCTGAGTGGGAGTTCATAAGATGAACTTAATTATCCTGAACATAGTCAAAAGATCTTTGCAAATTATGTCGTAAGCTCGCGCTTTAGTTCCACTATTTAGATATGTTCCTAGAGAAAATATAGTTGAAAGTTGATAGTAGCAATTATGCGGACTGGGTCCGTGAACTGAGGATTGTCCTCGTTGCTTCGTAGAAGGCTTATGTCCTTAATGCACCGCTCGGTGTGCTGGACCCCGAACGTAGTCTATGGATGTTGCGAACATCTGACATACACGTTTTGATAACTACATGATAGTTCGGTTAAATGGTTTAGAGTTGAGGCACCAAAGACGATTTCGAAACGTCGCGGAACATATGAGATGTTTCGAGGGATGAAATTGGGATTTCAGGAACGTGCCCATGTCAAGAGGTATAAGACCTCCGACGATTTTCTTAGCCTACAAACTATGGGAGAAAAGCTCAATCGTTGAGCTTGTGCTCAGATTGTCTGAGTACAACAATCACTTGAATCGAGTGGGAGTTGATCTTCTAGATGAGATAGTGATGTTTCTCCAAAGTCATTGCACCAAGCTGCTAGAGCTTCGTGATGAACTATAACAAATCAGGGATAGATGTGATGATCCTTGAGGTATTTGCGATGTTTGACACCGCAAAAGTAGAAATCAAGAAGGAGCATCAATTGTTGATGGTTGGTGAAACCACTAGTTTCAAGAAGGGCAGGGGCAAGAAGGGATACTTCATGAAACGGCAAATCAGCTGCTGCTCTAGTGAAGAAACCCAAGGTTGAACCCAAACCCTAGACTAAGTGCTTATGTAATAAGGGAAACAGACACTGGAGCAGAATTACCCTAGATACTTGGTAGATGAGAAGGCTGGCAAGGTCGATAGAAGTATATTGGATATACATTATGTTAATGTGTACTTTACTAGTACTCCTAGTAGCACCAGGGTATTAAGATACCGGTTCGATTGCTAAGTGTTAGTAACTCGAAATAAAAGAGTTATGGAATAAACGGAGACTAGCTAAAGGTGAGCTGACGATATGTGTTGGAAGTGTTTCCAAGTTTGATGTGATCAAACATCGCACGCTCCCTCTACCATCAAGATTAGTATTAAACCTGAATAATTGTCATTTGGTGTTTGCGTTGAGCATAGACATGATTGGATTATGTCTATCGCAATACGGTTATTCATTTAAGGAGAATAATGGTTACTCTATTTATTTGAATAATACCTTCAATGGTCTTGCACCTAAAGGAATGGTTTATTGAATCTCCATCGTAGTGATACACATTTTCATGCCAAAAGATATAAGATAGTAATGATAGTACCACTTACTTGTGGCACTGCCATGTAAGTCATATTGGTATAAAACGCATGAAGAAGCTCCATGTTGATGGATCTTTGGACTCACTCATTTTTGAAAAGTTTGAGACATGTGAACCATGTCTATTGGTGTATACGCATGAAGAAACTCCATGTAGATGGATCGTTTGGACTCACTTGATTTTGAATCACTTGAGATATGCAAATCATACCACATGGGCAAGATGACTGAAAAGCCTCATTTTCAGTAAGATGGAACAAGATAGCAACTTGTTGGAAGAAATACATTTTGATGTGTGCAGTCCAATAAGTGCTAAGGCACGCAGTGGATATCGTTATGTTCTTACTTCACAGATGATTTGAGTAGATACTGAGTATATTTACTTGATGAAACACAAGTCTGAATTATTGAATGGTTCGAGTAATTTCAGAGTGAAGTTGAAGATCATCGTGACAAGAGGATAAAATGTCTATGATATGATCATAGAGATGAGTATCTGAGTTACGAGCTTTGGCACGCAATTAAGACGTTGTGGAAATTGTTTCACAATTAATACCGCCTGGAACACCATAGTGTGATGGTGTGTCCGAACATCATAGTTGCACCCTATTGGATATGGTGCGTACCATGATGTCTCTTATCGAATTACCACTATCGTTCATGGGTTAGGCATTAGAGACAACCGCATTCACTTTAAAATAGGGCACCACGTAATTCCGTTGAGACGACACCATTTGAACTATGGTTTGGAGAAACCTAAGTTGTCATTTCTTAAAAGTTTGGGGCTGCGACGCTTATGTGGAAAAGTTTCAGGTTGATAAGCTCGAACCCAAAGCGGATAAAATGCATCTTCATAGGACACCCAAAACAGTTGGGTATACCTCCTAATTCATATCCGAAAGCAATAGGGATTGTTTCTTGAATCGGGTCCTTTCTCGAGAAAAGGTTTGTCTCGAGAATTGAGTGGGAGGATGGTGGAGACTTGATGAGGTTATTGAACCGTCACTTCAACAAGTGTGTAGCAGGGCACAGGAAGTTGTTCCTGTGGCGCCTACACCAATTGAAGTAGAAGCTTATGATAGTGATCATGAAGTTTTGGATCAGGTCACTACCGTACCTCGTAGGGTGACAAGGATGCGTACTACTTCAGAGTGGTACAGTAATCCTATCTTGAAGGTCATGTTGCTAGACAACAATGAACCTACAAGCTATGGAGAAGCGATGGTGGGCCCATATTCTGACAAATGGTTAGAAGCCATGAAATCCGAGATAGGATCCATGTATCAGAACAAAGCATGGACTTTGGTGGACTTGCCCGATGATCGGCAAGCCATTGAGATAAATGGATCTTTAAGAAGAAGACGGACGTGGACGGTAATGTCATCGTCTATGAAGCTCGACTTGTGGCGATGAGTTTTTCACAAGTTCAAGGAGTTGACTATGATGAGATCTTCTCATCCGCAGCGATGCTTAAGTCCGTCGGAATCATGTTAGCATTAGCTGCATTTATGAAATCTGGCAGATGGATGTCAAAACGAGTTTCCTTACCCGTCTTCATAAGGAAAGGTTGTATGTGATACAATCAGAAAGGTTTTGTCGATCCTAAGGATGCTAAAAGGTATGCTAGCTCCAGCGATCCTTCCATGGATTGGAGTAAGCATCTCGGAGTTGGAATATACACTTTGATAAGATGATCAAAGATTTTGGGTTTGTACAAAGTTTATGAGAAACTTGTATTTCCAAAGAAGTGAGTGGGAGCACTATAGAATTTCTGATGAGTATATGTTGTTGACATATTGTTGATCAGAAATGATGTAGAATTTCTAGAAAGCATATAGGGTTATTTGAAAAGTGTTTTTCAATAGAAAACCTGGATTAAACTGCTTGAACATTGAGCATCAAGATCTATAAGATAGATCAAAATGCTTAATAATACTTTCAAATGAGCACATACCTTGACATGATCTTGAAGGTGTTCAAGATGGACCAGTCAAAGAAGGAGTTCTTGCCTGAGTTGTAAGGTACGAAGTTAAGACTTAAAGCTCGACCACGGCAGAAAAGAGAGAAAGGACGAAGGTCGTCCCCTATGCTTTAGACGTAGGCTCTACAGTATGCTATGCTGTGTACCGCACCTGATGTGTGCCTTGCTACATACCTGGCAAGAGGGTACAAAGGTGATCAAGGACTGGATCACCAGATAGCGGTCAAAATTATCCTTAGAGGAATGAGGATATGTTTCTCGGTTATGGAGGTGATAAAGAGTTCGACGTAAAGAGTTGCGTCGATGCAAGCTTTAACACCTATCCAAATGACTATAAGTAGCAAACCGGATACGTATAGTGGAGCGACCATTCGGAATAGCTCCAAGTGGAGCATGGAAGCATCATTTACAATATGACCTAGAGATTTGCGAAGTACATACAGATCTGAATGTTGCAGACCCGTTGACTAAAACCTCTCTCACAAGCAAAACATGATCAAACCCCAGAACTCATTGAGTCTTAATCACATGATGATGTGAACTAGTTTAGTGACACTAGTAAACTCTTTGGATGTTGGTCACATGGCGATGTGACCTGTGAGTGTTAATCACATGGCGATGTGAACTAGATTATTAACTCTAGTGCAAGTGGGACACTGTTGGAAATATGCCCTAGAGGCAATAATAAATTAGTTATTATTATATTTCCTTGTTCATGATAATCGTTTATTATCCATGCTATAATTGTATTGATAGGAAACTCAGATACATGTGTGGGTACATAGACAACACCATGTCCCTAGTAAGCCTCTAGTTGACTAGCTCGTTGATCAATAAATGGTTACAGTTTCCTGACCATGGACATTGGATGTCGTTGATATCGGGATCACATCATTAGGAGAATGATGTGATGGACAAGACCCAATCCTAAGCCTAGCACAAAGATCATGTAGTTCGTATGCTAACGCTTTTCTAATGTCAAGTATCTTTTCCTTGGACCATGAGATTGTGCAACTCCCGGATACCGTAGGAATGCTTTGGGTGTACCAAACGTCACAACGTGACCGGGTGGCTATAAAGGTACACTACGGGTATCTCCAAAAGTGTCTGTTGGGTTGGCACAAATCGAGACTGGGATTTGTCACTCCGTGTGACGGAGAGGTATCTCTGGGCCCACTCGGTAGGACATCATCATAATGTGCACAATGTGACCAAGGGGTTGATCATGGGATGATGTGTTACAGAACGAGTAAAGAGACTTGCCGATAACGAGATTGAACAAGGTATCGGGATACCGACGATCGAATCTCGGGCAAGTACTATACCGCTAGACAAAGGGAATTGAATACGGGATCGATTGAGTCCTTGAGATCGTGGTTCATCCAATGAGATCATCGTGGAACATGTGGGAGCCAACATGGGTATCCAGATCCCGCTGATGGTTATTCACCGGAGAAAGTCTCGGTCATGTCTGCATGGTTCCCGAACCCGTAGGGTCTACACACTTAAGGTTCGATGAATCTAGGGTTATAGGGAATAGATATACGTGGTTACCGAATGTTGTTCGGAGTCCCGGATGAGATCCCGGACGTCACGAGGAGTTCCGGAATGGTCCGCAGGTAAAGATTTATATATGGGAAGTCCTGTTTTGGTCACCTGAAAAGTTTCGGGTTTTATCGGTAATGTACTGGGACCACCGGGAGGGTCCCGGGGGTCCACCAAGTGGGGCCACCGGCCCCAGAGGGCTGCATGGGCCATGTGTGGGAGGGGACCAGCCCCAGGTGGGCTGGTGTGCCCCCCACAAGGGCCCAAGGCACCTAGGGTTTGGGGAGGGGGCGCCTCCACCTTGCTTGGGGGGCATGTTTCCCCCTCTTCCCCCCTTAGCCGCCACCCTAGATGGGTTTGGGGCTGCCGCACCCCTTGGGGTGGGAACCCTAGAGGGGGAGCAGCCCCCTCCCTCTCCCTATATATACTTGAGGTATTTGGGGCTGCAAACACAAGAGTTTCCACCTCTCCCTGGCGCAGCCCTACCTCTCTTTCTCCTCCTCTCCCGCGGTGCTTGGCGAAGCCCTGCAGGATTGCCACGCCCCTCCGTCACCACCAAACCATTCTGCTGCTGCTGGATGGAGTCTTCCTCAACCTCTCCCTCTCTCCTTGCTGGATCAAGGCATGGGAGACGTCACCAGGCTGTACGCGTGTTGAACACGGAGGTGCCGTCCGTTCGGCACTAGGATCTCCGGCGATTTGGATCACGACGAGTACGACTCCTTCAACCCCGTTCTCTTGAACGCTTCCGCTTAGCGATCTACAAGGGTATGTAGATGCACTCTCCTTCCCCTCGTTGCTAGTCTCTCCATAGATAGATCTTGGTGACTCGTAGGAAAATTTTGAATTTCTGCTACGTTCCCCAACATAGGTTCCCACTCATCATAGAGTTTTCTAGGAATAGAAACTTTCAACTCAAGTTTTTCTTCATCAGATTGCATCAAGGCATCAACAATGTGTTCGATAAAGGCCTTATTTTGACTATAAGCATGAGGAGAATCTAGCACGGATTGCAACAAGGAAATACAACCAATCAAAGAGCAATTTTCATAATTAAATTCCTTGAGATCCAAAATAGTGGGTTTAGCAACATCTCAGTTTTTATTTATTTCAATCCTACTTTCATCAATTTCATCATCAAGATCTAGAAACTCCGAATTCCTAGAACGCCTTCTAGGTAAAGGAAGATCATATTCAGTTTCATCAAGATTCATATTGCAAAACAAAGATTTAATGGGGAACACATCAATAACTTTTAGATCTTCATCTTGATTTTCATAGGAATTGGAAGAACACGCTTTAATAAAGGCATCTTTGGAAGCACGCATCCTAGCGGTTCTTTCTTTGCACTCATCAATGGAAATTCTCATTGCTTTGAGAGACTCATTGATATCATGCTTAGGAGGAATAGATCTAAGCTTTAAAGAATCAATTTCAAGAGAAATTCTATCAACGTTCCTAGCCAAATCATCAACTTTAAGCAATTTCTCTTCAAGCAAAGCATTAAAATTCTTTTGTGAATTCATAAACTCTTTAACACTACTCTCAAATTAAGAGGGCATCTTATTAAAATTTCCATAAGAGTTGTTGTAGGAATTTCCATAATTATTAGAAGGATTACTAGGATAAGGCCTAGGATTAAAATTCCCTCTAAACGCGTTGTTTCCAAAACTATTCCTACCAACAAAATTCACATCCATAGATTCATTATTATTCTCAAGCAAAGTAGATAAAGGCATATCATTGGGATCAAGAGGAGTATTTTTAGGAGCAAACATCTTCATAAGTTCATCCATCTTTTCACTCAAAACATTTGATTTCTTCTATAGCATGCACTTTTTTACTAGAAGATCTTTCGGTGTGCCATTGAGAATAATTAGCCACAATATTATCAAGCAATTTGGTAGCATCTCCTAACGTAATTTCCATAAACGTGTCTCCCGCGGCCGAATCTAAAAGATTTCTAGAAGCAAAATTCAATCCGGCATAAAAGTTTTGTATGATCATCCATAAATTCAAACCATGAGTAGGGCAATTGCGAAGCATCAATTTCATTCTTTCCCAAGATTGGGCAACATGCTCATGATCAAGTTGTTTAAAATTCATGATATCGTTCCTAAGAGTGATGATCTTAGCGGGAGGAAAATACTTAGAGATAAAAGCATCTTTGCACTTGTTCCAAGAATCAATACTATGTTTTGGCAAAGATGAAAACCAAACTTTAGCACGATCTCTAAGTGAAAACGGAAATAACTTCAATTTGACAATATTGTTATCCGTATCTTTCTTCTTTTGCATATCACACAAATCAACAAAATTGTTAGATGAGTAGTGGCATCTTCACTAGGAAGGCTGGCAAATTGATCTTTCATAACAAGATTCAACAAAGCGGTATTGATTTCACAAGACTCATCATTATTACGAGGAGCAATCGGAGTACTAAGGAAATCATTATTATTGGTATTCAAGAAATCACACAATTTGGTATTATCTTGCGCCATGGCAACAAGTAATCCAACACACAAGCAAACAGAAAGGCAACGAAAAAAAGGCAAACGGAAAAGAGAGGAGGAGATTGGGAAAGAGAGGGCAAATAAAACGGCAAGGGTGAAGTGGGGGAGAGGAAAATGAGAGGCAAATGGCAAATAATGTAATGCGAGAGATAGGGATTGCGATGGGTACTTGGTATGGTTGACTTGCTTGAGTGAGCCTCCCCGGCAACGGCGCCAAAAATTCTTCTTGCTACCTCTTGAGCACTGCATTGGATTTCCTCGAAGAGGAGAGGATGATGTAGCCAAGTAGCGTAGGTATTTCCCTCAGTTTTTGAGAACCAAGGTATCAATCCAGTAGGAGACCACGCACAAGTGCCTCGTACCTACACAAAACGATAGCTACTCGCAACCAACGCGATTAGGGGTTGTCAATCCCTTCACGGTCACTTACGAGAGTGAGATCTGATAGAGATGATAAATAATATTTTTGGTATTTTTGATAGATAGATGCAAAGTGAAAAGTAAAAGCAAAGTAAAAACAAAGCAAGTAAATAAAGCGATAGAGATTGATATGATGAGAATAGACCCGTGGGCCATAGGTTACACTAGTGGCTTCTCTCAAGAGCATAGATATTCTACGGTGGGTGAACAAATTACTGTTGAGCAATTGACAGAATTGAGCATAGTTATGAGCATATCTAGGCAATGATCATGTATATAGGCATCACGTCCAAGACAAGTAGATCGAAACGATTCTGCATCTACTACTATTACTCCACTCATCGACCGCTATCCATCATGCATCTAGAGTATTAAGTTAAAAACAGAGTAACGCCTTAAGCAAGTTGACATGATGTAGAGGGATAAATTCATGCAATATGATAAAAACCCTATCTTCTTATCCTCGATGGCAACAATACAATACGTGCCTTGCAACCCTTTCTGTCACTGGGTAAGGACACCGCAAGATTGAACCCAAAGCTAAGCACTTCTCCCATTGCAAGAACTACCAATCTAGTTGGCCAAATCAAAAAGGATAATTCGAAGAGACTTGCAAAGATAACTCAATCATACATAAAAGAATTCAGAGAAGAATCAAATATTTTCCATAGATAATACTGGATCATAAACCCACAATTCATTGGTCTCAACAAACACACCACAAAAAGAAGAAGATTACATCAAATAGATCTCCACGAGAGAGGGGGAGAACATTGTATTGAGATCCAAAAAGAGAGAAGAAGCCATCTAGCTACTAGCTATGGACCCGAAGGTTTGAAGTAAACTACTCACACTTCATCGGAGGGGCTATGGTGTTCATGTAGAAGCCGTCCGTGGTGGATGCCCCCTCCGGTGGAGCTCCGAAACAGGCCCCAAGATGGGATCTCGTGGATACAAAAGGTTGCGGCGGTGGAATTAGGTTTTTGGCTCCTGTTCTGATCATTCGGGGATACGTAGGTATATATAGGAGGAAGGAGTACGTCGGTGGAGCAACAGGGGGCCCATGAGGTAGGGGGCACGCCCAGAGGGGGCACCCTCCACCCTCGTGACCGCCTCTGGCACTTCATTGAGTAGGGTCCAAGTCTCCTGGATCACGTTCGGTGAGAAAATCACGTTCCCGAAGGTTTCATTCTGTTTGGACTCCGTTTGATATTCCGTTTCTTCGAAACACTGAAATAGGTAAAAAACAGCAATTCTGGGCTGGGCCTACGGTTAATAGGTTAGTCCAAAAAATAATATAGAAGTGGAAAATAAAGCCCAATATAGTCCAAAACAGTAGATAAAGTAGCATGGAGCAATCAAAAATTATAGATACGTTGGAGACGTATCAAGGGCGCGCCATAGAGAGAGGTCCGACCCTCCCCCTCCTCCACTCCTTTATATACGGGGAGGGGGTACCCCTTGGAGACACAACAATTTATCTCTTGATCTCTTAGCCGTGTGTGGTGCCCCCCTCCACCATAGTCCTCCTCGATAATATTGTAGCGGTGCTTAGGCGAAGCCCTGCGACGGTAGAACATCAAGATCGTCACCACACCGTCGTGCTGACGGAATTCTCCCCTCGACACTCAGCTGGATCGGAGTTCAAGGGACGTCATCGAGCTGAACGTGTGCTAGAACTCGGAGGTGCCGTAGTTTCGGTGCTTGATCGGTCGGTCCGTGAAGACGTACGACTACATCAACCGCGTTGTTCTAACGCTTCCGCTTACGGTCTACGAGGGTGCGTGGACACACTCTCCCCTCTCGTTGCTATGCATCACCATGATCTTGCGTGTGAGTAGGAAATTTTTTGAATTACTACGTTCCCCAACAGGAACACCAGCTCGAAACTGACAAGACATTGCGCCACATCACTCCTTAGCCTTGGTACGATTTCTGGATCGATCACCTTCTGAGATATTGCATTGAGGAATGCACATAGCTTCACAATGGCTAATCGGACGTTTTCCGGTAGAAGCCCCCTCAATGCAACCGGAAGCAGTTGCGTCATAATCACGTGGCAGTCATGGGACTTTAGGTTCTGGAACTTTTTCTCTGGCATATTTATTATTCCCTTTATATTCGACGAGAAGCCAGTCGGGACCTTCATACTGAGTAGACATTCAAAGAACATTTCTTTCTCTTCTTTCATAAGAGCGTAGCTGGCAGGACCTTCATACTGCTTCGGAGGCATGTCGTCTTTTTCGTGCAAGCGTTGTAGGTCCTCCCGTGCCTTAGGTGTATCTTTTGTCTTCCCATACATGCCCAAGAAGCCTAGAAGGTTCACGCAAAGGTTCTTCGTCACGTGCATCACGTTGATTGAAGACCGGACCTCTAGGTCTTTCTAGTAGGGTAGGTCCCAAAATATAGATTTCTTCTTCCACATGGGTGCGTGTCCCTCAGTGTCATTCGGAACAGCTAGTCCGCCGGGACCCTTTCCAAAGATTACGTGTAAATCATTGACCATAGCAAGTACGTGATCACCGGTACGCATGGCGGGCTTCTTCCGGTGATCTGCCTCGCCTTTAAAATGCTTGCCTTTCTTTCGACATTGATGGTTGGTCGGAAGAAATCGACGATGGCCCAGGTACACATTCTTCCTGCATTTGTCCAGATATATACTTTTAGTATCATCTAAAAACAGTGCGTGCATGCGTGGTATCCCTTGTTTGTCAGTCCTGAAAGGTTACTGAGAGCGGGCCAATCATTGATGGTCACGAACAGCAACACCTTAGGTCAAATTCCTCCTGTTTGTGCTCATTCCACGTACGTACACCGTTTCCATTCCACAGTTGTAAAAGTTCTTCAACTAATGGCCTTAGGTAGACATCAATGTCGTTGTCGGGTTGCTTAGGGCCTTGGATGAGAACTGGCATCATAATGAACTTCCGCTTCATGCACATCCAAGGAGGAAGGTTATACATACATAGAGTCACGGGCCAGGTGCTGTGATTGCTGCTCTGCTCCCCGAAAGGATTAATGCCATCCGCGCTTAAAGCAAACCATACGTTCCTTGGGTCACTTGCAAACTCATCCCAGTACTTTCTCTTGATTTTTCTACACTGCGACCCGTCAGCGGGAGCTCTCAACTTCCCGTCTTTCTTACGGTCCTCACTGTGCCATCGCATCAAGTTGGCATGCTCTCCATTTCTGAACAGACGTTTCAACCGTGGTATTATAGGAGCATACCACATCACCTTCGCAGGAACCCTCTTCCTGGGGGGCTCGCCGTCAACATCACCAGAGTCATCTCGTCTGATCTTATACCGTAATGCACCGCATACCGGACATGCGTTCAGATCCTTGTACGCACCACGGTAGAGGATGCAGTCATTAGGGCATGCATGTATCTTCTGCACCTCCAATCCTAAAGGGCATACGACCTTCTTTGCTGCGTATGTACTGTCGGGCAATTCGTTATCCTTTGGAAGCTTCTTCTTCAATATTTTCAGTAGCTTCTCAAATCCTTTGTCAGGCACAACATTCTCTGCCTTCCACTGCAGCAATTCCAGTACGGTACCGAGCTTTGTGTTGCCATCTTCGCAATTGGGATACAACCCTTTTTTGTGATCCTCTAACATGCGATCGAACTTCAACTTCTCCTTTTGACTTTCGCATTGCGTCCTTGCATCGACAATGACCTGGTGGAGATCATCATCATCGGGCACATCGTCTGGTTCCTCTTGATCTTCAGTAGCTTCCCCCGTTGCAACATCATTGGGCACATCATCTGGTTCCTCTTGATCTTCAGCAGCTTCCTCCGTTGCAGCATCACCGTATTCAGGGGGCACATAGTTGTCATCGTCCTCTTCTTCTTCGCCGTCTTCCATCATAACCCCTATTTCTCCTTGCCTCGTCCAAACATTATAGTGTGGCATGAAACCATTGTAAAGCAGGTGGGTGTGAAGGATTTTCCGGTCAGAGTAAGACTTCATATTCCCACATTTAGGGCATGGACAACACATAAAACCATTCTGCTTGTTTGCCTCAGCCACTTCGAGAAAATCATGCACGCCCTTAATGTACTCGGAGGTGTGTCTGTCACCGTACATCCATTGCCGGTTCATCTGCGTGCATTATATATAATTAAGTGTGTCAAAAACCATTACAGAATATCATAAATAGATGATTAAGTGACCAAATTAATAGAAGTTCATCATCACATTAAAATGAAAGTACATACATAGTCCTCATCTAACAACATAAAGCTCTCCAGAGCATCTAAATTAATTAAACCATACATTGAAACTATGTAAAACATTTCAATGCGAAAACAAATGCGATCATAATCGCAACCAAGGTAACAATTGATTCAATGGCATAATGATACCAAGCCTCGGTATGAATGCCATATTTTCTAATCTTTCTAATCTTCAAGCGCATTGCATCCATCTTGATCTTGTGATCATCGACGACATCCGCAACATGCAACTACAATATCATCTTCTCCTCCTTATTTTTTTATTTTTTCCTTCAAGAAATTGTTTTCTTCTTCAACTAAATTTAACCTCTCGACAATAGGATCGGTTGGAATTTCTGGTTCACATACCTCCTAGATAAATAAAATCTATGCCATGTTGGTCGGTATAATTTTCATAAACAATAAATGAAGCAATAGTTATAAAGATAATATATACCTCATTCGAATCATAGACAGGACGAGGGCCGACGGGGGCGGATACCAAAACCATCGCACTATATAATAACAAGCAATAAAATAGTAAGAAAATTAGTCAAGTATCTATCTAAAGCAAGAATTTTTTTTCTTTCAGAAAGAAGATAAGAACAAGAGGCTCGCCACGGTGGTGCCGACGACGAGATCGACGCCGGCGATCGACGACAGTGAAGACGGGGACGGGGCGTGACGGGCCGCTGATATAAACCTAGACAAATCTCGGGAAAAATAGAGTTCGGAGGTCGTGCTTCGAGAGGAGAAAGCTTAACTAGTGTGGCTCGGGCATTTCATCGAATACCTCATGTGCATAGGAGGTGAGCTAGAGCACCACAAAGCCCTCCCCTCCCCGGCCAGAGAAAAACAGAGCAGTGGAGTGCTCTGCTCGCGGGCGAGGGGTATATATAGGCACCTCAATGGTCCCGGTTCGTGGCACGAACTGGGACTAAAGGGCAGCCTGTTGTCCCGGTTCAAGCCACCAACCGGGAGCAATGGTGGTGGGCCAGGAGCCAGACCCATTGGTCCCGGTTCATCCCACCAACCAGGACCAAAAGGTCCAGACGAACCGGGACCAATGTCCCACGTGGCCGGCCGGCCCCCTGGGCTCATGAATCGGGACCAATGCCCCCATGGGTTCCAGTTCTGGACTGAACCGGGACTAATGGGCTGACCCGGCCTGAACCAAAACCCTATTTTCTACTAGTGTGAAGATTCCGTTCCTTTCAAAGTTCCAAGCCCAATAATCATCCAGTCCCCGAGTACATAAAGGAATACTCAATATGGGCTTGATATCGAATGCCAGAAATAACTGATCCATTTCGGCCCAATAATCATAAGTTCCATTGAAGCGCGCAAGTGAGCAGTGCGAATGGGTCGGCCCATGTCGGCCGTTGAAGCAGGGCCAGGCAAACGGTTTTGGGAACCTTCTAGAGGGTTCCCTCAACCGGTTTTTTCATGTTTTTTTCTTTTATTGGTTTTCGATTTTTTTTCTGTTTATGTTCCTATTTCTTTTATTTTATTTCATTCCTTTTCGTTTTTATTTTTATTCTTTGTTCTAAAACATGTTCAAAATTCCAAATTTTATGCACAGGTTTAAAAAAGTTAGTTTTTTAAAAATATCACAATTGTTCAGCGTGTATTAAAAAATGTACAATGTATATTTAAAAATTATTCATCATATATCAAAAAAAATGTTCAATGTCTATTTAAAGATTGTTCAGCTTATATCGCAAAAATATTCATCGTATATTTACAAATCATAAATGTATATTTAATAAAATATTCAGCATATATCACAAAAATATTCAATGTGTATTTCAAAATTGTTTAGCATGTATCCAAAATTGTTCAATGTCTATTTAGAAATTGTCCATGGTATATTTAAAAAAATGTTCAATGGTCGAATTTTTTTATTTTTTTTGTGGATCTGCCATCGTATGGAGTTCAAATAAGTTTGCGCGGCCTACTAACCACGAACACTTAGCAGCTCAACTGGTGAAGAACGCTTGCTCACTATGCCAGGTTACGAGTTCCAATCCTCGATAGAGCGTGTGTCTTCTTTTATTTTTAGTAGCGGCTTCCCTAATGACGCCATCGAATGGGGTCGTCATTTTAACCCTAGCGAGCTCATTCTAGGGACTCTTCCGGAAAACCACACAAGCACTCCCGTGACGAAGCGGTTTGCTCAGACGCTGAACAGGGCCGGCCCAGCCACGCCCGTTTCTGAAAAAAAAGGTGTAGGATCGCCCTTAAATTGGTACTCGTATTGGTATCATATTCCCCACAAGAGAAAATAAACGAAACCCTAATTTCTTCCGACCCGCGAGTTGCGGCGTGATGTCGGCGCCGACGGAACGTCCATGCCAATCCGGGTGGCCGAACCTACGGAGAGGTCTCCTGCGCAAAGTCCTCTCCCGGCTCCCGTCCCTCGCCGACCGCGTCCGCCTCCGCGCCGTCTGCCGCCCGTGGCGCACGCGCGCCACGCTCCAGCCTCCGCCCCGTCGCCCGCTCCCCTGGCTCGCCCTCCCGGGCGGCACCGTCTTGGACTTCGCCAACAAGAGCACGCACCGTCTGCGTATTCCAGACGACCACCACGGCCCCTGCTACAGCGCCGGCGACAATATGTTCTTCCTCCACCACAACGACGGGCGGTGCTCCGTGGTCAACGGATTCTCTGGCGCCGCGACGCCTCTCCCCGAGCTGGCTGCTCTCCTGCAGTCTCACATGGTAAACCCCTGCGACGAGAAGAAGTCTGACAAGTTCGACCGCAAGTCGTATGACAATATGAAGATCAAGAAGGTGGTGATGTCCTCCGTGGCATCCATACCGAATCATCATCGCGTTGTGGCCGTTCTAGCCAGCAACTGCTCTAAATCCAGAGTCTTCATTTCTACATGCCGACCGGCCGGCGAGATCAACTCGTGCGTTGTGATGCGGGAGAGATCCACCATCCTGGACATCGCCTTTTTTCAAGGGAAGATGTACGCTAATGTCCACATGTTCCAGGAGCTTGTCGCCGTCGATCTCGGAGACGGCTGCCTCGACAAGCCAACGCCGCCCGGCGTCGAACCCCAAGTGAAAGCATACACATCATGGATATGGCCCCCTGACCTACTACCGGATATGTATCTTAAGGATCTTTTCGACGACCCTAAGTCAGACGAGAAAGTCGAGCAATATCTTGTGGAATCCAATGGCAAGCTGCTGATGGTGAGGAGACGTTTCCTCCAAACTGGCCATAACAAATTGACTTGTCGATTCCAGGTGTTCGAGGCGGACCTCAGGGATGGTCCCCGTCTTGGCCAGTGGAAGAAGGCCCGCACTCTCCAGGGCAGGGCGCTCTTTGTGGGCACGCCGTGCTCCAAGTCTTTTCGTGCTTGTGATGTTGATGGAGCCCGAGGAGATTGTATCTACTTCTTGGTCGATCATGGCAATCCCCTTCGCCACTCTGCCGTCTACAACATGGTAAACAAGACCATCATGCCTTTGATACCAGTGTCAGTGTGGCGGAGTGTAAAGCTAACATGGGATAGCCAGCGGTTTCCGGCATGGTTTTTTCCGGTTGAAGTTTAGTTTTTTACCAGAAGTTGTCGTGCGATTTGCCGTGGCGTTGGATCTGGACGCGTCTGTATTGTTTAACCCGCTGTTCTTTGCTTATTGTACTTTGACTTTTGGTGGGTTGATAATGTAGACCAAAACATGTGTACCTCGACTTTTCGTGGGTTGATAATGTAGACCAAAACACTATGTACATCGGCGGAGCACACATGCACAACTCGTTTGCTCCATGATCCATCTCGTCCCGCACAGTCTCGCCACTGACTCGCGAAGAGCTCCACTTCAGGGCCACGTGCGCAGCCGGAGACAGCGCCGTGCAGGGAGGAACGAGAACGCGGCTGAGCTTCGTTCACCACTAATCCGTTGCCGCCAATGTTGTTGCATGCATCTGCATGAACGGCGGGCCGGCTGGCTACTGCTCGTCTAGTTCTTTTGGTTCCTTGTATGTCTGAGTTTGATTAGTACTCCTATTCACTCGGTATCATTGAGGATTTGTCTTTGTTGGCAGCACATAATTGTTCAGCTAGTTACTTGAATTAGGACTAAAAAACAGAATAAAAAACTGATCTGTAGTACTACCTCCATGGTTTGGTAGTGACTAGTTAAGGTTTGAGGCTCAGCCGTATATGTATCCAATTTTTTTTTCTGAAACACTGCAAAAGATTTACCATTTTCGTTAATTAAGGAAGAAGATTTAGACATATGTCCGCAACAGGGAGAAGAAAACAACTACTCTCGCGGCAAGATGTATGGTTTGGTCTAGTTCTTTTGTGTAGTATATATGTAGTTTGCAATCAATATAGGTAATATGAATATAGTTTTGTCTTAAGGCCACAAGTTCTAGTTTGTTGCAGTGGTTAAAAAAAATTGGCACCCCCATGCATTCTTGTTAAGCTCCGCCACTGACTGTGTACCCCTCAACACTGCTTATTGTTTTTTGCTCATTGTGTTCTGTTCGGTTTGTTTAGTGGTTCTGTCCATTTGTTTAATCCTTTTTAGTAGCAGAACATAGTAACTTTGATTATCTACAACATATTTGTTTGAAGCATAAGATTGAAACTCAACGAAAAATGAAGCTACTAGATCTGCCGTTGTGTGATTGTTGCTATAATTTTGCTGTTGTTAAGCGCGAGTCATGATGATGAACATAAACACCCGAGCAACATAGATGGTGACAGTAGAACTATGAAAAAATGTTGCAAGGAAGCTTTACCCTGATCAGACAATGTGATTTGTTGTTTCACAACATCAGTCAAGCATTAGTATTGTAACATAGGAACTGCAGCGGTATGTACGGCAGGCAAACATCTATCTAGCCATCATATTTGTGAGATATCATTTTGTTATTCTAGTAGAGCACCATGCCAACTTTAATGGAATTTATATCATTGGCAAGTTTGAGACAATGATCAGGGCCACACTTCTGCATACCTACACATACTAGCTAGTTCAATGCCCGTGCATTATTGCTTCGCTATGTTGTCACCATGGAGCAAATCTGCATCGTGTTTTCCCCCAGTCTACCAAATTGCCATAGTCAGTCCCATCATCCCTAACATATGGACTAACAAATGAATATATCACAAGCTGCTTGGCTTCAACTCTACATTGCCACCCAACCCCCGCCCCCACCCCCTCGGTCGGCCTCGGGCAAAGATGCCAAACGTGACAAGGATGATGATGGTCTACCGGATGACTCGAACCCTGGCGCTGAGCACCGTTTTACACAGTCTGAGTGGGATGGTCTGACCTCTAAAGATCGTGTCTTGCTTAAGGAGAATGCTCCAGTGGGGGGTGGGAACAAGGATGCGGAGGGGGACGTTGGTGGGGGAGGGGGGTGCTGCTTCTGATGGAGCGAGGGGCACCCCTATCTCTGGCATGTGCTCCAACCTCCCAGCCCGCCCTGCTTCGCCTTCCCTCTCTGGCATCGAAGATCTGCCCCCGGCCGGCCCCATGTCCAAGAAAAAGAAGAAGAAATTGTCTGTCAAGAAATTCTCCGCGCGTAGCAGGGACCTCGGGTGACTCCAAGCAGTCTGCGGCAGGGCTGTGTCGCAGACTTGATGCTGATCTGGGTGCGGCCTCGGGCCCTTCGTCTGCGGCGGCCTCTCCGTGTCGTGCCCGTCCTTCGCCGGTGCTTTCCCCCGCTTCCACCGCTCGCAAGAGCGGCCGAGTTTCCAATAGCAGCGAGCGGGAGGCCGACCGGGCGGCGCGGCGCGCTGCGGACAAAGACCTTCCCCCCTCAGGTACCCCTCCATGCCCCCCACTCCCTCCTCCCCTCGCTTCTTCTCCGGTTGGGTTAGTTCTCCCGTCGCATTCCAATGATCATCTTCTGCATATCTTAGAGGACGTAGGCATATCTTTTGATCCTAGTTTTGCCTCTCCGTCTACCTTGTTGGATGTTGTTCGGGCAAATGAAAAGGCCCAGGCGGATATTGCTAGGGCCAAGGACTCCGCTTCTCGGGCTGGAGCCTCACCGGTTGTGGCCGGTGGGGTGGAGGTGGCACCTGAGAGGGATCGGGTGTCCACTGCAGTGCCTCGGCATGGGGCAGGAAACGGGCTAAATCCTGCATTGCCCCATGCAGGTCGAGGCTTCGCATAAAAAATCTTTCCTTCCGATGAAGGCGCTTTTTTGGGGGCGCAGGGACCAGCTTAAAGATCTTGTTCGGTCTGAGAATATTGATATTATTGGCCTTGTTGAAACGCTTAAACCCTCCTTCTCCCCTAATGAACTCTCTGCTGTTGTCGGGATTGATAGATTTGACTGGAACTGCCTGGCTTCTTAGGGCCACTTGGGTGGAATTCTTATTGGTACCAAGAGAGATATGTTTGATTTTGTTGCCTTCGATCACGACATTTTTTGGGCTAGCACAGTAGTGTCTCACCGCTCCCTTAATGTGCTCTGCGAAGTCATGGTAGTTTACGGCCCGGCTGATCATTCCCTTTCTTACATGTTCTTGGACAAAATCCTGAATAAGATCGAATCTTGTGATCTCCCTTTGCTTATTGGCGGTGACTTCAACTTAATGCGCTCTCCTTTGGATAAGAACTCGCTTAATTTTTGTTGGCCGCTTGTTGACGCGTTCAATGCTTTTATTCGTGACTCTGCATTCCGCGAAGTGCCTAGGGTGGTTGCCCGCTTCACTTGGACGAATCACCAAACCATGCCTATTAGATCTGTTCTTGACCGCGTGTTTATTTGCCCCAGATGGGACTCCTTGCTCCCTCGGGCCTCTCTTCGGGCTCTGCCCATTGTGGGGTCGGATCATGGCCCCTGGTTCTTGACGATGGTATTCGTTCCGTCTCCTCTTTGTAGTTCGAATTTGACGCATCTTGGCTCCTGGTTGATGGCTTTGCTGATTTGATCGCGTATAAAATCTCTTCCTTCTTGTCCTCTGCTTGCCGCTTTTTTGGCCCGATGGACGACTGGCACCAGTGCTCGTACTTCCTCCGAAAATTTCTCCGTGGCTGGGCTAGGAATCACACTGCCGAGTCGAGGCGTGACAAGGCTCGGCTCTCTGCCCAAATTGGCTCCCTTGATGCACGCGCGGATGGCCCTGGGCTCTCCCCCTGAGTGGCAGACCCGATATAATTTAGAGGAGGCCCTTTTGGCCTTGCACCGTTGAGAGTAAATTTACTGGAGGCAAAGGGGCGCCATAAATTGGACTCTGAAAGGCGACTCCCCTACCGCGTATTTCTTTGCCATTGCTAACGGTTGACGTCGCCGTTGCATGATTGACAGCTTGGTCATCAATAAGTTCAAGGTGTTTGATCACTCCCTGATTATGTCGCACGTGGTCGACTTCTTCTCCTCTCTTCTCTCCGCTAAGCCTGAGGTGGGCTTTAGACTGGCTAATTCTTTTTGGGCTACAGAGGAGAAGGTTTCTAGCACTGATAACGAAGCCTTGTTGATCCCCGTCTCTGATGAGGAGATTTTTGAAATTTTTGATCCGCTCCGCTAACTCCAATTCGACCTCGGACCCAGACGACTTCTCCATCCCCTTCTTCAGGCAGTTCTGGCCCCAGCTGCGGGGCCTCGTCCAGGCTATCATTCAAGGCTTCTGGTTGGGAACCGTTGACATCTCTCGGTTAAATTACGTTGTCCTCACTCTCATTCCTAAAGTTAAAGGGGCAGAATTGATCTCTCAGTTTAGACCTATAGCCCTGATTAATAATTTCGCTAAACTACCGGCAAAAGGCCTTGCTACTAGGCTCTCCCCTATTTCCCATCGTACTCTCAGTCCTTTCCAATCGGCCTTTGTTAAGGGCAGGTTTATATTAGATGGCATCCTTTGTCTTCATGAGATTGTTCATGACCTGCGAGTCCGGGGCTCCAAAGCGGTGATTCTAAAACTTGACTTCGAAAAAGCTCACGACTTGGTTAGTTGGAATTTCCTTCAACAAGTGCTTCTGGCCAAGGGCTTTAACGGTGCAGTGGTTCACAAACTTATGCAGTTGGTCACGGGAGGCCACACTGCGGTCTCGGTCAACGGGAACATCAGTCACTTCTTTGCCAACGGCAGGGGCCTGAGGCAGGGTGACCCGGCTTCACCCCTCCTCTTCAACTTTGTGGCTGACTCTCTCTCCCATATTCTGACTCGGGCTGCGGCAGCTGGTCACATTAGTCCTGTCAGCTCCCACCTTGTCCCTAATGGCATCTCTCACTTACAATACGCGGATGATACTATCATAATGGTTGAATTGAATGATGCTAGTATAGCCCACCTAAAGTTCCTTCTCCTTTGCTTTGAAGCTCTCTCTGGTCTAAAGATTAATTTTGCCAAGAGTGAAGTCGTTGTTACTGGGGTCTCGGACGTTGAGGCCCAAAGAGTTGCTCATCTTCTTAATTTCTCCCTAGGATATTTTCCATTCAAATATCTCGGCCTCCCGATCTCCCCCAGAAGCTGCTGGCTAAAGATTTTGCTCCGACTGTTACTAAGGTGGGTAACCGGGTCCTGCCGTGGAGAGGTCGCTACAACACCCAAGCGGGCAAGGTCGCCCTAACCAACGCCTACCTGTCCTCCATCCCCATGTTCCTGATGGGCTTCTACCTCCGTTCGTGAGGGACTCATGCTGGTTTTGATAAGCACAGGGGTGCCTTTTACCGGAATTAGGCAGACAACAAGCGCAAATACAAGATGGTGAAATGGAAATACATCTGCAGACCTAAAAACCTTGGTGGGTTCGGTATTATTAACTGGTGGAAAAAGGGCCTTTGGTCGCGGTTCGCAACTGCCATTAGTCGCGGTTGCGCAACCGCGACCAAACAGGCGCGACTAAAGGCCCCCCCTTTAGTCGCGGTTGCTTAAGAACCGCGACTAAAGGCCCGTCCACGTGGGCGCCAGGCGGCCGTCGGGGCGGAGGACCTTTAGTCGCGGTTCTTCTGGCCAACCGCGACTAAAGGCCGCCGCAGGTTTAGGGTTTTAGCCCCCCCCCCTAAACCTGTTTTCTGTTTAATTTGTATTGTTTTATTTCTTTTGTGCTTTATTTTAATTTTGAAGGAGTTTCACATATTCTACGGTACTACATACATGCATATGAATGTACAATTTCAAACAAATTTGAAATTAGAACCAAAAAGAATTCAAGAGGAATATACAATATATATTCAATATCATCGGATGACCATATACAATTTTGAACAAGTTTCCATACATAATTTAATGCATATAAAGTTCTACGTCCTCGTAATGGTGTTCTCCTTTAGGATGGAGGACTTCCCTCCTGAACCATCCAGCTAGTTCCTCTTGAAGTGGTCGGAAGCGAGCTTCTGGACTAAGCATCATCCGGAGGTTATTCCTCTGAGCATTGGTATCACTCGGAACCCGCCGCTCAGAGGTGTATCTCCGGATCATCTCACAGACATAGTATGCACATAGGTTGGTCCCCGCTGGCTGAATATCCTCATCATTCTTAGCCTTTGACCTTTTGAATTCTAGCTCTTTTTTGAATTCACCGACCTTTGTATCTACGAACCGTCTCCAAACCCTACGAGGCAAAGAAAATTAAATGAACAAGAGAGTTATTAGTTACTTGATATTAGGAAATGAACGAAATAGGCCGATCGATATAGAGCGCAAATGAATGAAAATAATTACTTCTGCATCATTCTTCTCATGCCGCCCCAAAGCTTTGGATCCTTATTCAGAGAGTCGTGGACGAGACATTCTGAGGTGTCAACTTTAATTACTAGCAGAATCCAGTGGAACCTGCAGACACGATACATGCACAGTACGTCATGCATAACTCATCGATTAGCCGGCCACATACCATGCATGGAGTAAACAAAAGAGAATGTGCTCAAGACAGAAACACTCACCCAAAATGGTAAGGAAATAGAATATCACTTTTGAGTTCCTGCTTTGTAAGAAACTGCCACAGGTCTGCCTCCATGTCGGCGGGGTGATGCTCCAACACATATCCATTAACGATGTGTGGGTCAATGAACCCAACATCATGGATGTTCCTTACTCTGCATTCCTTAATCTTCATTCTGCATGTATAATAGCGGACACAACAATATAGTTAGGACATATATATAGTGCAGGCAATATGAACGAAATGGGGTAGAAATAAATCACTTACAGAACGTAGCAACTGATGATAGATTTGTCGAGCTCGCGCAGATTGAAAAGCTGGAACAATTCACTCAGATGAATTTGTACATAGTAATGTTTGAAGTGATGCTCATATCTAACTTCCGCATAAATATATTCTTTGGCGTTTTTATTTTTTATGTAACCCTTGTACCATTTCAGTAGACCTTTCATTTGTGGAGGTAGATCCTCTTCCTGCGCAGGCTCGACGAGAGGCCCATTCTTCACATATGTAATTACTACCTCCTTCACTGGCGCCTCATCAAGGCCTAACAGTTCACGAAGAGTAATACCTAAGTTGGCCGCTTGTTCTCTGGCACTCGTTACAGTCAATCCATGTGCTGCCGCAGCTGCTATGATATCGGGGTCATCCGGACCGGCGGCTTTCACTATAAGCGGGGCAATCGATTGTTTACTTTGTTCCCCGAGCTGGGCAACTCGTTTCCCGCTTTTTTTACTTTCTAATTCCGTTTTCTCGGCCTCCTCCAAGGCTTTGTTCTCCTGGTTCTCCGCCCGCTCTTTCTTCTCCTTCAACATGAGTGCCTGCCTACGAAGTTCACGTGCATAGTCGTCAGGCAGATTCTTTGCGGCTTGGGACGGTGTGCTCAAAAATGACTTAGCCCACTTCTTTTGCTCATCAGAAAATACTGGCTTGGGCTCGGGCTCTCTTTTCTTCTTGCAGTCCGCCTTCCATTTCTCATGATCAGCAGCCGCGGCCGCGGCAGTTTCCTCGGCACTACGTTCCCAAGGCCTTGTGGGGAGAGGCTTCAGTGATGGCTCCGGTACCTTTGTGGTCTTAGGTACATAAGGGTCCGCGTTAATAATCCAGGACTGCTTCTGCTTCTTTGCCGGAGGTGGATTGGGGGGCGGCGTCTGATCACCCGCCGGACGAGGACTGGGGGGCGGCGTCTGATCACCCGCCGGACGTTGTGGACTGGGGGGCGTCGGCTGACATGACGGAGGTGTAGGTGAACCGCCACCACCGTAGGGGGGTGGACTTGTTGTCCTTGGCGCCTCGCCTGGAAACTTGATAAACTTCTTTTGCCATAGAATGAAATGGCGCTTGACATCTCCAAGTCTTTTCTCCCCTTCAGGTGTAGCAATGTCAATCTCCAGGTCCTCAAACCCTTGGACTATGTCCTCCACCGTGACACGAGCATAGCCATCTTGAATGGGGTTGTTGTGGTGGAGTGCTCCAGGTAAACATGGTAAAGCACTGCTGATGGCTACCTTCATGGACATGTTCCCGATAGGATAATACAGATGACATTCTTTCATCTCCTTTATATCGTCCACGGGGTAGCGAGGAGGCTCCGGTGCAGTAATTTCGACCACCAGAGGCTCCGGTGCAGTAATTTCGACCACCAGAGGCTCCGGTGCAGTAGTTTCGATCGTCGGTGCATCTGCACCAGCCGATGGGGCCTCCGTGGAAGCCACACTGCTTCTCCGCTGCTGGCTTCTGAGATCCGTTGGATGATCTTCATGCTGCGCCCGAGCTGCATCTCTTTCGGCTACTAGTACACTCACGGTTTTCTTCATCACATCCATTTTCGATGCCAACCGCGCCACAACATCTGCTTCCCGATCCATCTTTCTCTTCCGGCTTCTGTAGCCGTACGGGTCATCGTTCTGGGGGAACCCTATTTTCCACGGAATGTGCCCCATGCCTCGTACATGTCCTCCGTGTTCAGGATTCCCGAGGGCTTTTGTCAGCGCGTCGTTCTGTCTGTTGAACTTGATCTTCCCCTCTTGAGCATCCCTCATTGCGTCAATAAGGGCTTGGGTGGGTTTAATTATTTTGCCCCGGTAAACACACTCCCCTGTCTCCGGGTTCAGCGTTCCCCCATGCCCGTACCACCAGCTTTTGGCCCTTGGGTCCCATCCCTCCGTACCTGGACGGATTCCTCGCGCCCTCAGCTCGTTCTCCATCTTCTCCCACCTAGGCTCCCAAAGGCGATACCCTCCTGGCCCCATAATATGATTGTACTCCTTTTTAGCCGCATTTTCCTTATTTTTTTTTCGATATTTGAATGAACTGCTCCGATTTCTTTTGCTTCACAAATTCTGGCCAATCATGTTTCAGTTTCTCATATTGTCCTTTGAAATCTGGAGTCTTGTTCTGCTTGACAAAGTCATGGGCTAGATTTTGCTTGAATTTCCGGAATGCGTCGGCCATCTTATGAAGAGCGAACTGTTTGACTAGCCTCCTCCTCTCCTTGTTTTCCTCAATCTTGTTACCCTCCTCATCGAATTTGTTGTATTCCGGAGGTAGAACGAAATGTTCCATAAGCTTCTTGAAGCAATCTTTTTTTGTTCTCTTATCGACAAAAGTGAAACCAGCAATTCGTGCCTTCTTTGGCTTATTCCACTCCTGGACGGTGATCGAGACGTTGTCTCTAACAATGGCTCCGCATTGGTTGACAAACTTGGTGGC
>NC_041387.1:65216950-65218860 GCF_002162155.2 Triticum dicoccoides | reverse complement strand
GGCGGGCGGCGTCGAGGGCGAGGGCGACGGCGGCAGGCCTTCGGCGCGGCAGAGAAGACGAGAAATGGAGGCGACGGCGGTAGGCCTTGTATTTATAGCCCCCCCTTTAGTCGCGGTTGGTCCTTTAGTCGCGGTTGGCCAGACCAACCGCGACTAAAGGTATTTTTCAAAGGCCAACGCTAGGCGCCGGTGCACCGGCCCAAATTTGGGCCGGTCCCACGCTAGCCGTTGGATGTCATGTCCCTTAGCCGTTGGATCTCCTTCTTCCACCTCTCGTTGACCTCTCTGTCGCTGCAAAATACACCCCGCGGGAGACGCGCGCCGCCAGCCCCCTCCGCCTGGCTGCACTCGTCGACCTCCTCCCCTGCCACACCCGTCTCTGGTCGTCCTCGCCGGCCACCGCCCCCTCGCCGGTCGTCCTCACGAGCTGCAAAAAGGCTGTTTGCAGCTCCCTGTAGACATCTTTTCCAGCATGGATGGCTGCCCCTCGTCGCATTCTATTGACTACCTGTGAGCTTGTAGCACTCGACGCCGCGGTCGCTGCTCGCCGGACCGGTGGTCGCGGTTCATAGCTCTGGCCAGTCGCCGGTTGCAGCACCTCAGCTTCGCCCCATTGTAGCAAATTTTCTTGCCGGTTGTAGCACTTTTGGTCAATGGTTGTAGCACACTTGGGGGTTGTCGGCCATGGTCGGGGAGTGGGCGCTGGTTCTAGCAAAACACAAAAGGCTGGTTGTAGCAAAACTGGCGATGGGTTGCAGCTTCGCCGTAGCCGGTTGTAGCTTTTCACGTTGTTTGTAGCTTATGTCGCCTCCGGTTGAAGCCTTTTCTGTTGCCAGTTGAAGCTTTTTCCATCAACGGATGTAGCTTTTTTAGACGCCGGTTGCAGCTTCTATGGGGTCGACCCAGCTTTCGTCGTCCCTCCGGTTGAAGCTTTTTTTCTCGCTGGTTGTAACACCTGCGGTCGCCTTCACCAGCTCTGGCGGATGCTGGTTGTAGCACCTTCTTCTGGTGCAGCTCCGCCCATGGAGGCAACTTCGCCGGCCACGTCCGTTGCAGGTCCAGCCGTCACAGAGCAGTAGTAGATGGAGGTGAGAGAGGGAATAGAGGGAGGACGCTGGCTCGGGGGTTGGCTTCGAGGGTGCTCGCCGGAGAAGAAGAGAGGGGGGGGGGAGGAGAAGATCGCCGAGCAGGACTTCCATGGCAGCTAGGATGAGGGAAGAGAAAAAAGACCAGGTGAAAGGGGAGGAGAAGGATGCGGGAGATGGGAGGTGGGGAAAAAGATAACGTGGTGGACCCGTCCATCCCCAGTTTCAGTCGTTGTAGCTACGCGCGCCTGGATGCGACCGGCCGAAAGGTTCGACCGGTGCGCCGGTAGTAAACGTTTCCCTTTTTCAAAATACTTTTCTTTTTCAAAATCTTAAAAATACAAATAATATATCAAAAAATTCAGAAAAATAAAACTAATTCAATTCAATATGTTAAAAACACAAATATTATATCAAAAAATTCAGAAAAATAAAACTAATTCAATTCAAAATTCTAAAAATACAAATAATATATCAAAAAATTAAGAAAAATAAAACTAATTCAATTCAAAATGTTAAAAATACAAATAATATATCAAAAAATTCAGAAAAATAAAACTAATTCAATTCAATATGTTAAAAATACAAATAATATATCAAAAAAGGAGTATGACTAAATCACTCCAAATTTCATGTATCATCAGTGGTATCTCGAATCATTCGAAAATGGACACCAAACACATCACGGGTAATATAATTCACATGATCCATTCAACAAAGTTTGGTACAATAAATTATTACACATCATTTCTTCCCTTGTGTCCCTGCTTGCTTACGATTGTGCCGTATCCATGGAGCATCCTCATCATTTAACTTAATGCTTGG
>NC_041387.1:65171950-65216009 GCF_002162155.2 Triticum dicoccoides | reverse complement strand
TGGAATTGGTCAGTACAGTGTGGTGTGCTTCAGTCAGAGAATGGCCGTCCATACATATCGTTGATTTCCTTCCGATCGTGCCTTTTCCACTTAGTCTCCCTCGTGCCGCGATCGAGGAAGACCAATCGGCTTAAGGTCAGGAACAAAGTCAACACAAAACTCAATTACCTCCTCATTTCCATAGCCCTTGGCGATGCTTCCTTCTGGCCTAGCACGGTTACGAACATATTTCTTTAATACTCCCATGAACCTCTCGAAGGGGAACATATTGTGTAGAAATACAGGACCGAGAATGAAAATCTCTTCGACTAGGTGAACCAAGAGGTGCGTCATAATATTGAAGAAGGATGGCGGGAACACCAACTCGAAACTGACAAGACATTGGATCACATCATTCTGTAACCGTGGTAGATCTTCTGGATTGATTACCTTCTGAGAGATTGTATTGAGGAATGCACATAGCTTCACAATGGCTACTCGAACATTTTCCGGCAGGAGCCCCCTCAAAGCAATCGGAAGCAATTGCGTCATAATCACGTGGCAGTCGTGAGACTTCAGATTTTGGAACTTTTTCTCCGCCATGTTTATTATTCCCTTTATATTGGACGAGAATCCAGACGTGACCTTCATACTGCTCAGGCATTCAAAAAAGATGACCTTCTCTTCTTTGGTAAGAGCGTAGCTGGCACGACCTTGAAACCATTCCGGATGCCGGTCATCAGGGTCTTTCAAACGTTGCTGGTCCTGCCGTGCTTCCTTTGTATCATTTGTCTTCCCATACACGCCCAAGAAGCTTAGGAGGTTCACGCAAATATTCTTCGTAATGTGCATCACGTCGATTGCAGAGCGGACTTCTAGGACTTTCCAATATTCTAGCTCCCAGAATATAGATTTCTTCTTCCACATGGCTGCGTGCCCGTCAGCTCCCTTCGGAACTGATTGTCCGCCAGGACCCTTTCCAAAGATGACTTTCAAATCCTTGACCATATCAAATACCTCAGCACCAGTGCGTTCCGCAGGCTTCGGCCGGTGATCTGCCTTGCCGTTGTAATGCTTGCCTTTCTTTCTTACTGGATGAATTTTCGGAAGAAATCGATGATGCCCAAGGTACACGTTCTTCTTACAATTTGACAAATGTACACTTTTAGTCTCAATAAAGCAGTGCGTGCATGCATTGTATCCCTTATTTGACAGTCCCGAAAGGTTACTAAGAGCAGGCCAATCGTTGATGGTTACGAAAAGCAACGCTCGTAGGTTAAATTCCTCTTTTTTGTGCTCATCCCACACACGGACACCAGGTCTGCCCCACAGCTGTAAAAGTTCATCAACTAATGGCCTTAGGTACACATCGATGTCGTTGCCGAGTTGCTTCGGACCTTCGATGAGCACTGGCATCATAATGAACTTCCGCTTCATGCACAACCAAGGAGGAAGGTTGTAGATGCATAGAGTCACGGGCCAGGTGCTATGGCTGGAGCTCTGCTCGCCAAAAGGATTCATGCCATCTGTACTTAGACCAAATCTTATGTTCCTTGCGTCCGCTGCAAAATCTTTGAACTCTCTGTCGATCTTTCTCCATTGCGTTCCATCTGCGGTGTGTCTCAACTCCCCGTCCGACTTACGGTCCTCTTTGTGCCATCGCAACAACTTGGCATGCTCTTTGTTCCTGAACAGACGTTTCAACCGTGGTATTATAGGAGCATACCACATGACCTTGGCGGGAACCCTCTTCCTGGGTTTCTCGCCCTCAACATCGTCACCAGGGTCATCGCCTCTGATCTTATAACGCAATGCAGTGCATACCGGGCATTCATTCAAATTCTCGTATTCACCGCGGTAGAGGATGCAGTCGTTGATGCATGCATGTATCTTCAGAACCTCTAAACCTAGAGGGCAGACAACCTTCTTTGCTTCGTACGTACTGGCGGGCAACTCGTTATTCTTTGGAAACATATTCTTCAACATTTTCAGCAAGTTTTCAAATGCCGAGTCAGCTACACCTGCCCGTGCCTTCCATTTCAGCAAATCCAGTGTGCAGCCCAGCTTTTTCAGACCATCATCGCATCCGGGGTACAACGACTTTCTGTGATCCTCTAACATGCGATCCAAATTCTCCCTCTCCTTTTCAGTTTCGCAGCGTCTCCGTGCATCAACAATGGTCCGACCAAGATCATCAACGGTCTCATCACGTGCCTCTTCTTCACCTTCACCTTCCCCTTCACCTTCCCCTTCACATTCAGCATCCTCCATGAAAGTATCACCGAAATGAGCAAGATAGCTTTCATCGATGAAATCATCCCCTTCTTCATCTTCTTCCATTATAACCCCTCTTTCTCCATGCTTGGTCCAACAATTATAGCTTGGCATGAAACCGTGCCGAAGCAGGTGCAGGTGAACTTCTCTTGAGGAAGAGTAACCCTTCTGATTCTTACAGTCAACACATGGACAGATAACAAAACCCTTCTGCTTGTTCGCATTAGCCACTACGAGGAAATCTTTCAAACCCGTAGTGAACTCGCGGGATAGTCGGTTACCGTACATCCATTGCCGATTCATCTGCATTATTATAATATAAAATATATAATTAACCATCATGCATTTGTTAAACTAACTAGCTATAAACAATAGAAATTAAACAATGAACAACACACATGCATATTTTATCAATGACACACATGCATGAAAGGTTCAAGTTGCTAACCGCGATCGAGGAGGAAAAAATAAATGAGGAACCTCAAGTGTCGCTCCAACACTTCATATCATGTTTGTTTCACCCTCTTGGGGCATTTCATCAAACACCTTGTGTGCATAAGAGGAACCTAAAGCAAACCTACACCCCCTTGTGAAGCTTGTGAAGAGAAGTGGCACCAAATGGCTAAGTGAGCGTGCTGAACTGGTATATATAGGGGAGGAGCTTTAGTCGTGGTTGGCCTGGCCAACCGTGACTAAAGGCCTTTGGGCACCTTTAGTCGCGGTTGGCCTGGCCAACCGCGACTAAATCCCCTCACGTGCACCAGCTGGCCACCGAGCGCCCTGGGCCCAGGCCTTTGGTCGCGGTTCGTCTGCCGAACCGCGACTAAAGACTTCATTAGTCGCGGTTTCTACAGTTTCGCGACTAATGGGGCTGGACGGAAGCCTCTTTTTCTACCAGTGCTACTGCTCGTCTAGTTCTTTTGGTTCCTTGTATGTCTGAGTTTGATTAGTACTCCTATTCACTCGGTATCATTGAGGATTTGTCTTTGTTGGCAGCACATAATTGTTCAGCTAGTTACTTGAATTAGGACTAAAAAACAGAATAAAAAACTGATCTGTAGTACTACCTCCATCGTTTGGTAGTGACTAGTTAAGGTTTGAGGCTCAGCCGTATATGTATCCAATTTTTTTCTGAAACACTGCAAAAGATTTACCATTTTCATTAATTAAGGAAGAAGATTTAGACATATGTCCGCAACAGGGAGAAGAAAACAACTACTCTCGCGGCAAGATGTATGGTTTGGTCTAGTTCTTTTGTGTAGTATATATGTAGTTTGCAATCAATATAGGTAATATGAATATAGTTTTGTCTTAAGGCCACAAGTTCTAGTTTGTTGCAGTGGTTAAAAAAAATTGGCACCCCCATGCATTCTTGTTAAGCTCCGCCACTGACTGTGTACCCCTCAACTCTGCTTATTGTTTTTTGCTCATTGTGTTCTGTTCGGTTTGTTTAGTGGTTCTGTCCATTTGTTTAATCCTTTTAGTAGCAGAACATAGTAACTTTGATTATCTACAACATATTTGTTTGAAGCATAAGATTGAAACTTAACGAAAAATGAAGCTACTAGATCTGCCGTTGTGTGATTGTTGCTATAATTTTGCTGTTGTTAAGCGCGAGTCATGATGATGAACATAAACACCTGAGCAACATAGATGGTGACAGTAGAACTATGAAAAAATGTTGCAAGGAAGCTTTACCCTGATCAGACAATGTGATTTGTTGTTTCACAACATCAGTCAAGCATTAGTATTGTAACATAGGAACTGCAGCGGTATGTACGGCAGGCAAACATCTATCTAGCCATCATATTTGTGAGATATCATTTTGTTATTCTAGTAGAGCACCATGCCAACTTTAATGGAATTTATATCATTGGCAAGTTTGAGACAATGATCAGGGCCACACTTCTGCATACCTACACATACTAGCTAGTTCAATGCCCGTGCATTATTGCTTTGCTATGTTGTCACCATGGAGCAAATCTGCATCGTGTTTTCCCCCAGTCTACCAAATTGCCATAGTCAGTCCCATCATCCCTAACATATGGACTAACAAATGAATATATCACAAGCTGCTTGGCTTCAACTCTACATTGCCACCCAACCCCCGCCCCCACCCCCTCGGTCGGCCTCGGGCAAAGATGACAAACGTGACAAGGATGATGATGGTCTACCGGATGACTCGAACCCTGGCGCTGAGCACCGTTTTACACAGTCTGAGTGGGATGGTCTGACCTCTAAAGATCGTGTCTTGCTTAAGGAGAATGCTCCAGTGGGGGGTGGGAACAAGGATGCGGAGGAGGACGTTGGTGGGGGAGGGGGGGTGCTGCTTCTGATGGAGCGAGGGGCACCCCTATCTCTGGCATGTGCTCCAACCTCCCAGCCCGCCCTGCTTCGCCTTCCCTCTCTGGCATCGAAGATCTACCCCCGGCCGGCCCCATGTCCAAGAAAAAGAAGAAGAAATTGTCTGCCAAGAAATTCTCCGCGCGTAGCAGGGACCTCGGGTGACTCCAAGCAGTCTGCGGCAGGGCTGTGTCGCAGACTTGATGCTGATCTGGGTGCGGCCTCGGGCCCTTCGTCTGCGGCAGCCTCTCCGTGTCGTGCCCGTCCTTCGCCGGTGCTTTCCCCCGCTTCCACCGCTCGCAAGAGCGGCCGAGTTTCCAATAGCAGCGAGTGGGAGGCCGACCGGGCGGCGCGGCGCGCTGCGAACAAAGACCTTCCCCCCTCAGGTACCCCTCCATGCCCCCACTCCCTCCTCCCCTCGCTTCTTCTCCGGTTGGGTTAGTTCTCCCGTCGCATTCCAATGATCATCTTCTGCATATCTTAGAGGACGTAGGCATATCTTTTGATCCTAGTTTTGCCTCTCCGTCTACCTTGTTGGATGTTGTTCGGGCAAATGAAAAGGCCCAGGCGGATATTGCTAGGTCCAAGGACTCCGCTTCTCGGGCTGGAGCCTCACCGGTTGTGGCCGGTGGGGTGGAGGTGGCACCTGAGAGGGATCGGGTGTCCACTGCAGTGCCTCGGCATGGGGCAGGAAACGGGCTAAATCCTGCATTGCCCCATGCAGGTCGAGGCTTCGCATAAAAAATCTTTCCTTTCGATGAAGGCGCTTTTTTGGGGGCGCAGGGACCAGCTTAAAGATCTTGTTCGGTCTGAGAATATTGATATTATTGGCCTTGTTGAAACACTTAAACCCTCCTTCTCCCCTAATGAACTCTCTGCTGTTTCCGGGATTGATAGATTTGACTGGAACTGCCTGGCTTCTTAGGGCCACTTGGGTGGAATTCTTATTGGTACCAAGAGAGATATGTTTGATTTTGTTGCCTTCGATCACGACATTTTTTGGGCTAGCACAGTAGTGTCTCACCGCTCCCTTAATGTGCTCTGCGAAGTCATGGTAGTTTACGGCCCGGCTGATCATTCCCTTTCTTACATGTTCTTGGACAA
Organism: Triticum dicoccoides; assembly: GCF_002162155.2. Taxonomy (NCBI): domain Eukaryota; kingdom Viridiplantae; phylum Streptophyta; class Magnoliopsida; order Poales; family Poaceae; genus Triticum; species Triticum dicoccoides. Next base: position 65,210,309 of record NC_041387.1, on the reverse strand, counting down.
AATCCTGAATAATATCGAATCTTGTGATCTCCCTTTGCTTATTGGCGGTGACTTCAACTTAATGCGCTCTCCTTTGGATAAGAACTCGCTTAATTTTTGTTGGCCGCTTGCTAACGCGTTCAATGCTTTTATTCGTGACTCTGCATTCCGTGAAGTGCCTAGGGTGGTTGCCCGCTTCACTTGGACGAATCACCAAACCATGCCTATTAGATCTGTTCTTGACCGCGTGTTTATTTGCCCCAGATGGGACTCCTTGCTCCCTCGGGCCTCTCTTCAGGCTCTGCCCATTGTGGGGTCGGATCATGGCCCCTGGTTCTTGACGATGGTATTCGTTCCGTCTCCTCTTTGTAGTTCGAATTTGACGCATCTTGGCTCCTGGTTGATGGCTTTGCTGATTTGATCGCGTATAAAATCTCTTCCTTCTTGTCCTCTGCTCACCGCTTTTTTGGCCCGATGGACGACTGGCACCAGTGCTCGTACTTCCTCTGAAAATTTCTCCGTGGCTGGGCTAGGAATCACACTGCCAAGTCGAGGCGTGACAAGGCTCGGCTCTCTGCCCAAATTGGCTCCCTTGATGCACGCGCGGATGGCCCTGGGCTCTCCCCCTGAGTGGCAGACCCGATATAATTTAGAGGAGGCCCTTTTGGCCTTGCACCATTGAGAGTAAATTTACTGGAGGCAAAGGGGCGCCATAAATTGGACTCTGAAAGGCGACTCCCCTACCGCGTATTTCTTTGCCATTGCTAACGGTTGACGTCGCCGTTGCATGATTGACAGCTTGGTCATCAATAAGTTCAAGGTGTTTGATCACTCCCTGATTATGTCGCACGTGGTCGACTTCTTCTCCTCTCTTCTCTCCGCTAAGCCTGAGGTGGGCTTTAGACTGGCTAATTCTTTCTGGGCTATAGAGGAGAAGGTTTCTAGCACTGATAACGAAGCCTTGTTGATCCCCGTCTCTGATGAGGAGATTTTTGAAATTTTTGATCCGCTCCGCTAACTCCAATTCGGCCTCGGACCCAGACGACTTCTCCATCCCCTTCTTCAGGCAGTTCTGGCCCTAGCTGCGGGGCCTCGTCCAGGCTATCATTCAAGGCTTCTGGTTGGGAACCATTGACATCTCTCGGTTAAATTACGTTGTCCTCACTTTCATTCCTAAAGTTAAAGGGGCAGAATTGATCTCTCAGTTTAGACCTATAGCCCTGATTAATAATTTCGCTAAACTACCGGCAAAAGGCCTTGCTACTAGGCTCTCCCCTATTTCCCATCGTACTCTCAGTCCTTTCCAATCGGCCTTTGTTAAGGGCAGGTTTATATTAGATGGCATCCTTTGTCTTCATGAGATTTTTCATGACCTGCGAGTCCGGGGCTCCAAAGCGGTGATTCTAAAACTTGACTTCGAAAAAGCTCACGACTTGGTTAGTTGGAATTTCCTTCAACAAGTGCTTCTGGCCAAGGGCTTTGACGGTGCAGTGGTTCACAAAATTATGCAGTTGGTCACGGGAGGCCACACTGCGGTCTCGGTCAACGGGAACATCAGTCACTTCTTTGCCAACGGCAGGGGCCTGAGGCAGGGTGACCCGGCTTCACCCCTCCTCTTCAACTTTGTGGCTGACTCTCTCTCCCATGTTCTGACTCGGGCTGCGGCAGCTGGTCACATTAGTCCTGTCAGCTCCCACCTTGTCCCTAATGGCATCTCTCACTTACAATACGCGGATGATACTATCATAATGGTTGAATTGAATGATGCTAGTATAGCCCACCTAAAGTTCCTTCTCCTTTGCTTTGAAGCTCTCTCTGGTCTAAAGATTAATTTTGCCAAGAGTGAAGTCGTTGTTACTGGGGTCTCAGACGTTGAGGCCCAAAGAGTTGCTCATCTTCTTAATTTCTCCCTAGGATATTTTCCATTCAAATATCCCGGCCTCCCGATCTCCCCCCAGAAGCTGCTGGCTAAAGATTTTGCTCCGACTGTTACTAAGGTGGGTAACCGAGTCCTGCCGTGGAGAGGTCGCTACAACACCCAAGCGGGCAAGGTCGCCCTAACCATCGCCTGCCTGTCCTCCATCCCCATGTTCCTGATGGGCTTCTACCTCCGTTCGTGAGGGACTCATGCTGGTTTTGATAAGCACAGGGGTGCCTTTTACCGGAATTCGGCAGACAACAAGCGCAAATACAAGATGGTGAAATGGAAATACATCTGCAGACCTAAAAACCTTGGTGGGTTCGGTATTATTAACACGGCTGTCATGAATAAATGCCTCATTTTAAAGTGGTGGTGGAAAATCATCTATTTTGTGGAGACCCCTCTGTGTCTCACCATTCTCAAGGCTAAGTACTTCCCTATGTCGAGTCCCATGTTTGCTTCGTCTTCTGGTGGTTCCCAATTTTGGTATCAACTCATTAAAGTTTGCCCAGTTTTCCAATCCTTGGTCAAATTTAGAGTCAAGAATGGCAAATGTACTCACTTTTGGTTAGACTGGTGGTGCGGGGAGGCCACCCTTTCGGTGTCGTTCCCAATCTTATTTTCTTACTGTTCTGATCCAGAGATCTCTATCTTTGAGCTCTCTCTAAATAATTGGGATCTCTATCCTTTTCATTGAATCCGATCCGACTAAAGTGGGAGAGACTGGCACCCGCTAGCCACCTTTATGCAACAAGTGCATGTCAGTCGGTGGAACCTGTCTCACGTAAGCGTACGTGTAAGGTCGGTCCGGGCCACTTCATCCCACAATACCGCCGAAACAAGATAGGACTAGTAACGGCTAGCAAATTGAACAAACCAACGCCCACAACTACTTGTGTTCTACTCGTGCATAGAATCTATGCAATAGACCTAGCTCTGATACCACTATTGGGGAACGTAGCAATAATTCACAATTTTTTATGCATCACCAAGATCAATCTATGGAGATTCTAGCAGCAAGAGAGGGAGAGGATGAGCATCTTCATACCTTTGAAGATCGCTAAGCAGAAGCCTCTCTAGAAAGCGGATGAGGGAGTCGTACTCGCGGCAATTCAAATCGCGAAAGATCCGATCTAACGCCGAACAGACGGCGCCTCCGCGTTCAACACACGTACAGCCCGGGGACGTATCCTCCTTCTTGATCCATCAAGGGGAGAGGATAAGTTGAGGGAGAGCTCCGGCAGCATGACGGTGTGGTGGAGGAGCTTGCAGTTCTCCGGCTGGGCTTCGCCAAGCACTACTATGGAGGAGGAGGTGTTGGGGAGGGAGAGGGCTGCGCCAGAGGAAGGGTGCGACAGCCCTCCCACCTCCCCTCTATTTATAGGGGTAAGGGAGAGGGGGCCGGCCCCCTCCAGATGGATCTAGAGGGGGGCAGCGACCAAGGGTGGAGGCTTGCCCCCCCCCAAGCCAAGGGGGGCGCCCCCTTTAGGGTTCCCCCCCCCAATCCTAGGCGCATGGGCCCTAGGGGGGTTGGCGCCCAGCCCACTTAGGGGCCGTTTCCCCATCCGTATTCAGCTGATGGGGCCCTCCGGGGCAGGTGGACCCTTCGGGTGGACCCCTGGAACCCTTTCGGTGGTCCCGGTACAATACCGATATACCCCCGAACACTCCCGTTGACCAAATAAGGACTTCCCATATATAAATCTTTGTCTCGGACCATTCCGGAACTCCTCGTGACATCCGGGATCTCATTCGGGACTCCGAACAACATTCGGTAACTGCATACTAATTCCCACAACAACTCTAGCGTCACCGAAACTTAAGTGTGTAGACCCTATGGGTTTGGGAATCATGTAGACATGACAGAGACAGCTCTCCGGCCAATAACCAACAGCGGGATCTGGATACCCATGTTGGCTCCCACATGTTCCACGATGATCTCATCGGATGAACCACGATGTCGGGGATTCAATCAATCCCGTATACAATTCCCTTTGTCAATCGGTACGTTACTTGCCCGAGATTGGATCGTCGGTATCCCAATACCTCGTTCAATCTCGTTGCCGACAAGTCACTTTACTTGTTCCGTAATGCATGATCCCATAACTAACTACTTAGTCACATTGAGCTCATTATGATGATGCATTACCGAGTGGGCCCAGAGATACCTCTCCGTCATACGGAGTGACAAATCCCAGTCTCGATTCATGCCAACCCAACAGACACTTTCGGAGATGCCTGTAGTGTACATTTATAGCCACCTAGTTACGTTGTGACGTTTGGTACAGCCAAAGCATACCTACGATATCCGGGAGTACAATCTCATGGTCTAAGGAAATGATACTTGACATTAGAAAAGTTTTACAAACGAACTACATGATCTTGTGCTATGCTTAGGATTGGGTCTTGTCCATCACATCATTCTCCTAATGATGTGATCCCGTTATCAATGACATCCAATGCCTATGGTCAGGAAACCATGACCATCTATTGATCAACGAGCTAGTCAACTAGAGGCTCACTAGGGACATGTTGTGGTCTATGTATTCACACATGTATTACGGTTTCCAGTTAATACAATTATAGCATGAACAATAGACAATTATCATGAACAAGGAAATATAATAATAACCATTTTATTATTGCCTCTAGGGCATATTTCCAATAGTCTCCCACTTGCACTAGAGTCAATAATCTAGTTACATTGTGATGAAGCGAACACCCATAGAGTTCTGGGTGTTGATCATGTTTTGCTTGTGGAAGAGGTTTAGTCAATGGATCTGCGACATTCAGATCCGTATGCACTTTACAAATATCTATATCTCCATCTTGAACATTTTCACGAATGGAATTGAAGTGACACTTGATATGCCTGGTCTTCTTGTGAAACCTGGGCTCGTTGGCAAGGGCAATAGCTCCAGTGTTGTCACATAAGAGAGTCGTCAGGCCCGACGCATTAGGAATAACTCCTAGGTTGGTAATGAACTCCTTCATCTAGAATTCTTCATGTGCTGCCTCCGAGGCTGCCATGTATTCCGCTTCACATGTAGATCCCGCCACGATGCTTTGCTTGCAACTGCACTAGCTGACCGCCCCACCATTCAAAATATACACGTATCCAGTTTGTGACTTGGAGTCATCCAGATTTGTGTCGAAGCTAGCATCGACGTAACCCTTTACGACGAGATCTTCGTCACCTCCATAAACGAGAAACATATCCTTAGTCCTTTTCAGGTACTTCATGATATTCTTGACCGCCGTCCAGTGTTCCATGCCGGGATTACTTTGGTACCTCTATACCAAACTTACAACAAGGTTTACATCAGGTCTGGTACACAGCATGTCATACATAATAGACCCTATGGCTGAGGCATATGGGATGACACTCATCTTTTCTCTATCTTCTGCCGAGGTCGGGCTTTGAGCCGAGCTCAATTTCACACCTTGCAATACAGGCAAGAACCCCTTCTTGGACTGATCCATATTGAACTTCTTCAATATCTTATCAAGGTATGTGCTTTATGAAAGACCTATGAGGCGTCTCGATCTATCTCTATAGATCTTGATGCCTAATATGTAAGCAGCTTCTGCAAGTCCTTCATTGAAAAACATTTATTAAAGTAGGCCTTTATGCTTTCCAAAAATTCTATATCACTTTCCATCAATAGTATGTCATCCACATATAATATGAGAAATGCTACAGAGCTCCCACTCACTTTCTTGTAAATGTAGGCTTCTCCATAAGTCTGCATAAACCCAAACGCTTTGATCATTTCATCAAAGCGAATGTTCCAACTCCGAGATGCTTGCACCAGCCCATAGATGGAGCGCTGGAGGTTGCACACTTTGTTAGCATTCTTAGGATCGACAAAACCTTTCGGCTGCATCATATACAATTCTTCCTTAAGGAAACCGTTAAGGAATGCCGTTTTGACGTCCATTTGCCATATCTCATAATCATAGAATGCGGCAATTGCTAACATGATTTGGACAGACTTTAGCTTTGCTACGGGTGAGAAGGTCTCATTGTAGACAACCCCTTGAACTTGTCGATAACCCTTAGCGACAAGCCGAGCTTAGATGGTCACATTACCATCCGCGTCAGTCTTCTTCTTAAAGATCCATTTGTTCTCCATGGCTCGCCGATCATCGGGCAAGTCTGTCAAAGTCCATACTTTGTTTTTATACATGGATCCTATCTCGGATTTCATGGCTTCAAGCCATTTGTTGGAATCTGGGCCCGCCATCGCTTCTTCATAGTTCGAAGATTCACCGTTGTCTAACAACATGATTTCTAGGACAGGGTTGCCATACCATTCTGGTGTGGAACGTGTCCTTGTGGACCTACGAAGTTCAGTAGCAACTTGATCCAAAGTTCCTTGATCATCATCATTAACTTCCTCTCTAGTCGGTGCATGCACCATAGAAACATTTTCTTGAGCTGCGCTACTTTCCAGTTCAAGAGGCAGTACTTCATCAAGTTCTACTTTCCTCCCACTTACTTCTTTCGAGAGAAACTCTTTCTCCAGAAAGGACCCGTTCTTGGCAAAAAAGATCTTGCCTTCGGATCTGAGGTAGAAGGGATACTAATGATTTCCTTAGGGTATCCTATGAAGACGCATTTTTCCGATTTGGGTTCGAGCTTTTCAGGTTGAAGTTTCTTGACATAAGCATCGCATCCCCAAACTTTTAGAAACGATAGCTTAGGTTTCTTCCCAAACCATAATTCATACGGTGTCGTCTCAATGGATTTAGACGGTGCCCTATTTAAAGTGAATGTGGCTGTCTCTAAAGCATAACCCCAAAATGATAGCGACAAATCGGTAAGAGACATCATAGATCACACCATATCCAATAGAGTGCGATTACGACGTTCGGACGCACCATTATGCTGAGGTGTTCCAGGCGGTGTGAGTTGTGAAACAATTCCACATTTCCTTAAGTGTGTACCAAACTCGTGACTCAAATATTCTCCCCCACGATCTGATCGTAAGAACTTTATTTTCCTGTCATGTTGATTCTCCACCTCACTCTGAAATTCCTTAACTTTTCAAAGGTCTCAGACTTGTGTTTCATTAAGTAGACATACCCATATCTACTTAAGTCATCAGTGAGGGTGAGAACATAACGATAGCCACCGCAAGCCTCAACACTCATTGGACCGCACACATCAGTATGTATGATTTCCAACAAGTTGGTTGTTCGCTCCATTGTTCCGGAGAACGGAGTCTTGGTCATCTTGCCCATGAGGCATGGTTCGCATGTGTCAAATGATTCATAATCAAGAGACTCCAAAAGTCCATCTGCATGGAGTTTCTTCATGTGTTTGACACCGATGTGACCAAGGCGGTAGTGCCACAAGTATGTGGGACTATCATTATTAACCTTACATCTTTTGGTATTCACACTATGAACATGTGTAACATCACGTTCGAGATTCAATAAGAATAAACCATTGACCAGCGGGGCATGACCATAAAACATATCTCTCATATAAATAGAACAACTATTATTCTCGGATTTAAATGAGTAGCCATCTCGCATTAAACGAGATCCAGATACAATGTTCATGCTCAAAGCTGGCACTAAATAAAAATTACTGAGGTTTAAAACTAATCCCGTAGGTAAATGTAGAGGTAGCGTGCCGACCGTGTCACATCAACCTTGGAACCATTCCCGACGTGCATCGTCACCTGAGACAAACAGTTGTGTAACCCGGACATAGTGAGTACGTGCTCACTGACAGAACTGTTGTCCTCCATCTTACAACTGTAGAACTTGTCGGAGACTTCATATCTCTCGACCCGGGCATGAGCTTGAAAAACCATTTTAAGCTCTTGGAACATCTCATATGGTCCGTGCTGCTCAAAACGCTTTTGGAGCCCCGGTTCTAAGCTGTAAAGCATGCCGCACTGAACCAGGGAGTAATCATCACTATGCGACTGCCAGGCGTTCATAATGTCTTGAGTTTCTGGGAAAATGGGTGCTTCACCTAGCGATGCTTCTAGGACATACGCTTTCTTGGCAGCTATGAGGATGATCCTCAAGTTCCGGACCCAGACCGTATAGTTGCCATCATCGTCTTTCAGCTTGGTTTTCTCTAGGAACGCGTTGAAGTTGAGGGCAACATTAGCGTGGGCCATTTGATCTACAAGACATATTGCAAAGATAGTTTAGACTATGTTCATTATAATTAAGTTCATCTAATCAAATTATTGAATGAACTCCCACTCAGACAGACATCCCTCTAGTCATCTAAGTGATACATGATCCGAGTCAACGAGGCCGTGTCCGATCATCACGTGAGACGGACTAGTCATCATCGGTGAACATCTTCATGTTGATCGTATCTACTATACGACTCATGTTCGACCTTTTGGTCTCTTGTGTTCCGAGGCCATGTATGTACATGCTAGGCTCATCAAGTCAACCTAAGTGTTTTGCATGTGTAAATCTGGCTTACACCCGTTGTATGCGAATGTTAGAATCTATCACACCCGATCATCACGTGGTGCTTCGAAAAAACGAACTTTCGCAACGGTGCACAGTTAGGGGGAACACTTTCTTGAAATTTTTAATGAGAGATCATCTTATTTATGCTACCATCGTTCTAAGCAGATAAGATGTAAACATGACAAACATCACATGCAAATCATAAGGTGACATGATATGGCCAATAACATCTTGCGCCTTTGATCTTCATCTTTGAGGCGCGGCATATGATCACCTTCGTCACCGGCATGACACCATGATCTCCATCATCATGATCTCCATCATTGTGTCTTCATGAAGTTGTCTCGCCAACTATTACTTCTACTACTATGGCTAACGGTGCAATAAAGTAAAGTAATTACATGGTGTTTTCATTGACACACAGGTCATACAATAAATTAAGACAACTCCTATGGCTCCTGCCGGTTGTCATACTCATCGACATGCAAGTCGTGATTCCTATTACAAGAACATGATCAATCTCATACATCACATATCATTCATCACATTCTTTTGGCCATATCACATCACATAGCATACCCCACAAAAACAAGTTAGACGTACTCTAATTGTTGTTGCATGTTTTACGTGGCTGCTATGGGTTTCTAGCAAGAACGTTTCTTACCTACGCAAAAGCCACAACGGTGATATGCCAATTGCTATTTACCCTTCATAAGGACCCTTTTCATTGAATCTGATCCGACTAAAGTGGGAGAGACTGGCACCTGCTAGCCACCTTTATGCAACAAGGGCATGTAAGTCGGTGGAACCTATCTCACGTAAGCGTACGTGTAAGTTCGGTCTGGGCCGTTTCATCCCACAATACCGCCGAAACAAGATAGGACTAGGAATGGTAAGCAAATTGAACAAACCAACGCCCACAACTACTTGTGTTCTACTCGTGCATAGAATCTACGCAATAGACCTAGCTCTGATACCACTGTTGGGGAACGTAGCAATAATTCAAAATTTTCTACGCATCACCAAGATCAATCTATGGAGATTCTAGCAGCAAGATAGGGAGAGGATGAGCATCTTCATACCTTTGAAGATCGCTAAGCGGAAGCGTCACTAGAACGCGGATGAGGGAGTCGTACTCGCAGCGATTTAAATTGCGGAAGATCCAATCTAATGCCAAACGGATGGTGCCTCCGCGTTCAACACACGTATAGCCCGGGGACGTCTCCTCCTTCTTGATCCAGTAAGGGGAGAGGAGAAGTTGAGGGAGAGCTCTGGCAGCACGATGGCATGGTGGAGGAGCTTGCTGTTCTCCGGTAGGGCTTCGTCAAGCACTACTATGGAGGAGGAGGTGTTGGGGAGGGAGAGGGCTGTGCCAGGGGAAGGGTGCGGCAGCCTTCCCACCTCCCCTCTATTTATAGGGGCAAGGGAGAGGGGGGCCGGCCCCCTTCAGATGGATCTAGGAGGGGGGGGCAGCGGCCAAGGGGGAGGCTTGCCCCCCAAGCCAAGGGGGGCGCCCCCTTTAGGGTTCCCTCGCAACCCTAGGCGCATGGGCCCTAGGGGGGTTGGCCGTATTCAGCCAATGGGGCCCTTCGGGGCATGTGGACCCTCCCGGTGGACCCCCGGAACCCTTTCGGTGGTCCCGGTACAATACCGATATACCCCCGAACACTTCCGGTGACCAAATAAGGACTTCCCGTATATAAATCTTTGTCTCCAGACCATTCCAGAAATCCTCGTGACGTCCGGGATCTCATCTGGGACTCAGAACAACATTAGGTAACTACATACTAATTCCCATAACAACTCTAGCATCACCGAACCTTAAGTGTGTAGACCCTACGGGTTCAGGAATCATGTAGACATGACCGAGACTGCTCTCCGGCCAATAATCAACACCGGGATCTAGATACGCATGTTGGATCCCACATGTTCCATGATGATCTCATCGGATGAACCACAATGTCGGGGATTTAATCAATCCCGTATACAATTCCCTTTGTCAATCGGTACGTTACTTGTCCGAGATTCGATCATCGGTATCCCAATACCTCGTTCAATCTCGTTGCCGGCAAGTCACTTTACTCGTTCCGTAATGCATGATCTCGTGACTAACTACTTAGTCACATTGAGCTCATTATGATGATGCATTACAGAGTGGGCCCATAGATACCTCTCCATCATACGGAGTGACAAATCCCAGTCTCGATTCGTGCCAACCCTGTCGTGGTGGGCGCACGGCAGATGCCAAGGGATGGCTAAAGAGAGGAGGAGGCTCGAGGGCACTGGTGGGATCCAAAGGCGAGGTTGGCATGAGCGGGCGCGGGACGCCGGACATACCCAGGTTCGGGGCTCTCCGGAGAGATAATACCCCTAGTCCTGCCGAGTGTAGTTGGATGATCGATAGTACAATGTTGCTCCTGGAGCTGTATGAGGAGGAAGGAAGCTGGCCAAGGCTTAGGCTGCTCCTTCTCTCCGGTGTTGCGGCTTGGTGGCTAGTCCTATGCTTGCTCGCTCTGTCTGTTTCTTATAGGCAGCTTCGCATTACATGTCATATGCTATGCTCTCTCAGTTGCCCCTGTAGGCGCGGGTTCTTGGGGGGTTTTATAGACCAACCCACCCAGGATTACAATGGTAATATGCCGAGTCGGTGGGTCCGTATTGTCGGTGTCTGGGATGCCGGGCTGGGTGCCCCTTGAGGGCTTGTGGTTCGCCGGGTTCCCCTAGGTGCGGGCCTCGCGTGCCTAGGGGAACTGTTCACCGTCTTGTCGATCGTCAGGGCGTGGCTGCGTCGAGTCGTGTATAGTGCTTTTCGGCAGGCTGCCGCTTGCTGTCGTCAGCGGTGAGGGCAGAAGCACTGTTGCCACGCCAGCCCTGGTCAGCGGGTAGGTAAGGGGCACTGTTTCCACGCTCCGGCTGACCATAGGCATGGGTGAAAACACTGTAGTCTTGGTCATCGTGATTGACGTCTCGTCCCATCATACGGCCTGGATGGGACAGGAGCTTGACCCATGGCTGGATTGCAGTGCACGCCACGGGTAGGATCGGGTTGTTGGGGAAGCCTTGGTTGTGCCGGGTTTGGCCGCCTTGGGCTAGCTGCTAAGTCCGGGTCGACGTACCTTGCCGGGTCGGCGGGATTGGCCGGGCTGCGGGCCTTGCTGGGTCGAGCGACCCGGCCAGGCGCGTGTCGGTTCTGTGGGGTGATGCGGGCCCTACCGTTTTTGAAGAGGATCCGGGTTCCGTTGCCTGCCCGGGGTTCACCCCCCCCCCGACAGTAGTCCCGGAAGCTGTGAAGGTCCGCCGTCCTTGGATGAGTGGGCCTTCGTAGTTTCCTCCTTGAGCAAGGCGGATTCTGCGAGCGCCGGGTCCGGTAACACCCACTATGTGTGTGTTTTCTCAGAAACCGGATCGCGGCATCCCGGTCGTGGAGGGAACTAAGGAGTCCGTCGAATCTTGGGGCAATCCCTCGGGCATTACACGGGCGCCATGTGGCGGTCGAAGCCGGAGGGGCCTGACAGGCCACGCGCGTGACGGACTGGGTGACGGGCTGGGGCCCGCCCACGCGCGCCCTTGGCCCATGTGTGTGGATTTATTGCGGTGTCTGGGGGCCGGTTGCACTTCCCCGATCAGTTACTGCGCGTGTACGTGCACACTTATTGCAGGGTAGTGGAACGGGCGCGTGCAGACGATCCCACTCCCCCACGTTTGAACCGGGAGCTATAAATCGGGGGGGGGGGCAGGGGGGCGGCGGACATTATTCTTGCTCGCGCCCTCCTGTCCCTCTGCTTTTGCCCTATCCTTTGCAACCGATGCAGTACGGCGCCCGCTGCTCCAAGCAGAGCTTCCTCCATCGTCCATCTTCGTCTTCCTCTTCTTCTGATCATGTCGCTGCCGTCGGGCTCCTGGATGGGCTCGAATGTCACCGCCGACGACATCACCCGGCTTCGGGCGTCACGACGTCTGCCGCGGGAGACGAACGTCGGTGTTCGCCTGCCGCGCGGTGAGCAGAGGCCTCGGCCTGAGGAGCAGGAGTGCTTGGTCTTCCTCACGCACTTCGAGCACGAATTTGGGCTGCCGGCGAGCACCTTCTTTCGCTCGTTCTTGGAGTTCTTCGGTTTCCAGCCGCACCATCTTGGCGCCGGCGCCATCGTGCAGCTTTTCACCTTAGTCACGCTCTGCGAGGGATACCTAGGGGTCGAGCCCACGATTGACCTCTGGGCGCGCTTCTTCTCCTTGAAGCAGCAGGGTCCGTCGGCCGGGGAGTTCGCCGACTGCGGCGCCGCCGTCATCTCGAAGCGGTTGGGGGCCGATTTCCCCAAGATCCCGCTGGAGGTTTCTGCCAAGAAGTGGCAGAACTCTTTCTTCTATGTCCGCAACTAGGGCGTGGACCACATCAACCTTCCGCCCTTCGCCATCGTGCCGCCGCGGGCGAAGACGAACTAGGGCTACTCGCTCCAGCGCCTGTCACAGGAGATCGTCAATCTCTGCGAGCGGGTGACGGTGATGAGGACGCAGGAGGGGCTCACCGGCACCGACCTCCTTGCCGCGTTCATCACCCGCCGAGTCCTTCCACTTCAGAGCCGCACCTACCTCATCGGCGATATGATCGGCCTGCAGGATCCCAACTGCATGGGGTCGACGCGGCTATCTGTGGAGCAGGTCGCGCGTGGCGTGAACAACATCTCCAAGGCCAGCCTTGGAGAGGACTGGCGGTTCGGCAAGGCGCCGTACAGCTAGGCGAACCCGGCGCCGCACATTAGTGTTTAGTCTTCTTACTTTGCTGATGCGCATCTTCTCATCCGCCCTGACGCGATGTGGGAGATTCTTCTGAACGCGATTCGGCATCCTTATGCCCGGGCTCCGTCGCAGGTGGCGCCGGTGGCGCCAGAGGAGCCCGCGGCTCTCGGCAAGGAGGAGGTGGCCGAGTCCGACGCCGGTGCTGGGCGTCGCACGGGTAAGTCTTGCATCTTTTTTCTTCATTTGAATTGTTGATCGTGTCGCACTGTGGGCGACGCTGACGCCGGCTGTTGGTGTAGTGGTGTTGGGCGGGGGAGGCGGCGACGCGGGCGGAGCCGGGTCCTCTCACAGGGCGGCGCCGAGCCGCCCGCATGGAAAAGACAGCTTCACGCCGCGACCCCGGGCCCTGAAGCGCATGGCGGACCCGGCGGTGGCCGAGAGGCCGGCCCAGAAGAAGCGCGGTAGGAGGCACGGGAAGCCAGCCCCGGTCACCGTCTTGACAGGGTAAGCTTTGTTTCTTGTTTTGCGCCTGGGTTTTTTCGAGCTAGTCTTGCTTCTTTTTTGCTCATTCTGCCTTCTTCTTCAGGTCGCCAATCGCGCTAGCGAGGGCGGCGGCGGAGGCCGCGGCCGCCGAAGGGGCCGCGTTCCATAGGAGCTAGTCCGACCTCGGCGAGCAGGGTGAGGTGGAGGGGCGGGCCGACTCGGACCTCAGCCTGGACCCGAGCGACGCCGAGGCCTTGGCCTGGCGGGACAGGAACCGGGCCGAGGCGGAGATGGAGGCGGCGTCGGTTGGGCATGGACCAATGCGGCGGCGGCATGGGCGTGATCCGGCGTGGAGCCAGCCTGGCGCGAGATGCCAGAGGGTACGGTGGTGGCGACGATGGTCTTTGAGCCGTCGTTGGTGAGGGAGCGCGGCCGTGGAGGCCGGGCTGAGGTGGTGATCCTCGACCAGGAGGTCGTGGAGGTAGGGAGCGACACCCCGCCGCGGGCCGACATGGTCGAGCGCTCGGGGGCTGATGGTGGTGGGAGCAGCGTCGTCTCGGAAGAGGCGCTACGGGCAGCGGCACTGGAGGTGCCGCTAGCCATGGAGGAGGTACCGCAGGCGGCGGTGCCGGAGGCCACACCGACAGCTAGGCCGGTGGTGGCTACGCAGGGGGTCCCGGCGTCTGGGTCATTGACGGCGTCGGGAGGGGCGTCGGAGGAGGTGCTAGCCGCGTCGCAAGCGGCCAGTGGGGGGCACGCCTTGGTGCCCCGGAAGGGAGGGCGCCGAGCCGCCGTGCCGTAGCCGGCGCGGAGCGGGGGAGCCACTGTCTTCGGGCCCCAGACCCAGGAGGAGGCGGCACTGGACGCCGTCAGCCGCCGCCTGCGAGGTCGGACAGAGTGGCTTGAGGCCTTCGCCCAGGGCGAGGTGGAGCGGACGCGCGACCTGGAGCGCGCCATGCTGGTAAATCTTTTTGCTTCCTCGTAATTTCTTCTTTGTGGGGGCGCGCCAGCGCACCCACTGGGTGTAGCCCCCGAGATCCGGGCCAACTACGTAGTAGTTGGGTCGGATCTTCTATAGCGTTGGCCTTGTTTTTGACTTCTGATTTCTTCAGCATCTTGACGCCTTCCGGGTTGCCGCCTACAACCATCTCCTGGGCAAGCACCGGGAGCTCGTGGAGCAGCTTGCCGCCAAGGAGGAGGAGCTCCGTGTCGCCGCAGGTACTCTTGTGCTCTTTTTAGTGGGGGCACGCTAGCGCACCCACTGGGTGTAGCCCCCGAGATTCGGGCCAATTGTGTAATAATTGGGCCAAATCTTATGTCTTGCTCTTTTCTTCTACTGATTCCTTCTTTTTCTCAGCCGAGGTGCTGTCCTGGTGGACTCGGCTGCTCCGGGCCGGTCATCATTATGACCGGCTTGTTGCCGACTCCGGCCGGCTTGGCGTCGAGGCGGCGCAGGCGAGGGTGGAGGCGGCCGTGGCCCGGCGGTCTCTTGACGAGGCCAACCGGCTGCATGAGCAGCTGGCGGGTCACAAGTGCCGTCTTGAGGCCGAGGTGGAGCTTCTCAAGGCGGAAGCCGCCAAGGTCGCGGAGGCGTAGGTGGCCCTGGTGGAGGCGGACCAGCAGCGCGGCCAGCTGGCCGATGACAAGGGCCGGCTCCAGGCCGAGGTGGAACGCGTGTGAGGGCAGGTCACCACGGCTGAGGGGCCCGTGAGGACGAAGCCCGCTGCCGCGAGGCAGCCGAGAAGGCGGCCAAAGACAAGGACGCCGAGCTGAAGGCGGCCACTCTAGAGAAGGCGCTTGAGGAGCGTAACCGCTCCATGGAGCGGGAGCGGCGTGGTATGTTGCTTGAGGTGCAGCACCTGGAAGAGTCATTTTCTAGTAAGTGCTGCTTCTTGTAGCTTGCCTGGTCGGGACCCGGCTTTTCTTCCTTGTTGTTCTTCTAACTTGCTTCTTCCTTTGCGGCAGGGGCCTTCCCAGAGAAGCAGCGGCTAGCGGAGGAAGCCGTCCGCTATCAGCGCGACCCAACCGGCGTTGTTGGGTCTGGGACGGATCCGCGAATAGCCTGGACTTTCCCGGAGATCATCGCCGCTACTGAGGCCCGCCTGCGGGTCCTGGGGACGTAGATGGAGCGGCTGTCCCGGGCCGGCACCGCGATGAGGATGGCCCTTTGGCCGAGCGCCGCCGTGCCGAGCAGCTTCACGCGCCTGGCGCGCTGGCTGGAGGCGGGTCCGGACCATCTTGGCGAGTGGCGCGTCTCCGCCGCTCATGCCGGTGCCGAATGGCGCTCCGGTTTGCGCTGTCTTGGCATCCGGATCTTCAGCTGGACGCGTTGATGGGCCAGTGGGCCGGCTCGGGGCAGTTGCTGCAGGAGTAGGTGATAATCCCCAAGTGCAGGGAATCATCGTAGCAATTCCCAAAAGTGGAAGTGATAAGTATGGAGTGTCGAACCCACAAGGAGCTAAAGGTAAGATCAATATTCTCTCAAGCCCTATCTGCCACTGATACGACTCTACGTGCACCGAACATTTGCTTCCAACTAGAAACAAGAAATAAAACTGTGTTGTGGGTATAAAGAGGATAACTTTGTATGATATCGGAGAGATAAAATATAAAAGTAGGTGTTGTTATCATAAAGTTATAATATATTACTAAATAATATAAATAGCGAGTGTGGAATAATGATGGATCGGTGTGCGGAATTGTCCTAGGCAATTGTTAACAAGACCGATAGTCGTCATTGCAATTTCATATGAGGGAGAGGCATAAGCTAACATACTTTCTCTACTTGGATCATATGCACTTATGATTGGAACTCTAGCAAGCGTCCGCAACTACTAAAGATCATTAAGGTAAAACCCAGCCATAGCATTAAAGCATCAAGTCCTCTTTATTCCCATACGCAACAACCCCCTTACTCGGGTTTGTGTTTCAGTCACTCACCAACCCACTATAAGCGAATCATGAACGTATTGCAACACCCTACAATGGGAATCCCTCGCGCTTGCGTGACATGGAGGGCACCATAGGACAGCACTGAAATAAAACATACAACTCGTACCAATCTAGACCATCAATCAACCCAAGGACAAAAGATATCTACTCAAAACATCATGGGATGGCAACACATCATTGAATCATAATATGCGGCATAAAGCACCATGTTCAAGTAGGGATTACAGCAGGGTGCGGGAGAGTGGACCGCGTAAAAGAGATGAGGATGGTGATGATGATGGTGATGTTGATGAAGACGATCACTGCGGCAATGAATCCCCTCCCGATTGCACTCCGGTGCCACCAAGAGAGAGGAGAGGTTCTCCCCCTTGTTCTTCCTCTTCCATGGCTTCCCTCCTCTGGTCCTTGGCCTTCATGGCGATGAGGGCCCCTCCGAGATCCTCCTCCATGGCCTCCGGTGATGATGGCCCCCTCCGGCAGGGTGCCAGGGAGGGCCTAGATTGATTTCTCGTGGCTACAGAGGCTGGCGGCGGCGGAACTCCCGATCTAGGTTATTTCCCGAAGGTTTCTGTATTTATAGGAATTTTTGCCATAGGTTTCACGTCAGGGGGGCCTCCGGGCTGTCCACGAGATAGGGGGCGCGCCCTAGGGGAGTGGGCGCGCCCCCCACTCTCGTGGGCAGCCCGAGACTCTTCTGGCCCAACTCCGATGCTCTGTGGTCTTCTTTTTGGTCCATAAAAAATCATCAAAAATTGGCACGTCAATTGGACTCCGTTTGGTATTCCTTTTCTGTAAAACTCAAAAACAAGGAGAAAACATAAACTGGCACTGGGCTCTAGGTTAATAGGTTAGTCCCAAAAATCATATAAAATGGCATATAAATGCATATAAAACATCATAGATGAATAATATAATAGCATGAATACTTCATAAATTATAGATACATTGGAGACGTATCAGCATCCCCAAGCTTAATTCCTGCTCGTCCTCGAGTAGGTAAATGATAAAAGAAATAATTTATGAAGTGTGAATGCTAGCAGGTGCACAAGTTTGATCAATGATAATTTCAATCACCTTTTCTAGCATCAATATGTGTCATAATAGTAGCTTATCTCATAAAAGTTTTCATGATCAAGTAACAATCTATTCACAATGTCAAGTATGGTTCAGAAACTTCATTGAGAACTAACAAACTATAATCTCAGTCATTGAAGCAATTGCAATTTATCATAACATCAGAAAGAGTCAAGAATAGAGCTTTTCAGCAAGTCCACATACTCAACTATCATATAGTCTTCTACAATTGCTAACACTCACGCAATACTTGTGGTTATGGAGTTTCAGCCGAACACTGAGAAAGATAGGGGATTATTATGTTGCCTCCCAACATATTCACCTTTAGGTGATGTCAACAGTAATAGCCCATGCTAACTTATATCCAATTGGATATATATATCATGATCTTTCAAACACGAGGAGCTTGCCAAAGGATAAAATGAAAAAGGGAAAGGTGAGGATCACCTTGACTCAAGCATAAAGTAAAAACATAAAGTAAAAGATATGCCCTTCGCAGAGGGAAGCAGAGGTTGTCATGTGCGTTTAGGGTTGGATGCATAAAATGTAATGCAAAAGAACGTCACTTTATATTTCCCCTTGTATGTGGACCTTTATTATGCAGTCCGTCACTTTTATTGCTTCCACAACAAGATCGTACGAAGCTTATTTTCTATGCACTAATAAGTCATACATATTTAGATAGCAATTTTTATTGCCTGCAACATGACAACTTACTTTAAGGATCTTACTCAATCCATAGGTAGGTATGGTGGACTCTCATGGAAAAACTGCGTTTAAGGATATTTGGAAGCACAAATGGTATCTCTATTGGTGCAAGGAATTTGGCTAGCATGAGGGGGAAAGGCAAGCTCAACATATTTGGAAGGTCAATGATAATATACTTTAACTAAGATGTGAGAAAACATAAACCATTACGTTGTCTTCCTTGTCCAACGTCAACTCTTTTAGCATGTCATACTTAATGAGTGCTCCCAATTATAAAAGATGTCCAAGATAATATATTTATATGTGAACCTCTCTTTCCTTATTACTTCCTATTAATTGCAACGATGACCAAAACTACGTTTGCCAACTCTCAACAACTTTTATGCCTCATACTCTTTATATGTGAAGTCATTACTATCCACGTTATAAGCATATGAAACATATAGAAATTCAGATTTATGACATTCAACTCATTCCCCCATTTACTCATAGGATATACATGAAGCACATGAGTAAATGACAAACTACTCCAAAAGATATGAGTGAGGGACACTGAGTAGTCAAATAATTAACTAGCCATGGGAGGGTTACTTTTTTATTCAATATTTCAGATCCAATGAATTTATTCAAATAGCAAGTAAAATTGAAAATACGCTCCAAGCAAAACACATATCATGTGACGAATAAAAATATAGCTCCAAGTAAGGTATACCGATAGTTTTGAAGACGAAAGAGGGGATGCCTTCGGGGGCATCCCCAAGCTTAGGCGCTTGAGTCTTCCTTGAATATTACCTTGGGGTGCCTTGGGCATCCCCAAGCTTAGGGTCTTCCCACTCCTTATTCTCCTCCTATCGATATCTCACCCAAATCTTGAAAACTTCAACCACACAAAACTTAATGGAACTTCGTGAGATAGGTTAGTATGATAAAGAGTAAACCATTCACTTTGGTGCTGTAAAAGACAAGGTTCATAATTTTTTTCACACAATTCTTACTGTACCAAATCATTTCTACAATTTATATTGAGAAATATAAGCCATAGAAACTAGAAAACAAGCAAACAATGCAATGAAAATAGAATCTGTCAGAAACAGAACAGTATGTAATGATCTGAACAATAACCATAGTTCTGCCACTCAAAAAATTACGAAATAAATTGGTAGACGTGAGGAATTTGTCTATTAATCTTATGCAAAAAGAATAAACTCAAAATCACTCTTCTGTAAAAAATGACAGCTAATCTCGTGAGCGCAAAGTTTCTGTTTTTTACAGCAAGATCACATTAACTTTCACCCAAGTCTTCCCAAAGGTCTTACTTGGCACTTTATTGAAACAAAAGCTATAAAACATGATTACTACAGTAGCTTAATCATGTATACTCACAAAAACAGTAAGGGCAAATATTGGGTTGTCTCCCAACAAGCGCTTTTCTTTAATGCCTTTTAGCTAGGCATGATGATTTCAATGATGCTCGCATAAAAGAAAAGAGTTGGAACACAAAGAGAGCATCATGAAGAATATGACTAGCACATTTAAATCTAACTCACTTCCTATTCCTAGGGATTTTGTGAGCACACAATTTATAGGAACAAAAGTCAACTAGCATAGGAAGGCAAAACAAGTATAACTTCAAAACTTTAAGCACATAGAGAGGAAACTTGATATTATTGCAACTCCTACAAGCACATATTCCTCCCTCATAATAATTTTCAGTAGCATCATGGATAGCAACTTTGTTCTCATACTCAATTGGAACCTCTTCCGAAATAGTGGAATACTAACTAAAGTTGACACTCTTCCAAATCCACTTTCATAAATATCGTACGAAGATTCAACACCCTCCAAGATAGTGGGATCACTAATTCCTAAAGTTGACACTCTTCCAAACCCACTTTAAATTATAGTATTATTCTTACTCCAAAAGATATAAGTGAAGTTCCTCGAGCATTCTACAATTAATATAGACTAGCCAATATCCAAGCTCAAAATATATAAGCGAAGCGCACGAAGCATTCTATAAAACCATACTTAAACGATTTAAGTGAAGCACACAGAGCAATTCTATAAGATCATACTTAAAAGATATAAGTGAAGCACCTGAAGTATTCTATAAATCAATGAAGAGATATCTCATACTAGCATGATTCTTAAATAAAAATAAAAACACAAAGGACACAAATCATGTGAACAAAACAAAAACCGAGGTATACTGATATTTGTTGAAGAAGAAAGACGGGATGCCAACCGGGGCATCCCCAAGCTTATATGCTTGAGTATCCTTTGAAATATTTACTTGGGGTGCTGTCAGGACCCCGACTCAATGCCACATCGATCTAGCATGTAAAACCTCATATCACTTTGCGGCCTCACGCATGGTATTCCCACAGGTGTCGCCTTACCCTTGCCCGGGACCGTTTGCGCCTTTTGGCACACGTATATGATAGTGTCGATAGCATCCATATGATAAGGAGCCCGGGCTGACATGGCTAGTCGTGAACCCAAAGTGGCACAGACTTACAGGGACAGGCATCCATGACCCAGCATCGAACGTGTCGGTCATCAGCGAGTGAATCCGGGCTGTAGCACTGGGCTAGCAGGACTCCGGTAAACCGGGCTGTAGCGGCTAAGAGGACTCCGGTATTCATCGCGTGACATTTCCCGGAAGGGACAGACACATGAACGAAGAAGGACACATGCCAACTAGCCTAAGTGTTCCGGAGCAGTAGCAAGCTACCATGCCTCAGTGGAAGCACTAGGAGACATTTCCCAGTAAGAGAGGCTACCAAACATAAACAACTAGATAGTAATATCCCACACATACCAAGCATTTCAATCATACACACAATATGCTCGATATGTGAAAATACAACAAGGCATCACAACATGACTCTACAACACAAGTACTTTATTTAAAGGCTCAGAGAGCCATACACATCATACACACAAGTACGGGTCACACGACCCACATTCAAGTCATACAAGCATACAAGCCAACAGCGGAAGTAACTTGTCTGAGTACAGACAACTAGTAAAATAAAAGAGGCTTGGGTAAGCCTAGCTATACTACATGGTCCTTCATGAGCTCAGGATCACCACCTGGGCCTCAGTCTACTCATCGATGTCAACGTCTACGAAGAACCCGTCAGAAGGGGTTGTAGCGTCTTCTGTAAAACGTAAATTAAAGCAACATGAGTACAAAGGTACTCAAAAAGACTTACATCAGATCCTACATACATGCACATTATCAAGAAGGGTTGGTGGGGTTATTGCAGCAAGCCAGCTTTGACTCTTGGCGAAGCTATCCTACGAGACTCCAGCTTGAAATGGTTTTGCACACACGAGTCCACTACTCACCACTTCAATACACTACCGAGGATCCACCTCCGTCTTCCTACAGAAGAGCCATCCTCAGCACTCACACTTATCTTGAGGCTTTTAGCAGTTTCCATTTACTTGTCTGTGAACTGTATAGGCAACCAAGTAGTCCTTTACCGCGGACGCGGCTATTCGAATATATGATGTTAACCCTGCAGGGGTGTACTTCTTCATACATGTTTCCACCACTTAGCGTCTGCACAGGACATGTGCTCGGCAAACTTCAAGCGAAAGCCGACGTGGGTGTAGACCACGACCTACCTAAACACCTAATTCTCTAGTCCAGGTTTATCGCCTATTCAGGTTCCATCCGCAGGGAGTCCGGCCGAGGTTTCCACATACGGCCCCGAACGATGTGTACAGGGTTCCGAGACACCTAACGGGTGCCCGGTATACCCGGCCACGTACCTACCGCATCACAGCCCACCCCGCGGGTTAGCGCTGTCCATGGCCTCCAGTAAGCTATAAACACCAGAAACTACTTGCAACTCCTGGACAGAGGACTAGGGTGGATAAGAAGTCGAGCGGGGTCATATTTCAGGGCCCAATGCATGGTAGTAGCTGAATCTTAAATCACACATATAGATCTCAGTGCTTAAGGATGTCTTCAATGAAACAACCCACCATGTACTCCTACATGGCCTCTCATCGATACCTTTACCAAATCGTGTTCAACACATTACTCTCATACCCACATGATCATTTCACTCTAGCCCATCACCCAGATGAACCAGACCTGACACGACTCTAAGCATAGCAGACATAGCAAGGTAGGAACGACACATACACATGGCTCAATCAACTCCTACACATGCTAGTGGGTTTCATCTAGTTACTGTGGCAATGACAGGTCATGCAAAGGAAATGGGTTCAACTACTGTAGCACACAGCAGTTTGAATCGCGTTGTCTTAATGCAGTAAAAGAGAGCAGAAGCGAGAACATGGGATTGTATCGATATGATCAAATGGCTGGTTGCTTGCCTGATGGGTCGGTGCACTGATATTGTTCTTCGTTTGGGTAATCACGGTACTCCTCGGGGGTAGAACCTACCACAAAGAGCACTGATACACAATCATCACCAAACAATATGCAACAATATGATGCATGCCTGAGGCATGGCAAAATGAGTGTATTGGGCTGATGCAACTAAGACCAGATGGGTTTGAACTATTTTGAACCAAAGATTCAAGTTTCAAACTCATAAGTGGCCCTTTTAAGTGCTTTATCTTGTTCTGAACTAAACAGCAGGTTAACTTGTTTAAACATGCATGATACCAGTACAGATGGATAGATTGGATTTTTCTGATCATTTTTCATATATAACACTTTGCATTTGGAGCTACAGATTAATTTCTATGATTTTTTGAAGTTTGTGGTATTTTCTGGAATTTCCTGTGTAATAATAATTCCAGTAAATAACTTACCGCGTCAGCATTACGTCAGCATGACGTCAGTGGTCAACGGAGCTGGTCCAGGTCAAACTGACCAGTGGGTCCCGCGTGTCAGTAGTTATTTAAACTAACTAAATTTAGTTAGTGCTAATCTAAGTTAATTAGCAGAGCGGGCCCCACTTGTCATAGAATCAGGGGGAGTCAACCTGGGCCCACCCAGTCAAAGTCAATGGGGTCAAACCTGTCGGCGTTTAGCCACCGGCGAGGCCAGACGCGGTGATGGAAATGCAGTTTCGTGCTCCGGCGTCCAAAAGGGCGGCGGAGGGCATCTACGAGATGCGGGGAGTGAGCCGCGTCGTTTGGTGGCAGTGGTGGAGCTCGGGGTGGCCGGAAACATCGCCGGTGACGTGTTTGGCGGCGGCCGGTGCTCGGGTGAGGTTGAACCCGAGGCTACGGGGCTCCGCGAGGCGCGTGGAGTGGCGCGTTGGGCGCCTGTGAGTGCGTTGGACACGGTGGTGTGGCCGGTGGGTGGCCCGAGTCACGTCGGCGACGAGCTCGGCAGCGGCGCATGCGGTGAAGCTTCATGTGCTCGCTGTGGTGCACGAGAGTGAGAAAGGGAAGGGGGAGGAGGTAGCTGAGCTCACAACGGTCTCGTAGGAGCAGACGGCGTGGTCGAGGACGAGCTGGTGCGGCGGCGACGGTGAAAGGGATCTCCGGCGGTGGCGGAGTTGGGCGAGGTCGGTGCAGAGGCCTCGGGGCAAGCGAGTGCTCGGGGCTCGGCTAGCTCGAAGGAGAGGAGGGCGGCGGAGCTCCTGGACACGGTGGCGCGGCGCAGGGACGATGGAGAGCGCGAGCTTCACGGTGGTGCGGGCGCGGCAGCGTCGGCCTCGGCGGTGGAGAGCGAGGGAGAGATGCAGGGGGAGAATGGGCGTGTCCAGAGAGGTCGGGGCGCCACGTGGAGGTCGTACAGGCCAACAGGGCGGCGAGAGGAGGAAGCAGGGCGGCGAGCAGCTGCATGGCACGCACTGGAGTCGCCGTCGAGCACCTGCCTTCCTGCCTGGCCAAGTCAAGCAGCTCACTGGAGCGGCTGCTGGGCTGGGCCGGCTGGTGGGCTGCCAGGTTAGTTTCCCTCTCTCTCTTTTTATTTCTGTTTTCTATTTTTTGTAACTTTGTGGAATTTCTAAAAATACCTAGGCAACTCCAAAAATCCCCAAACTGCTCATGCCCACGGTTTAGAATATAAACAACATGGAACATTTTAGTTTAGGATTATTTGGACATTTAAAATATTTTATAGATTTTAAATGTCCAAATTCAAATACTTATGATTTAATTCAAAGACCTTAGGATGACCTAGAAAATTGTGCACCACTTTATGCAGAGGTTCTGAACCAAGACAAAATGATGGACATTTTAGAAGGGCATTTCGGGTTCATTGAAAATATTTTTAGTAAACCCTAGTTGGGTTCAGAGGGGGCTGGGGGTTCTGTCATCCCCATTTCAAGTTTCTGTTGAATGGAATAGACATGATGCAACACTCTAATGCATTAACTAGCTAGGGTGTGACAACTCACCCCCACTCAAAAGAATCTCGTCCCGAGATTTAGGATCCTCCGGGAAGAAGGCGGGATACTCGAGTCGAAGATGATCCTCCCTTTCCCAAGTTGCTTCTTTCTCAGAATGGTGCGACCATTGAACCTTGAGAAACTTGATATTATGACGTCGAGTGGTACGCTCGGCTTGATCGAGGATACGAACGGGGTACTCTCGTTACGTGAGGTTATCTTGAAGATCAAGCGTTTCGTGGTCCACTCCACGGATAGGATCCGAGAAGTAACGCCTGAGTTGAGAGACGTGGAAGATATCGTGAACTCTGTAGAGATGCGGAGGTAGTTCCAATTGGTAGGCAACTTCTCCTTGTTTGGCAAGAATGCGAAAAGGTCCAATGTAGCGAGGAGCCAATTTTCCTTTGATAACGAAGTGATGGGTTCCCTTCCGAGGAGTAACCCAAAGGTAAGCCTTCTCGTCAACCTCAAAAGTCACAGCCTTATGTTTTCGGTCATATTGACTCTTTTGACGAGATTGGGCTGTTTTCAACTTTTCACGAATGATGCAAACTTGATCTTCTGCTTCATGGATCATATCCAGGCCAAAGAATTTTCTTTCCCCGGTTTCTAACCAGTTAAGAGGCGTTCGACACCTTCGTCCATAGAGAAATTCAAAAGGGGCTTTACCCAAATTAGATTGATAGCTGTTGTTATAAGCAAATTCGGCAAATGGAAGGCATTTCTCCCAATCCATTCCGAATGAGATAACAGAAGCTCGAAGCATGTCTTCTAGAATCTGGTTGACGCGTTCTACTTGACCACTTGATTGAGGGTGAAAAGCGGTGGTAAAGGAAAGGCGGGTTCCCATAGCATTTTGGAAACTTTCCCAAAATCAAGAGGTGAAGAGACTTCCTCGATCCGAGTTAATTTCCAGTGGAACACCATGGAGGGACACTATTCGGGAGATGTACAAGTCTGCTAACTGACTAGCGGTTATACTCTCACGAACAGGCAAGAAATGGGCCACTTTGGAAAGACGATCGATAACGACGAAGATAGCGTTATTCCCTCTCTTGGTCCTGGGAAAACCGGTGATGAAGTCCATACCAATTTTGTCCCATTCCTTTCGAGAATAGCTAAGGGTTGAAGGGTGCCAGCAGGCCTTTGATGCTCTGCTTTAACACGACGACAGATATCGCAATTAGCAACAAATTGAGCAATGTCTCTCTTCATCCTAGTCCACCAGAACCTCTGGCGTAGGTCCTGATACATCTTGGTACTACTGGGATGAATGGTGAGAGGAGATTCATGAGCCTCCTTAAGGATCAGCTGCCGTAGATGCTGGTTCTTGGGAACCACTAGATGGTTCTCAAAGTACACAACACCATGATTGTTTGTAGTGAAATATTTAGCAACTCCACTAGCAATGTTCTCCTTGATCCGGGATATCCCTTTATCTCGCTTTTGGGAAGCGATGATTTGATCCGTAAGAGTAGGTTTCGCCACCAAGGTGGAAAGGAATCCTTGAGGAACGATGTGAAGGTTAAGCTTCCGAAATTCCTCATGGAGAAGCGGTTGACTTTGTTGTAACATCAGATTGTTACAGTGCATCAGCCATGACATTGGCTTTTCCTGGGGTGTAAGTTATCCCTAAGTCGAAATCTGTGATCAACTCAACCCAACGTCTTTGCCTGAGATTCAAATCCGGTTGGGTGAATATGTACTTCAGACTTTGGTGATCAATGAAGATTTCGCAATGATTACCGAGGAGGTAATGTCGCCAGGTTTTGAGTGCATGGACTACAGCTGCAAGCTCTAGATCATGAGTAAGATAATTTTCCTCATGGGGGTGCAATTGCCGTGAAGCATAAGCAATTACGTGTCGATCTTGCATGAGAATGCAACATAGTCCTTGTCGCGAGGCGTCGCAATAGATAACAAAGTCCTTGGAGAAGTCTGGTGGTACCAGTACGGGAGCAGAAGTCAAGCGTCTTTTCAGTTCCTGAAAACTGTGCTCACATTGTGGAGTCCACTCAAACTTTTTATCTTTCTTGAGGAGTTCAGTTAGAGGTTTAGCAACTTTGGAGAAATTCTCGACAAAGCGACAACAATAGCTCGCTAAGCCAAGGAAACTCCAAACTTGCTTGACCGATTCAGGTGGAGTCCAATTAAGGATGGCTTGAACTCGCTCGGGATTGACAGCAATACCCTTACCGGAGATTACATGGCCTAGATAGGTCACTTCTGGTAACCAAAATTCACATTTAGAAAATTTGGCATAAAGGCGATGCTCTCGAAGTTTCATCAACACTAGCCTTAGATGCTCGGCATGTTCTTCCTCGTTCTTGGAGTAGATGAGTATATCATCGAGGTAAACCACGATGAATTTATCCAAATACTCCATGAAGATCGAGTTCATTAACCGAGAGAAGGTGGCTGGAGTGTTGGTTAACCCGAAGGACATGACGGTGTACTCGTATTGGCCGTAATGAGTAACAAAGGCCGTTTTGGGAATGTCCCCGTTCCTGATTTTGATTTGATGGTAGCCCAACCTCAAATCCATCTTAGAGAAGACTGAGGATCCAACGAGCTGATCATACAGGTCATTGATCTTGGGGAGCGGATAGTTGTTCTTTATTGTGACCAAGTTGACTGGTCGATAATCTACAACCATCCGATCCGTACCATCCTTCTTCTTGACGAAGAGGACGGGGCAAGCCCATGGAGATGAACTAGGACGGATGAAACCCTTTTTCAAAGACTCATCGAGTTGTTTCTTAAGCTCGGCTAGTTCTAGTGGTGCCATCTTATAGGGTCTTCTAGAAATTGGAACAATTCCTGGAATGAGATCTATCACGAACTCGACATCTCTGTCAGGTGGAACACCTGGCAATTCTTCTGGAAAGACATCCGGGAAGTCACGGACTACCGGAACGTCTTTGAGGTCTGGCAAAGGACTGGCGTTAAGAGAATATAGCTGTCGCTTAGCTACTCGGGTCAAGACATTGACTATCTTTCCCGAAGGATGTGTGAGTTGAACAGTCCTAGAAAAGCAATCAATCTTGGCATGATGGGCTGACATCCAGTCCATACCCAAGATGATATTAATATCCTAAGATTTGAGAGCTATCAATGATGCGAGAAAAACAAGTCTGTCGACTTGAATTTCATTCCCATGGCTTACTCTAGAGGTTTGCCATCTAGAACCAGGAGTAGAAATTTCCATGGTGGAAGGCATGTCACAGAATGCCGTGAAGTAACCTTCTGGCCCAGGAAGTGACATCGACATATAGCGGAAGTCAGTGTTCCGGAGCAAGGAGGTTCTGGCACGAATGATAGTCATCATTGAATATGCAGCATCTTGCACAGCCATCTCGATAGTAACCCCAAGTCCATATGAGAAATGGAGGGGTTCGGTGGATCCAGGATAGCTAGGAAAAATCCGGACGGCGTAGAGATATTGACTTTGATTGAAGTCCCTATATTGCTCCTCGACGGTATACTCGGGATACCAATGGTATCAAGCCTCGGTCATTACCCGGACCAACATGGCAGTATGGCCAGGTACATCGATGCATCGAGTCAAACGAACCACTTGATTCTGAGGGCAGGAAGCCATCTAAAACATGATATCATACCAAGGCATTAGAATTTCTAGCAGAATTTGGACAGCATAACGGCTGTAAATGCTCAAGAAGGATTTTGAGACATTTTGCAAAGAATTGCACAGACACTCAACAATATCATATCAAGGTTCTGGGTCCAACTTAGCAACATAATAGGGTAGTAGAACTGAACTAGGCTTGTAATCATCAAACCTATAAGGTACTACTGATTAGTAACACGTGAACCTGATAGAGAGAAGAGATCCTAATCCTTAACCCCCGGTGGAAGAATGGACTGACTCAGATCAGAATGCCATGAGGTAAAGGAGTAAAAAGAGCCTTATGTTCCATCCCACAATTAATTCCCCTACATATAACTAAAGCATTTCTAGACTCAACATCGACCAGTTTGGCTTGAAGAACCTTCAGGCAGTCCGGCTCTGATACCAACGCTGTCAGGACCCCGACTCAATGCCACATCGATCTAGCATGTAACACCTCATATCACTTTGTGGCCTCACGCACGGTATTCCCACGGGTGCCGCCTTACCCTTGCCCGGGACCGTTTGCGCCTTTTGGCACACGTATATGATAGTGTCGCTAGCACCCATATGATAAGGAGCCCGGGCTGACATGGCTAGTCGTGAACCCAAAGTGGCACAGACTTATAGGGACAGACATCCATGACCCAGCATCGAACGTGCCGGTCATCAGCGAGTGAATCCGGGCTGTAGCACTGGGCTAGCAGGACTCCGGTAAAATGGGCTGTAGCGGCTAACAGGACTCCGGTATTCATCGCGTGACATTTCCCCGAAGGGACAGACACAGGAACGAAGAAGGACACATGCCGGCTAGCCTAAGTGTTCCGGAGCAGTAGCAAGCTACCATGGCTCAGTGGAAGCACTAGGAGACATTTCCCGGTAAGAGAGGCTACCAAAGATAAACAACTAGATAGTCAGATCCCACACATACCAAGCATTTCAATCATACACACAATATGCTCGATATGTGAAAATACAACAAGGCATCACAACATGACTCTACAACACAAGTACTTTATTTAAAGGCTCAGAGAGCCATACATATCATACACACAAGTACGGGTCACACGACCCACATTCAAGTCATACAAGCATACAAGCCAATAGCGGAAGTAACTTGTCTGTACAGACAACTAGTAAAATAAAAGAGGCTTGGGTAAGCCTAGCTACACTACATGGTCCTTCATGAGCTCAGGATCACCACCTGGGCCTTAGTCTACTCATCGATGTCAACGTCTACGAAGAACCCGTCAGAAGGGGTTGTAGCGTCTTCTGTAAAACGTAAATTAAAGCAACATGAGTACAAAGGTACTCAGCAAGACTTACATCAGATCCTACATACATGCACATTATTAAGAAGGGTTGGTGGGGTTATTGCAGCAAGCCAGCTTTGACTCTTGGCTAAGCTATCCTACGAGACTCCAGCTTGAAATGGTTTTGCGCACACGAGTCCACTACTCACCACTTCAATACACTACCGAGGATCCACCTCCGTCTTTGTCACGCCCAAGATGCGACCCTATCCTAAAGGAACTCGAAGGTCCCACCAAGGATAGAAGCGCATCTTGAAGATGCTTTTGCAAGGTGGATATCATTACATCAACATTACATAATAGATAGGGATACATACATAAGGCACACAATGCCACACGAGTACAACATCATCTTACATAAGAGCACCATCCGACTACGGATGAAACACAAACAGAAACTCAAACGACATCCACCCTGCTAGCCCAGGCTGCCGACCTGGAACCTATCCCCTGAACAAAGAAGAAGCAGAAGAAGAACTCCAAGACAAGCAAACATCGCTCTCGCGTCAAGATCATCGCATAACCTGTACCTGCAACTGTTGTTGTAGTAATCTGTGAGCCACGAGGACTCAGCAATCCCATTACCATGGGTATCAAGACTAGCAAAGCTTAAAGGGAAAAGAAGGGGGTAAAGTGGTGAGGTTGCAGCAGCGACTAAGCATGATATGGTGGCTAACATACGCAAATAAGAGCGAGAAGAGAGCAAGTGGAATGGTCGTGAAGCTAGCAATGATCAAGAAGTGATCCTGAACTCCTACTTACGTCAAACATAACCCAAAACCGTGTTCACTTCCCGGACTCCGCCGAAAATAGACCATCATGGCTACACACACGGTTGATGCTTTTTAATTCGGATCTGGTGTCAAGTTATCTACGACCGGACATTAACAAATTCCCATCTGCCACATAACGGTGGGCACGGCTTTCGAAAGTTTATACCCTGCAGGGGTGTCCCAACTTAGCCCATGATAAGCTCTCGCGATCAACGAAGGATATACCTTCTCCCAGGAAGACCCGATCAGACTCGGAATCCCAGTTTACAAGACATTTCGACAATGGTAAAACAAGACCAGCAAAGCTGCCCGATGCGCCGACAATCCCAATAGGAGCTGCACATATCTTGTTCTCAGGGCAACGCCGGATGAGACATCCTACGAGTAAAACCAGACCTCGAGTTTCCTCGAGGGGGGCCCGTAGTCTACTCGGTTCGGACCAACACTTGGACAAGCATTGGCCTGGGGGGGCTAAAATAAAGATGACCCTCGAGAGAGTGACTCCCAAGGGAAAAGTAGGTGGTGGTGAGGCAAATGGTAAAACCAATGTTGGGCCTTGCTGGAGGCGTTTTATTCAAAGTGAACTGTCAAGGGGGTCCCATAAATCACCCAACCGCGTTAGGGACGCAAAATCCGGGAACATAATACCGATATGACGAAAACTAGGGCGGCAAGAGTGGAACAAAACACCAGGCATAAGGCCGAGTCTTCCACCCTTTACCAAGTATATAGATGCATTAATAATATAAGAGATGTTGTGATATCCCAACATAATCCTGTCCACCATGGGGCAATCTTCAACTTCACCTGCAGCTAGCAACGCTATAAGAGGGCTGAGCAAAGCGGTAACATAGCCAAGCAATGGTTTGCTAGGAAGGGTGAAAAGGTTAGAGGCTGACATGGCAAATTGGGAGGGTTGATAAACATGTGATGGGTAGCACAGGAAAGCGATAGAACGAAACAACTAGCATAGCAATGATAGTAATGAGATCCAGGGTAGCGGTCATCTTGCCTGAAATCCCGCAAGGAAGAAGAACGAGTCCATGAAGAAGATGAAGCCACGAAGACGAACCAAGCATAGACGAACGAATCCTCACGATCGCAACGAAATGGGAACTATCGGAAAGAAGCACACAACATAGTAAACACACCACAGATAGACAAGACATGATGCACAACAAGCATGATGCACGACAAAGCTACATGAAGCTACTCATGGCAAGAGATGATGCATACAAGAGCAACACATCAAGGCAAGTTTAAATGAGGCCGGGAACAACATAGAACTAAACCGGTAAGTCCTCATATGCAAGTTTCGAAATTGGTCCAGATCTGAATAAACCTTATGTTCAAGTTGTTAAACAGCAAGTTAAGATGCACCAAGATGATCTACATGAGATTCTATTCAAGTTACATATAAAGTTCATTTAGTACGGAGCTACGGCCTAGAAGATATGAGCAAAACAAGTTAAACATGGCATTGATACAAAATGCATACAAACATCAAGCAAACACCTCAAAACAAGGATGCAACATGATAATATGAAGCTACATGCAAAATCAAGCAAGTTTCATATAGAGCACACTCAAAACGGAGCAACGGTTCAACACACACACATGAAACAAGTTATAGCAACAATCTGTCCATAACAGCAACTGGGCATATTGCAAGCATAAAACCAACATGCTACAACACCTTAACATGATAAAAAAAGGCATGGACATGATGTACAGGTAAACCATAACAAAACATGAGCACTGATCTATCTCCAGAAATCACTAGAACATGCTCCAAAACACATGGCAAGATTGCATATAGTAACAGTTTCAGATTCAGCAGAAATAATATCAGGTTGCAATGTTCAGAGCTATCAAACAACATGTTACAGGAACTTATCATGGCAAACAAGGGCATGTAATGAATCTACTAATTGCATAGAACAAAAGTCCCTTACTGGCCATGAGCCAAAAGGGCACAGAAAATATGATGGCACCCACGTAAACATGGCAAGTTATATAACAGATTCATACATGGCAGGAACAACAATAAGTAGGCTTGTTGGTGAGCTTCTACCACTCACCACAGAGAATTTCATGGCATGACAAGGCAACCAACAGTAAGAAGACATGTTTGTGAAGCTAAGCATGGCAAGATCAAGTTCATAGGGTACATGGATCACTAGCAAAACACATGGCACAAACTGAACTTAATGTTAACATGCTGACATCAACATTATTGAGCAACTTGAGAGCAAGATTACAACGAGCTACAGCAAGCCATAAATGTAACCAGGGACATGGATGGATAGAGCATGACATTTATAACAAAACATCCTTAGAGAACATCTCCAGATTATGCATAGAATGACTAGTAGCAGCAGGTTTACATAGCATCAAAAAATATGAGATTCAGCCTAGCAAAACAGTAACAGCAAGTACACTACTTCACGAGCTTGATTCACTCACCACAAGTCATTGCATGACAAGATAAGCATAGAATCAGCAAGAAGACATGTTTATGAAACTACCCAAGGCAAGAACAAGTTCATAGCATGCAAGGATCAACTACAACAACCTTGGCAAAATTGAATAACATGTAAACAATCTGCCAGGAAACATTTTATAGCAAAAGTAGAGCAAGAAAATGACATGCTAAACTACTCCATAATTGCAAACAGGAGCATGAATGGATAGATAATAACCATATGTTCAAAACATCCTTACTGCAGTATCTCAAAATATGCATGGATCTCTCTGTAGCATCAAGTTTACATGGCATAAAAATAACAGCAGAACAGGGACTGAAATCAGCAACATCACGAAGCCTAGTTTGCATGCTTGTGCTAGTCACCACATTGATCACAAAAATAAATGGCAAGCACCTCTGTCAAGACGGCATTTAGTTCAAAACACATGTAGAGCTCATGCTCATAGGATGCACACATCAAATGCAACAAAAATATGAAACCATCAAGTTCTGTTAATAGACAGCAGTAAACATCATATAGCACTCTTGCAATGATGATTCAGGCATCAAGATGATCTCGAACAAGCATGATGCAATGGAATGAAATGTAGAGCATCTCACAATGAACATTTTGATATAATATGCACGCAAAACAGAGTAGTATGCAAGGAGATATGATGCGTTGAACATGACCTGAAAATGTTGCAGAAACAGGGACGGTGGAATTTTATACCGACGAAAATGGGTCGACGAGATCCGGGACGGGGCACGGGCGTTTGGATTGGGGACTGGTGGATCTGGTCCATCCTCTCCAGATCCCACCGAAGAGGAACTCCGGCGAGCTATGGCGGTGCTCCGGCGAGGGCGGGGGTGCGCGGGGACGCGGGATCCGCGGAGGAGGCGAGGGGACAGCGCGGGGACGCGGTGGAGGCGCGGGGGAAGGAGGGCGACTGCGGTTCGCCTGTGTGCACAGGAGTGCGGGTGGAGGCAATGGTCTCCCAGCGACCTAGGAAGGAGCGGGCATGGAAGTCTCGCCTCTTCTCGGACGAAGCAGAGGTGCGGCACGATGGGGCTTGAGCGCCTGATGCGGCGGTGGCAGATCCGGGTGCGGGAGCATGGATCCATCCATTCCCGGCATGAAACGACGACACCGGAGCTTGAAGCAGCGGCCA
Source organism: Triticum dicoccoides (assembly GCF_002162155.2). NCBI lineage: Eukaryota > Viridiplantae > Streptophyta > Magnoliopsida > Poales > Poaceae > Triticum > Triticum dicoccoides. Next base: position 65,176,320 of record NC_041387.1, on the reverse strand, counting down.
TGGTGGTCTCCTGTGAGCGAAAACAGAGAGAGGGAGGGGGAGATTGTGAGAAGGAGACGTAGAGAAGCAGGAGGGGGGAAAGGAGCAGGGCTGTCGAGGCACTCATCTCCGGCGATGCTCCGGTCGCCGGTGTCAGCCGGCCGACGAGGTAGGGTCGAGGGTGATGGGGAGCTGCGGGAGGAGCTCGGGCAGAGGCAGGGGATCGAACCCCTCTCGATCTAGATCGAGGAGGGACCGGGAGGCGCGGCTGCGGCTTGCGGTGGAGATCGAGCAGAGGAGGCATGGCCTCGGGCTCGAAGAGGGAGGAGGGCGAGGGGATCTAGAGGTTGTAGTTGGCGAGCGATGGTTGGGGAGGGATGGATCTCAAGGGGGATTTTGGAGAGAGTGGCGGCGGCAGACATGGAATGGAGGATGGGACATGATCCCTAGGTTCTAGGGTTTGCAAAAAAGACTAGGGGTGGACTATATATATGGAAATGAGGAGAGTTTGGATCATCCGATCGAAATCAGACGGTCGAGAAAAAACAGGCTTGGGATGTCCAAATAAGAAAACAGAGATGTTTTATAGATGTTTGGGGATGATCCGGATCCATCGGTAACGACAGACCGGTTCGGGTTCAGGTAAGATTGAGACACGCACACGAGGGGTCTGAGAGAGGTCAACGAGGACAAGGGCCTGACAAACTAACAACGGAGGCAAAGAGAGAAATGGCAACTGCGAACGGCTACGAGTTTTATGAAAACATGCGGATACACTGAGCATGATGCTATGAGATGCGATGCATGACATGAACAAAATGCAAAACAAAAGACAAAAACCCAACCATGAAGGAAATATCATATCGCATCTCCGGAAAAGGCAAGAGTTGGAGTTACGAATATGGAAAGTTGTATCCGGGGTGTTACAGTCTTCCCACGGAAGAGCCATCCTCGGCACTCACGATTATCTTGAGGGATTTAGCAGTTTCCATTTACTTGTCTATGAACTGTATAGGCAACCAGGTAGTCCTTTATTGCGAACGCGGCTATTCGAATAGATGATGGTAACCCTGCAGGGGTGTACTTCTTCATACATGTTTCCACCACTTAGCGTCTGCACACGACATGTGCTCGGCAGACTTCAAGCGAAAGCTGACATGGGTGTAGACCACGACCTACCTAAACACCTAAGTATCTAGTCCAGGTTTATCGCCTATTCAGGTTCCATCCGCAGGGAGTCCGGCCGAGGTTTCCACATACGGCCCCGAACGATGTGTACAGGGTTCCGAGACACCTAACGGGTGCCCGGTATACCCGGCCACGTACCTACCGCATCACAGCCCACCCCGCGGGTCAGCGCTGTCCACGGCCTCCAGTAAGCTAGAAATACCAGAAACTACTTGCAACTCCTGGACAGAGGACTAGGGTGGATAAGAAGTCGAGCGGGGTCATATTTCAGGGCCCAATGCATGGTAGTAGCTGAATCTTAAATCACACATACATATCTCAGTGCTTAAGGACGGCTTCAATGAAACAACCCACCATGTACTCCTACATGGCCTCTCATCGATACCTTTACCAAATCGTGTTCAACACATTAATCTCATACCCACATGATCATTTCACTCTAGCCCATCACCCAGATGAACCAGACCTGACACGACTCTAAGCATAGCAGGCATAGCAAGGTAGGAACAACACATACACATGGCTCAATCAACTCCTACACATGCTAGTGGGTTGCATCTAGTTACTGTGGCAATGACAGGTCATGCAGAGGAAACGGGTTCAACTACCGTAGCACACAGCAGTTTGAATCGCGTTGTCTTAATGCAGTAAAAGAGAGCAAAAGCGAGAACATGGGATTGTATCGATATGATCAAATGGCTGGTTGCTTGCCTGATGGGTCGGTGCACTCATATTGTTCTTCGTTGGGGTAACCACGGTACTCCTCGGGGGCAAAACCTGTCACAGAGAGCACCGATACACAATTATCACCAAACAATATGCAACAATATGATGCATGCCCGAGGCATGGCAAAATGAGTGTATTGGGCTGATGCAACTAAGACCGGATGGGTTTGAACTATTTTGAACCAAAGATTCAAGTTTCAAACTCATAAGTGGCCCTTTTAAGTGCTTTATCTTGTTCTGAACTAAACAGCAGGTTAACTTGTTTAAACATGCATGATACCAGTACAGATGGATAGATTGGATTTTTCTAATCATTTTTCATATATAACACTTTGCATTTGGAGCTATAGATTGATTTCTATGATTTTTTGAAGTTTGTGGTATTTTCCGGAATTTCTTGTGTAATAATAATTCGAGTAAATAACTTACTGCGTCAACATTATGTCAGGATGAGGTCAGTGGTCAACGGAGCTGGTCCAGGTCAAACTGAACAGTGGGTCCCGCGTGTCAGTAGTTATTTAGACTAACTAAATTTAGTTAGTGCTAATCTAAGTTAATCAGCACAGCGGGCCCCACTTGTCATGGACTCAGGGGGAGTCAACCTGGGCCCACCCAGTCAAAGTCAACGGGGTCAAACCCGCCGGCGTTTAGTCGCCGGCGAGGCCAGACGCGGCGGTGGAAGTGCATTTTCGTGCTCCGGCGTCCAAAAGGGCGGCGGAGGGCATCTACGGGATGCGGGGAGCGAGCCACGTTGTTTGGTGGTAGTGGTGGACCTCGGGGTGGCCAGAAACATCGCCGGCGACGTGTTTGGCGGCGGCCAGAGCTCGGGTGAGGTTGAACCCGAGGGTACGGGGCTCGGCAAGGCGCGTGGAGTGGCACGTTGGGCGCCTGTGAGTGCGGTGAGTGCGTTGGACACTATGGTGTGGCCGATGGGTGGCCGGAGTCACGTCAGCGACGAGCTCGGCAGCGCCGCGTGCGATGAAGCTTTGTGTGCTTGCTGTGGTGCACGAGAGTGAGAAAGGGAAGTTGGAGGAGGTAGCTGAGCTCACGGCGGTCTCGTAGGAGCAGACGGCGCGGTCGGGGTCGAGCTGGTGCGGCGGCGATGACGAAAGGGATCTCCGGCGGTGGCGGAGTCGGGCGAGGTCGGTGTAGAGGCCTCGGGACAAGCGAGCGCTCGGGGCTCAGCTAGCTCAAAGGAGAGGAGGGCGGCGAAGCTCCTGGACACGGTGGCGCGGCGCAGGGACGACGGAGAGCGCGAGCTTCACGGTGGTGCGGGCGCGGCAGCGTCGGCCTCTGCGGTGGAGAGCGAGGGAGAGAGGCAGGGGGAGAATGGGCGTGTCCAGAGAGGTCGGGGCGCGACGTGGAGGTTGAAAGAAATATGCCCTAGAGGCCATAATAAAGTTATTATTTATTTCCTTATATCATGATAAATGTTTATTATTCATGCTAGAATTGTATTAACCGGAAACATAATACATGTGTGAATACATAGACAAACAGAGTGTCACTAGTATGCCTCTACTTGACTAGCTCGTTAATCGAAGATGGTTATGTTTCCTAACCATAGACATGAGTTGTCATTTGATTAATGGGATCACATCATTAGGAGAATGATGTGATTGACATGACCCATTCCGTTAGCCTAGCACATGATCGTTTAACATGTTGCTATTGCTTTCTTCATGACTTATACATGTTCCTGTAACTATGAGATTATGCAACTCCCGTTTACCGGAGGAACACTTTGGGTGCTACCAAACGTCACAACGTAACCGAGTGATTATAAAGGAGTACTACAGGTGTCTCCAAAGGTACATGTTGGGTTGGCGTATTTCGAGATTAGGTTTTGTCACTCCGATTGTCGGAGAGGTATCTCTGGGCCCTTCTCGGTAATGCACATCACTATAAGCCTTGCAAGCAATGTAGCTAATGAGTTAGTGACGGAATGATGTATTACGTAACGAGTAAAGAGACTTGCCAGTAACGAGATTGAACTAGGTATTGGATACCGATGATCGAATCTCGAGTAAGTAACATACCGATGACAAAGGGAACAAAGTATGTTGTTATGCGGTTTGACCGATAAAGATCTTCGTAGAATATGTAGGAGCCAATATGAGCATCCAGGTTCCGCTATTGGTTATTGACCGAGAATAGTTCTAGGTCATGTCTACATAGTTCTCTAACCCGTAGGGTCCGCACGCTTAACGTTATGATGACAGTTTTATTATGAGTTTATAAGTTTTGATGTACCGAAGGAGTTCGGAGTCCCGAATGAGATCGGGGACATGACGAGGAGTCTCGAAATGGTCGAGACGTAAAGATCGATATATTGGACGACTATATTCGGAGTTCGGAAAGGTTCCGAGTGGTTCGGGTATTTTTCGGAGTACCGGGGAGTTACGGGAATACGGGGGAGAAGTATTGGGCCTTATTGGGCCATATGGGAAAGAGAGAGGGTCTGCCTAGGGCAGGCC
>NC_041387.1:65144021-65171721 GCF_002162155.2 Triticum dicoccoides | reverse complement strand
GGGAGGGGCTGCCGCCCCTCCTTCCTTCCCTTCTCCCTCCCCCTTCCTTGTCTCCTACTCCTAATACTTGGAAGGATTCCTAGTTGGACTAGGAAAGGGGGAATCCTACTCCCGGTGGGAGTTGGACTCCCCTAGGGCGCGCCATAGAGAGGGCCGGCCCTCCCCTCCTCCACTCCTTTATATACGGGGGCAGGGGGCACCCCATAGACACACAAGTTGATCTACGGATCATTCCTTAGCCGTGTGCAGTGCCCCCCTCCACCATATTCCACCTCGTCATATCGTCGCGGAGTTTAGGCGAAGCCCTGCACCGGTAGAACATCATCATCATCACCACACTGTCGTGCTGACGAAACTCATCCCCGAAGCTTTGCTGGATCAGAGCCCGGGGATCGTCATCGAGCTGAACGTGTGCTAAACTTGGAGGTGCCGTACGTTCGGTGCTTTAATCGGTCGGATCGTGAAGACGTACGACTACATCAACCGCGTTGTCATAACGCTTCCGCTTACGGTCTACGAGGGTATGTGGACAACACTCTCCCCTCTCGTTTCTATGTCATCACCATGATCTTGCGTGTACGTAGGAATTTTTTTGAAATTACTACGTTCCCCAACAGTGGCATCAGAGCCTAGGTTTTATGCGTAGATGTCATATGCACGAGTAGAACACAAGTGAGTTGTGGGCGATACAAGTCATACTACTTACCAGCATGTCATACTTTGGTTCGGCGGTATTGTTGGATGAAGCGGCCCGGACCGACATTACGCGTACGCTTACGCGAGACGGGTTCTACCGACGTGCTTTGCACACAGGTGGCTAGCGGGTGTCAGTTTCTCCAACTTTAGTTGAACCGAGTGTGGCTACGCGAGCGGTCCTTGCGAAGGTCAAAACAGCACTAACTTGACGAACTATCGTTGTGGTTTTGATGCATAGGTAAGAACGGTTCTTGCTCAGCCCGTAGCAGCCACGTAAAATTTGCAACAACAAAGTAGAGGACGTCTAACTTGTTTTTGCAGGGCATGTTGTGATGTGATATGGTCAAGACGTGATAAGATATAAGTTGTTGTATGAGATGATCATGTTTTGTTGAAGTTATCGGCAACTGACAGAAGCCCTATGGATGTCTCTTTGTTGCATAAGATGCAAGTGCCAAATAATTGCTTTACTTTATCGCTATACGATAGCAATAGTTGCAAGAGCAATAGTTGGTGAGACAACCATGTGATGACACATTGATGTAGATCAAGATGATGAAGATCATGGTGTCGTGCCGGTGACGATAGAGATCATGACAATACTTTGGAGATGGAGATCAAAGGCGCAAGATGATCATGGCCATATCATGTCACATATTTTGATTGCATATGATATTTATCTATTATACATCTTATTTTTGCTTTGATTGACGGTAGCATTTTAAGATGATCTCTCACTAATTATCAAGAAGTGTTCTCCCTGAGTATGCACCGTTGCCAAAGTTTGTCGTGCCCAGACACCACGTGATGATCGGGCGTGATAAGCTCTACGTCCATCTACAACGGGTCCAAGCCAGTTTTGCACACACGGAATACTCAGGTTAAACTTGACGAGCCTAGCATATGCAGATATGGCCTCGGAACACGGAGACCGAAAGGTCGAGCGTGAATCATATAGTAGATATGATCAACATAGTGATGTTCACCATTGAAAACTACTCCATCTCACGTGATGATCGGTTATGGTTTAGTTGATTTGGATCACGTGATCACTTAGATGACTCGAGAGATGTCTGTCTAAGTGGGAGTTCTTAAGTAATATGATTAATTGAACTTAAATTTATCATGAACTTAGTCCTGGTAGTATTTTGCAAATTATGTTGTAGATCAATAGCTCGCGTTGTTGCTTTCATATGTTTATTTTGATATGTTCCTAGAGAAAATTATGTTGAAAAATGTTAGTAGCAATGATGCGGATTTTATCCGTGATATGAGGTTTATCCTCATTGCTGCACAGAGAAGAATTATGTCCTTAATGCACCGCTAGGTGACAGACCTATTGCAGGAGCAGATGCAGACGTTATGAACGTTTGGCTAGCTCAATATGATGACTACTTGATAGTTTAGTGCACCATACTTAACGGCTTAGAATCGGGACTTCAAAGATGTTTTGAACGTCATGGACCATATGAGATGTTCCAGGAATTGAAGTTAATATTTCAAGCAAATACCCGAGTTGAGAGATATGAGGTCTCCAACAAGTTCTATAGCTAAAGGATGGAGGAGAATCGCTCAACTAGTGAGCAAGTGCTCAGATTGTCTAGGTACTACAATCGCTTGAATCAAGTGGGAGTTAATCTTCCAGATAAGATAGTGATTGATAGAATTCTCTAGTCACCATCACCAAGTTAGTAGAACTCGTGATGAACTATAGTATGCAAAGGATGACGAAAATGATTCCCGAGCTCTTCATGATGTTGAAATCGACGAAGGTAGAAATCAAGAAAGAGCATCAAGTGTTGATGATTTACAAGACCACTAGTTTCAAGAGAATGGCAAAGGGAAAGAAAGGGAACTTCAAGTAGAATGACAAGCAAGTTGTCACTCCCGCGAAGAAGCCCAAAGCTGAACCTAAAGCCTGAAACTGAGTGCTTCTACTGCAAAGGAAATGGTCACTGGAAGTGGAACTACTCCAAATATTTGGTGGATAAGAAGGATGGCAAAGTGAACAAGGGTATATTTGATATACATGTTATTGATGTGTGCTTTACTAGTGTTTATAGTAGCCCCTGAGTATTTGATACTTGTTCGGTTGCTAAGATTAGTAACTCGAAACAGGAGTTACAGAATAAACAAAGACTAGTTGAAGGGGAAGTGACAATGAGTGTTGGAAGTAGTTCCAAGATTGATATGATCATCATCGCACACTCCCTATACTTTCGGGATTAGTGTTAAACCTAAATAAATGTTATTTGGCGTTTGCGTTGAGCATGAATATGATTTGATCATGTTTATTGCAATACAGTTATTCATTTAAAATCAGAGAATAATTGTTGTTCTGTTTAAATGAATAAAACCTTCAATGGTCATACACCCAATGAAAATAGTTTGTTGGATCTCGATCGTAGTGATACACATATTCATAATATTGATGCCAAAAGATGCAAAGTTAATAATGATGGTGCAACTTATTTGTGGCACTGCCGTTTGGGTCATATCGGTGTAAAGCGCATGAAGAAGCTCCATGCTGATGGGTTTTTGGAATCACTTGATTATGAATCATTTGATGCTTGCGAACCGTGCCTTTTGGGAAAGATGACTGAAACTCCGTTGTTCGGAGCAATGGAACGAGATACTGACTTGTTGGAAATAATACATATCGATGTATGCGGTCCAATGAGTGTTGATGCTCATGGTAGGTATTGTTATTTTCTGACCTTCACAAGATGATTTGAGCAGATATGAGTATATCTACTTAATGAAGCACAAGTCTGAAACATTTGAAAAGTTCAAAGAATTTCAGAGTGAAGTGGAGAATCATCGTAACAAGAAAATAAAGTTTCTACGATCTGATCGTGGAGGAGAATATTTGAGTTACGAGTTTGGCCTTCATATAAAACAATGTGGAATAGTTTCACAGCTCACGCCACATGGAACACCATAACGTAATGGTGTGTCCTAACGTCATAACCGCACTTTATTTGATATGGTGCGATCAATGATGTCTCTTACCGATTTAACAATATCGTTTTGGGGTTATGCATTAGAGACAGCTGCATTCACGTTAAATAGGGCACCATTAAATCCGTTGAGACGACACCGTATGAACTATGGTTTAGCAGTAAACCTAAGCCATCGTTTCTTAAAGTTTGGAGTTGCGATGCTTATGTGAAAAAGGTTTTTAACCTGATAAGGTCGAACCCAAATCGGAAAAGTGCGTCTTCATAGAATACCCAAAGGAAACTGTTGGGTACTCCTTCTATCACAGATCCAAAGGCAAAACATTCGTTGCTAAGAATGGATCCTTTCTAGAGAAGGAGTTTCTCTCGAAAGAAGTGAGTGGGAGGAAAGTAGAGCTTAATAAGGTAATTTGTACCTTCTCTCGAATTGGAAACTAGTTCATCACTGAAATCAGTTCCAGTGATGCCTACACCAATTAGTGAGGAAGCTAATGATGATGATCATGAAACTTCAAGATCTAGTTACTACCAAAACCTCATAGGTCAACCAGAGTAAGATCCGCACCAGAGTGGTACGGTAATCCTATTCTAGAAGTCATGTTACTAGACCATGATAAACCTACGAACTATGAGGAAGCGATGATGAGCCCAGATTCCGCGAAATGGCTTGAGGCCATAAAATCTGAGATATGATCCATGTATGAGAACAAAGTATGGACTTTGATTGACTTGCTCGATGATCAGCAAGCCATGTTAAATAAATGGATCATCAAGAGGAAGACAGATGCTGATAGTAGTGTTACTATCTACAAAGCTAGACTTGTCGAAAAAGGTTTTTGACAAAGTTCAAGATGTTGAATACAATGAGATTTTCTCACTTGTATCGATGCTTAAAAGTCTGTCCGAATCATGTTAGCAATTGCCACATTTTATGAAATCTGGCAAATGGATGTCAAAACTACATTCCTTAATGGTTTTCTTAAAGAAGAGTTGTATATGATGCAACCAGAAGATTTTGTCAATCCTAAAGGTGCTAATAAAATGTGCAAGCTCCAGCGATCCATCAATGGACTGGTGCAAGCATCTCGGAGTTGGAATATACGCTTTGATGTGTTGATCAAAGCATATGGTTTTATACAGACTTTTGGAAAGGCCTGTATTTACAAGAAAGTGAGTGGGAGCACTACAGCCTTTCTGATAAGTATATGTGAATGACATATTGTTGATCGGAAATAATGTAGAATTATTCTGTAAAGCATAAAGGAGTGTTTGAAAGGAGTTTTTCAAAGAAAGACCTCGGTGAAGCTGCTTACATATTGAGCATCAAGATCTATAGAGATAGATCAAGACGCTTGATAAGTTTTTCAATGAATACATACCTTGACAAGATTTTGAAGTAGTTCAAAATGGAACAGTCAAAGAAAGAGTTCTTGCCTGTGTTACAAGGTGTGAGATTGAGTAAGACTCAAAACCCGACCACGGCAGAAGATTGAAAGAGAATGAAAGTCATTCCCTATGCATCGGCCATAGGTTCTATAAAGTATGTCATGCTGTGTACCATATCTATTGCATACCCTACCATTAAGCTTGGCAAGGGAGTGCAATAGTGATCTAGGAGTAGATCAATGGATAGCGGTCAAAATTATCCTTAGTGGAATAAGGATATGTTTCTCGATTATGGAAGTGAAAAAAAGTTCGCCGTAAAGGGTTACGTCGATGCAAGTTTTAACACTAATCTAGATGACTCTGAGTCTCAATCTGGATACATATTGAAAGTGGGAGCAATTAGGTAGAGTAGCTCCGTGTAGAGCATTGTAGACATAGAAATTTGCAAAATACTTACGGCTCTGAATGTGACAGACCCGTTGACTAAAATTATCTCACAAGCAAAACATGATCACACCTTAGTACTCTTTGGGTGTTAATCACATAGCAATGTGAACTAGATTACTGACTCTAGTAAACCCTTTGGGCGTTGGTCACATGTCGATGTGAACTATGGGTGTTAACCACATATAGATGTGAACTATTGATGTTAAATCACATAGCGATGTGAACTAGATTATTGACTCTAGTGCAAGTGGGAGACTGAAGGAAATATGCCCTAGAGGCAATAATAAAGTTATTATTTATTTCCTTATATCATGATAAATGTTTATTATTCATGCTAGAATTGTATTAACCGGAAACATAATACATGTGTGAATACATAGACAAACAGAGTGTCACTAGTATGCCTCTACTTGACTAGCTCGTTAATCGAAGATGGTTATGTTTCCTAACCATGGACATGAGTTGTCTTTTGATTAACGGGATCACATCATTAGGAGAATGATGTGATTGACATGACCCATTCCGTTAGCCTAGCACTTGATCGTTTAGTATGTTGCTATTGCTTTCTTCATGACTTATACATGTTCCTGTAACTATGAGATTATGCAACTCCCGTTTACCGGAGGAACACTTTGGGTGCTACCAAACGTCACAACATAACTGGGTGATTATAAAGGAGTACTACAGGTGTCTCCAAAGGTACATGTTGGGTTGGCGTATTTCGAGATTAGGTTTTGTCACTCCGATTGTCGGAGAGGTATCTCTGGGCCCTTCTCGGTAATGCACATCACTATGAGCCTTGCAAGCAATGTAGCTAATGAGTTAGTTATGGAATGATGTATTACGTAATGAGTAAAGAGACTTGCCAGTAATGAGATTGAACTAGGTATTGGATACCGACAATCGAATCTCGGGTAAGTAACATACCGATGACAAAGGGAACAAAGTATGTTGTCATGAGGTTTGACCGATAAAATCTTCGTAGAATATGTAGGAGCCAATATGAGTATCCAGGTTCCGCTATTGGTTATTGACCGAGAATAGTTCTATGTCATGTCTACATAGTTCTCGAACCCGTAGGGTCCGCACGCTTAACGTTACGATGACAGTTTTATTATGAGTTTATAAGTGTTGATGTACCGAAGGAGTTCGGAGTCCCGGATGAGATCGGGGACATGACGAGGAGTCTCGAAATGGTCGATACGTAAAGATCGATATATTGGACGACTATATTCGGAGTTCGGAAAGGTTCCGAGTGGTTCGGGTATTTTTCGGAGTACCGGGGAGTTACGGGAATACGGGGGAGAAGTATTGGGCCTTATTGGGCCATACGAGAAAGAGAGAGGGTCTTCCTAGGGCAGGCCGCGCCCCCCCCCCAAGGCCTAGTCCGAATTGGACTAGGGGGAGGGGCTGCGCCCCCTCCTTCCTTCCCTTCTCCCTCCCCCTTCCTTGTCTCCTACTCCTAATACTTGGAAGGATTCCTAGTTGGACTAGGAAAGGGGGAATCCTACTCCCGGTGGGAGTAGGACTCCCCTAGGGCGCGCCATAGAGAGGGCCGGCCCTCCCCTCCTCCACTCCTTTATATACGGGGGCAGGGGGCACCCCATAGACACACAGGTTGATCTACGGATCGTTCCTTAGCCGTGTGCGGTGCCCCCCTCCACCATATTCCACCTCGGTCATATCGTCGCGGAGTTTAGGCAAATCCCTGCACTGGTAGAACATCATCATCGTCACCACGCCGTCGTGCTGACGGAACTCATCCCCGAAGCTTTGCTGGATCGGAGCCCGGGGATCGTCATCGAGCTGAACGTGTGCTGAACTCGGAGGTGCCGTACGTTCAGTGCTTGGATCGGTCGGATCATGAAGACGTACGACTACATCAACCGCGTTGTCATAACGCTTCCGCTTACGGTCTACGAGGGTACGTGGACAACACTCTCCCTTCTTGTTGCTATGTCATCACCATGATCTTGCGTGTACGTAGGAAATTTTTTGAAATTACTACGTTCCCCAACAGAGGTCGTACAGGCCAGTAGGGCGGCGAGGGGAGGAAGCAGGGCGGCGAGCAACTGCGTGGCGCGCGCGGGAGTCGCCGTCGAGCACCTGCCTGCCTGCCTGGCCAAGTCAAGCAGCTCGCTGGAGCGGCTGCTAGGCTGGGCCGGCTAGGTGGGCTGGCTGGTGGGCTGCCAGGTTAGTTTCCCTCTCTCTCTTTTTATTTATGTTTTCTATTTTTTTGTAACTTTGTGGAATTTCTAAAAATACCTAGGCAACTCCAAAAATCCCCAAACTGCTCATGCCCACGGTTTAGAATATAAACAACATGGAACATTTTAGTTTAGGATTATTTGGACATTTAAAATATTTTATAGATTTTAAATGTCCAAATTCAAATACTTATGATTTAATTCAAAGACCTTAGGATGACCTAGAAAATTGTGCACCACTTTATGCAGAGGTTCTGAACCAAGTCAAAATGATGGACATTTTAGAAGGGCATTTCAGGTTCATTGAAAATATTTTTAGTAAACCCTAGTTGGGTTCAGAGGGGGCTGGGGGTTCTGTCATCCCCATTTCAAGTTTCTGTTGAATGGAATAGACATGATGGAACACTCTAATGCATGAACTAGCTAGGGTGTGACAGGTGCCTTGGGCATCCGCAAGCTTGAACTCTTGTCTCTCTTTATTCTTCTCACATCGGTAACTCCTCGTTCTTCAAACACTTCATTCACAAAAACTTAAACAAAAACTTGTGAGATCCGTTAGTGTAATAAAGCAAACTACCACTTTAAGGTACTGTAATTAAATCATTCTTTGTTTATATTGGTGTTAAACCTACTGTATTCCAACTTCTCTATGGTTCATACCCTTACATACTAGCCATAGATGCATCAAAATATGCAAACAACACATGAAAAACAGAATCTGTCAAGAACAGGACAGTCGGAAGTAATTTGGAAGTTTAGTAAACTTCTGTAACTCCAAAAATTATGAAATAAATCTTAAAATTTGAACAATTTGTACATAAGTAATGTGCAAGAAGTTTCAGACCCATTTGACTTTCCAGTAAAAAAATGTAAATTCATGCACTACAGCCAAAGTTTCTGTTTTTGTTCTGCACATAGTAAGTGTCGGGGGTTGGGTACGACATATGCCAAAGGATGGCTTATCATGGTGGGAGCGAGTAGAACGTCGCCGGTGCCTGGAAGCGGGATGAGGCGAAGGCATGCACGCCGGCGGAACTTACCCAGCTTCAGGGCTCTCCTAGGAGATAACACCCCTACTGCTGCTCTGCGGGGTCTCCGCATGATCACTAAAGAAAACTGGCTACAATGGTGCTCCTGGAGCTGTTTCGGGAGGCAGGAGAGGGCAGGGCTAGCTCTCTCCTCCCCGTGCTATCTGGTCTATCTCTATTTAGGTCCGAACCCTTTGCATGGGTGCCCCGGGGGGTTTATATAGGCCTACCCCCCGGGGGTACAATAGTAATCCGGCTGGACGCGGGTCCCAGCCGTCTGTCTCTCAGGCCGCCGTCCTTCCCGCCGGCTTCTGGGGCCCGCCAACTAGCGGGTCCCACAGACAGGCTTGATACTGTAGCGGCACTCCTGATGACGCATGCTCGGTCATCGGGTCGTGGCAACAGTGCCGCCGTCTATCGGGCGATCACTGTCGCCATTCCCCATCTTATCTGGTTAATGGCGAGTAGGGCCCGGGGAAGGAGTCGGCCGACCCCAGGGAGGCTGACTCCCACAGGTCCGTCTTCGGGTTGCGCAGGCCGCCTTCGGCCCGCCCACTGATAGGCGGCCCCGCCGCCTTCGGGTCGTACAGGCCGGCGTCGTGGGCACAATGTACTGCGCACTGTGGCTGAGGTCAGGGCATGCATGGCAATAGTGCCGCATCTCGCCGTAGATCTTTCAGCGACACGGCTCACTGTAGCCATGCCGGCCCTTCGTAAGCAGGGGGGAACGGCCGTGCCGTGACCGTACCCAACGTCGTACTTCGAGATGAGGGAGGAGTCTTGGGCCGACTCTCCATAGTCGGCCTCTCTGGAGGTCGCCAGCTTGGAGTCGGCTTATCTGGGAGTCGCCGTCTGGGACTCGGCATATTTTGGAGTCGCTCCTGGGACTCGGCCTGAGGGGCGCGGCCTGCCCCGATGTCTTGAAATGTCCTGGGGCTCGGGTTAGCCTACCCGTGGCCCATTACTCCGACAGTAGTCCCCGAAGCTGGTGAAGCCCTGCGGTCGCTGCATTGTGGGGTTTCAACAGTTTCAATCTTCAAAGTGCAGACTCTGGGACTCGGCTGCCGTCTTCCCTTGGGCCGACTGTCGAAAGTCGGAGGTTTAATGAGTAGCCGCATCTCGAAAGTCGCGGCGGGAAACCAGGCGGCGTGCCTGATACGCTTCCCCGCTGCCATCAGGGCGGTCCTATCGCGTGATGCCACGTGGGAAGAACAGTCTGCCTGCCCACGCGCGCGATGGGACGGGCCGTCAGGTGGGGCCCGCCACTACCGCGCCTCGGCATACGAACGGATCCGCTGCGGCCGTGGACGGTTGGTTTTCCCACGTCGTTACTGCGCGCAGTAACTTCGTGTGGTAAATCGTGGGGCGGCGTGGGGCATCGTGCGTAGTTAATCCCACGCCCGCCCCCTCGGCTTCTCAGCCCGCAAGGCTATAAGTAGGCGGGTGGAAGCGGAGTGGCACAACTCGTACGCCCTTCTTCCTCGCTCCCTCGCCTCATCTTGCTTTCTCTCCCTCCAGCCTCCGCCGTTTGAGCAGGAGCACACCATACCGCGGCGATGAGCTCTTCCTCTGCCGCGGCCTCTACCGTGCGCTCCGGCGTATAGGACAGCTCGGAGGTAGAAGAAGAACACATCGAGTTCCTCCGCCAGACACGCCGTCTCCCCAGCGCGGACCTCGTGCGTGCCTGCGCCGTGCAGGAGGGGGAAATCCGGCCGGCGCCGGAAGAGGGCGAGCGGGTCATCTTCCGCTCGCACCTCATGCGCGGCCTGGGGCTGCCGGCGAGCGGCTTCTTCCGCTCGTTCTTGGAGTTCCACAGTCTTCATCCGCACCACCTCACTCCGAACACGGTGGTGTTGCTCTTCGCCTTCGCCACTCTGTGCGAAGGTTTCCTCGGTGTTCTCCCCACCATCGAGCTGTGGGGAGAATTCTTCTCTTCTAAGCTCGGCACGCATATCGCTGGCGTGCCGGCTCAGTGTGGCGCCTTCATCGCGATGCGGCGCTCGACGGCCGACAACCCCTTTCCTCCCATCACGCTGATCAAGTCGGTGAAGATGTGGCAGCGCTCGTACTTCTACGTGAAGAACCTCGCCTCCGACGGCGACTGGGTCAACTTGCCGCCTTACAATGCCGCTCCCCTGACTGGGAGGCTCCCTAGCTGGTCCCACCGATTCAAGACGCTGACTCCCGCCGGAGCCACCGCCGTAGCGCGACTCCGAGTCTTGAGGCAGTCGGAGGGACTCGTCGGGGCCGACTTGCTGGACGCCTTCGTGGCGCGCCGAGTTCTCCCGCTCCAAGGCCGGCCTCACCTGATCTGTCAGATGAGCGGCCTCCGAGACCCAAGTCGGATGAGCACCAAGGAGATGTCCCGCAAGGAGGTGGCAAATATGGTGAATTATATCGCGCACTGCGAGTTCGAGGAGGACTGGCAGTTCGGCAAGGAGCCGTACTCGCGCGACAATCCTCCACCAGTGGTAAGTCGCGTCTCCCTGTTGTTTTGTCTTTTTTCGCAGACGACTCTGGCTTCTGACTCTTGTTGGCTTCTTCTGAACTAGAATCCTCTTATGCAGCCTGCCGCGGGCGCCACGAGACAGCCCCGCGAGTATGTTCCCGACCGCGCGGAGAGCGACATCGACGACCCCCACTTGGGGGCGGCGGCGATGGAAGCCGACGCCGAAGGCGGGGGATGAGGAGCAGAAGGCGACTTCAGGCCCTCGGCCACCTTCGCCGACTGGCCTGATGACGACGCCGAAGGCGAAGTCGCTCCGCGCCACCAGCTGAGGATCGGCCCTTCGGGTGCCGGCTCCTCCGCCGGCCAAGGCGGCGCGAAGAGGCGGCACGCCGGGCCGAGTGCGCCCGGCGGCAAACTGAAAAAGTTCAAGGGGGCGGCCGCCGCGACCAGACGAGAGGAGGCGGCCGCGAAGGCCAACCGCTTCTGAAGGGAAGTGAGAAATCCGCCGCTAGTATCCGCGTAAGTCTTTACGCTCTTTTATTTTCTTCGTTGAATCTTGTCCGAGTCTTCATTTATATACTCCCTCCATTCTTCTTCAGGGCCCCTCTTTCCCTTGAGAGAGTCGTCGTCCCCTCCGTCATGGGGTCAACAGAGACGTCCGCCAATACTCGGCGTCCCGACCCTGCCGCCGACCTCCGGGAGGCGACGGAGCGGAATGCATGGGAGAAGCGCGAGGAGGAGGAGGCCGCGCGTTTGGAGAAGGCGGAGGCCGACAGGGCGGCCGCCTCCACCTAGAAAAAGCTGGATGATGC
Organism: Triticum dicoccoides; assembly: GCF_002162155.2. NCBI lineage: Eukaryota > Viridiplantae > Streptophyta > Magnoliopsida > Poales > Poaceae > Triticum > Triticum dicoccoides. Next base: position 65,159,736 of record NC_041387.1, on the reverse strand, counting down.
CGAAGCCGTCCTTGCGGCGAGATGGCGCGCCGAGGAGGCCGCACGTCGCCTATCGGTGATGCTCGTCCCCCCACTATCGTCTGCACTGCCGCCTCCGGAGTTCACGGGGCAGACCGGGGGAGCCGGCACCAAGAACCCCGTCGCGGAGAAGGAGAGCGGCGAGGCCTCCATGTCGGACGCTCTGGTGCCGACACTGCCGCCTCCACCGCCGTCTGGGAGACCGCACGGCAAACAGCCGGTGGATCCGTCGGAGCCGCCGACCATGGACGAGGCCGAAGCGCGGCTACTTCTCCAAGTCGCCTCGCCGGTGCGTCGCCATCTCAAGAGGGCGACCTCGGCGCCGCGACCTCGGGAGATCGGCGCTGCCAGCTCGGCAGCTCTAGACGCCGAGGCCACAAGCGCCGCGCCCACCGGGTGGGTGCGCGGTGGCGGCACCGGGCCACTAAATCAATTGCTCCTGGAAGTCCAGGCGAAGTTGCGGGCCGAAGGTGACGCCCTTCAGGCCTGCACCAGAGCGCACCTGGCTCCGCGAACGGCCGTCCGAGTAAGTTTCTTCTCCTTCTTGATTCTTGTTTCTTCTCCTTCTTGATTCTTGTTTTTCTCTGTGGGGGCGCGCCAGCGCACCCATTGGGTGCAGTCCCCGAGTTCCGGGCTGGCTGCTGAGCAGGCGGTTCGGAACTCCCTCTGGCGAGTTCCGAACACTGTCTTCGTCTTCAATGACTTATTGCAGGAGTATCACAACCTCCGCGCCACTGCCTTCAACCGCAATGTTGAGGAGTTGAGCAAGCTGGCTGCCGACTTGTCGGAAAGCCGGAGTGAGTTCTTCTTCTTCGCGGGGGCGCGCTGGCGCACCCGCGGGCTGTAGTCCCCGAGATTCGGGCCGACTGCTGAGCAGTCGGGCTGGATCTTCCCAGCGATCTTCTTTGCTGACGACTAATTTGTTTCCTCTTTCGTTTTTTAGGAGCCAACGCGGCTCTTCAGGAGCAGCTGGGCGAGGCCAATACCGTCCGTCGCGCCAAGGAGGAGGAGTGTGACATGCTCGCCACAGAGCGCGACCTGCTGGCGGCGCAGCTGGCCGAGCAGAAGGAGATGCTCAAGAAGGCGCAGGACGAGGCCGAGAAGAAGGAAGCCGCTCTCCTGGCCGAGTTCGAGAGCGAGCGCTCCTCCTGGACTGACAGGGAGGCGATGCTGACCTCCAGCTTCCACGAGATCGAGGATATTGTGGATGGTACATTTCTTTCGCTTCTTCGCGCTTCCGACCATGTGTCAGGCCGACTTCTGATTTTTCGACTTTCTTGTTTTTTCTTTTTTCTTTTTTCTTCTCTTTTTTTTTCTTGGCAGACTTCTTCCCTGGTCACTCGCAAGCGGTCCCTCTGGCCCTCGAGGCTGCTCGTGAGGCGCGAAGGGCGAATGGTGAGGAGATCACCGCCAATGCCCCCCGAACCGTTGATGAACAGCTCCTGAGCATTGAAGCCCGTCTTCGTCCGGTCCACCGATAGATGCACCGGCTTCAGCGTGCCGGCGCCCAGGCGGTTGCCGCTTTGTGTCCGGATATGCCGGCTCTGCGTACTGCCAGTCGGACCGCCGACTGGCTGGAAGTCACTACCGGCCGTCTTGAGGCCTGGAAGGGCTCCTCGGCCCGGGCCGGAGTGTGCCGGGCCTTGGAGTTCGTCAAGGCGTGGTATCCAGGGCTGGACCTGGACCGCCTAGCCGCGTTCCGGTCAGAAGCCCAGGCCGAGCTGGAGGCCGTGGAGGGCGCCCTTATCGAGCATGCGGCGTCCATCGCCGAGTACACGGATACCAGCGTCTTCGTGCCCGAGCGGGCTGAAGGCGGCGAGGAAGTGCCGGCAGAGTGGTTCGGGATGAACCCGGAGTATGGCGAGGACTCGGCGGAGGTGATCGACTCCAGCACTGAGGAGGAGGACGAGGCGGAGGCCGAAGGCGAAGCGGAGGTGCCAGAAGACAGAGCAGGCGGCCAGCCTCAGCTCGATCGCGCCTCCAGCAACAAGCCGCGTCAGGAGAAAGCGACTGCCGCCGGAGGCGATCAAACCGAGACCGCCCAGCCGACTGCCCCGGCGCCTGACACCGCCGTCTCCTCCGATCCTCCACTCCCAGATGCCGCCTCCTAGGCTGCCTTTTTCGCCACTATTTGTCTGTCTTAGTAATCTTTTGAAAACTTTGTTAGATTCGAACAATTCCACCCGCGGGGTGTATCTTGAACTTCTATTCGAAGATTCGGCCAAGGGCCTATGTAAATATTAATCTGCTTTCCGTCTTTCCTTGCTTACTGCTCTTTAGGCTTTTCCTTTTGCCACCTTCCTTTAGTCGCTGCCTTGTCAGTCGAGCAGCCGCTCTGCGGACTGTCGCTAGGTCAAGTGCTTGGCTACTTTGGGAAGGCAAGGACTTGGCCGTTTAGAGTTTCTTTAGCAAGTCGGATAGAAAGCGACATGCCGACTACCCAAGAGTCGGTCGTCCTTAATAGAGGCTAATAAAGGCGGCGAGCCGGCTACTCATGAGTCGGTCGTCCGCTTCAGAAATGCCGGAGGCCGTCTTATGCTATGTTCGTGCTTTAGGTCCTTAGCCATTTTTCGCGTGGGTGCCCATTCTTCCTCACTCCTGCCTACCTCACAGTCGCTCTGCGAGCTGCGGCTTTGCCAGGAGGCAGATTGGGCACTGCACACTACTTGTCTGACTGCGGGAAGCTTCTCATAGCGCAAGGTGGCGAGTCCCCGGGCCGACTAGTCAGGCCCGGTGCCAAGCGGCTTGTAATGAAAGTAATGTACTTGGAGGCATAATTCTTATCGTACAGATAACAAAAAGGCAGTCCCCGAGCTCGTCTCGGGGGGCCCAAAGTCTTAGTACTTTAATACAAAGGGGTAGTGTGATACATACTGCATCAACTGTAAAATCTTCGAAGAAGATTTGCATTCCACGGGCGTTCTATCTCTTTGCCGGAATCGTCCCTCTTGCACGCTCGGGGCTTTTGGGCGTCGATCAAATAGTAGGCGTCATTCCCTAGCACCTTGTTGATGATGAAGGGGCCTTCCCAAGGTGCCGACAGCTTGTGCTGGCCGGCCGTTCGTTGGATCAGCCGGAGCACAAGGTCGCCTTCTTGAAAGGATCTTGGCCTGACCTTCCTGTTGTAGTATCGACGCAGACTCTGCTGGTAGATGCTGGACCGGCTGAGTGCCAACAGCCGGCCCTCTTCCAGCAGATCGACGCCGTCTTGACGTGCTTCTTCTGCTTCTTCCTCGGTGTACATGGTGACTCGCGGGGAGTCGAACTCTATGTCCGTTGGGATGACAGCTTCGGCGCCATAGACGAGGAAGAATGGTGTGAAGCCGGTTGACTTGTTTGGAGTCGTGCGCAGACTCCAGAGGATGGCTGGCAGCTCCTCAAGCCAACAGCCGGCAGATCGCTCCAGCGGTGTGACGAGTCGAGGCTTGATGCCGGATAAGACGAGGCTGTTTGCTGGCTCCACCTGGCCGTTTGACTGCGGATGGGCAACGAACGCTAAGTCCAGTCGGATGCCCTGTGTCGCGCAAAAACGGGCCAAGGCGCCTTTGGCAAAATTCAAGCCATTGTCGGTGATGATGCTGTGTGGGATGCCGTACCGAGTTGTGATGTCAGCGATGAAGATCACTGCAGTCGGACCATTCAATTTCTTGATGGGTTTCACCTCCACCCACTTGGTGAACTTGTCCACTGCGACAAGTAGGTGAGTCAAGCCACCCCGTGCCGTCTTGAATGGTCCCACCATGTCCAGGCCCCAGACTGCAAAGGGCCAGGCGATGGGGATAGTCTTGAGTGCGGAAGCCGGCTGAAGTGGCTTGGAATGAAAAATCTGGCACCCCTTGCACTTTTGGACTAACTCTTTGGCCTCTTCCAGAGCGGTTGGCCAGAAAAAACCGTGCCGGAAGGCTTTGGCGACGAGTGCCCTTGAGGCCGCGTGGTGACCGCACTCGCCTTTGTGGATGTCTCTGAGGATTGCCTGACCTTGTTCTGCTTCGACGCAGCGTTGGAAGACGCCGGTAACGCTGCGCCTGACCAGCTCTTTGTTGACTATGTGTAGACTGCTGCTCGGTGTTGCACTTGCCGAGCCAAGATTTCGTCAGTTGGCAGCTCTCTATTTACTAAGAATCTGAGGATGGGCTGGGCCCATGAAGGTGCTGCTATTTCTTCAACTGCCACCAGCGTGACTTGGATAAGGGCGGCCGGGCTGGGAGGCGGCGGGTTGGATTCCGCAGCCGCTTGTTAATTTGACAAAGTCCCAGGGCCGACTGGAGCAGTCCCCGGGGCGAGCTCTGGAGTCTTCGATCTTGCTGCTGCAGTCCCCGGGCCGGGTTCTGAAGTCCCCGGGCCGGCTTCGACTGTATGTTTATTGGGGTTGGATCCGTCCTCCTCAGGCGGAGCCGGCACATAGATTGAATCCGATTCTGGTGATGGCTTGATAGAAGGATTGAGGAGGCGCCGGAGGGCGACACCAGATGGTATTGCCTGGCGGGTGGAGCCGATTCGTTCCAAGGCGTCTGCTTGGTCGTTGTCGTTCCTTGCCACATGGAGGAACGCGCACCCCTTGAAGTATCCACTGAGTTGCTGGACGAGGAAACAGTAGCTCGCCATATTTGCGTCCTTGGCGTCCCAATCGCCAGATGATTGCTGGACCACCAAGTCAGAGTCGCCATAACACAGGATCCGGTGAATGCCGAGTTCTTTGGCAAGCCGGAGCCCGTGGATGAGTGCGTCATACTCGGCCGCGTTGTTGGAGGCGGCAAAGTGGATCTGTAGCGCATATCTGAGCTTGTCGCCCTTGGGGGAAGTGAGGATGACGCCGGCTCCCATGCCGGTGCGCATCTTGGAGCCGTCGAAGTGCATCCGCCAATGCGTGGAGTCAGGCGCTGGCGGCAGATACTGGGTCTCGGCCCAGTCGACGAGGAAGTCGGCCAGTGCTTGTGACTTGATGGCGGTGCGGGGCTCGTAGTAGATGGTGTAGGGAGCTAGGTCGATGGCCCATTTGGCCACCCGGCCAGAAGCATCTCGGCTTCCAATGATCTCGGCCAGTGGAGCTGTGCAGACCATGGTGATTGGATGCTCTTGGAAGTAAGGCTTCAATTTCTTGGCGGCAAAATGCACGCCGTAGCACATCTTCTGGTAATGGGGGTAGTTCTGCTTGGAGGTCGACAACACCTCGCTCAAGTAATATACCGGTCTCTGGACGGGTAGCGCCTTGCCTTCCTCCTTGCGCTCGACTACAATGACCGTGCTGACTACTCGGCTGGTGGCGGCAATGTATAGGAGCATGGGCTCTTTGGGAGTCGGAGCTGCCAGCACAGGGGGAGTAGTCAACATCTTTTTTAGCTGGAGAAAAGCCTCGTCCGCCTTGGGAGTCCATTCAAAGAAGGTCGTCTTCTTCATGAGCTGATACGAGGGTAGAGCCTTCTCGCCCAGTCGACTGATGAATCAGCTGATGGATGCCAAACAGCCGGTGAACTTCTGCACATCTAACACTCGTCTGGGTGCATCCATCCTTTTGATGGCCTTGATCTTTACTGGATTGCACTCTATGTCGCGTTCGGAGACCAGGAAACCGAGGAGCTGGCGGCTGGTACTCCGAAAACGCACTTCTCTGGGTTGAGCTTGATCTGGAATCGGCGCAGATTCTCAAATGTTTCCTTGAGGTCCTCCAGCAAGGTTCCACGCTTCTCTGTCTTCACCACCACGTCATCCACATAGACGTGGGCATTTCTACTGAGTTGCTTCAGGAGGCATTTCTGCATGCAACGCTGAAAGGGGGCGCCGGCGTTTCTCAAGCCGAACGTCATGGTCAGGTAGCAGAAGGCTCCAAACGGCATGATGAAGGAGCTCTTCAGTCTGTCAGCCGGGTTCAGCTTGATCTGATGATATCCTGAATATGCATCTAGGAAACTCAACAGCTCGCATCCGGCTGTGGAGTCTATCACCTGATCAATTCTTAGTAGAGCAAATGGGTCCTTGGGGCAGGCTTTGTTGAGGCTTGTGTAATCAATGCACATCCGCCACTGCTTGTTCTTCTTCAGCACCAGTACTGGGTTTGCCAGCCACTCTGGAAAAAAATACTTCCATGATGAAGCCGGCTGCAAGGAGCCGGGCTATTTCTTCTCCAACAACTCTTCTTTTTTCTTCTGACAGGCGATGCAAGGGCTGCCTGACGGGCTTCACATCAGATCGGACATGTAATTTGTGCTTGGCGAATTCCGTCGGGACACCAGGCATGTCCTTGGGGGACCATGCGAAGATGTTGCGATTCTCACGGAGGAAATCGACGAGCTCGCCTTCCTATTTGCTGTCAAGGCCTGTGCCCATGACAGCGTACCTCTCCGGGTGCTCCGGGTCCAACGGTATCTTCTTTGTTTCTCTGGCCGGCTTGAATGATCCTTCTGCTTCCGACTCCTTGGGGTCGGGCGATAACTCGGGCTGCTTGCCGGCCATCGCCATGACCCGATCAAGGAGCCGTTTCTCAGCTGCGATCACCAAGGACTCGGCCAGCCGACTGCTTTCGGCTGTGCAAGCGGATGACTTCCTGTAGTCGCCGGACACGGTTAGGATTCCGTTGGAACTCGGCATCTTCATCTTGAGGTAGGCGTAGTGGGGGACCGCCATGAACCTGGCCAAGGCGGCTCGGCCAAGAAGTGCATGATATGGGCTCTCAAGGTCCACCACCTCAAACCAAACTGGCTCTCGGCGGAAATGATCTTTGTCTCCGAAGAGGACATCTATCAGGATCTTGCCGATTGGTGAGCAGGAAAGGCCAGGGATGATTCCGTGGAACACAGTCCAGCTGCTCTGAAGCTGTCTTCGCTTGATTCCTAATTTCTCCATTGTATCCTTGTACAGGATGTTGATACTGCTGCCTCCGTCTATCAGTACTCGCGAGAAGCGAGCGGCCCGCCTATCCGTGGCGAGTGTGGCGCTTAAGACCAAGGCGTAGGAGCCTGGACTCGGCATCACCTCTGGGTGATCAGCTCTGCTCCAACTGATAGGCTTCTCGGACCAATGCATGAACTCTGGAGTGCTTGATGCAACCGCGTTCACTTGTTGCTACTGTTGGCGACTGCTGCGTCGGTCATCCGCTACACTAGTGAACACCACATAGGCTCCGTGCTCATCTGGGAACTCGTCTTGTATCGCGCCAACTGGCCTGACAGCCGGCTGCTGGGGCGGGGGTGGAGGAGGCGGCCCAGCAGGAGCGGGAGGGAGCAGGCCGTCCCCCTTTGCGATTCTGGTCAGCCAGTGGAATTTCCTGGTGGTGTGGTTTGACGGCTTCGCGCCGCTGTGAAACTTGCAGGGACCATCTAGAGTTTGCTCGTAGGAGAAAACCGGCAGCCAGTTGGACTTGTCGCCCTTCTGCCGCTTCGCCGGAGGCGGTCCCTCCAGCTGCTGGTCCTCTGCCGTTGCCACTTGCCGACTGCTAGAAGTCGGCTGCGGGGCTTTGCGCTTCTGGTCATTCCGCTGTTGCCGCCGACTGGTGTCTCCAGCCGGAGTTCTTGGAGCCTGAGGGGTGACTTTGCCAGTTGTGCTGACCCGAATCTCCGCCTTCATGGAGGAGTCAGCCGTGGCGTACTTGTCCGCTGTGATCAGTAGCTCGTCGAGGGTGTCCGGCTCGTCGCAGAGGAGCTTGTGCTTGAGGAGGGTGCCTTCTCTGCACCCGGCAGTAAAGTACTCGATGGCCTGCACCTCATGCACGCCCTCGCAGGAGTTCCGGAGTTCGCCCCATCGCGTGAGGTAGTCGCGAGTAGACTCGTCACGGCCTTGCACGCACAAGGAGAGCTGGCGTGGCTTGGGAAGTCGCTTGTACGTGCTCGTGAAGTTGCAGACGAAAGCCTCGGTGAAGTCGACCCAGCTATTGATGCTGCGAGGCTTCAGACTGTTTAACCATGTCCGGGCCGAGCCCTGGAGCATGAGCGAGACGTATCTTACGGCAACACGCTTGTTGCCGTTCGCTATGTTGACGACTGTGGAGTAGTCGATCAGCCAATCTTCCGGCTTCACGTTGCCGGTATATTTGGGCGTGTCTCGGGGGAGCGTGAACCCTTTGGAAAGGGCTCGTCCCGGATGCGGGGTCCAAAGCAGGGGGGACCCAACTCGTCTTCTTCTTCCAGCGCCAGGGAACGGTGGAGTCGGTCGATCCGGTGGCGGGCGTCGTTCTCTCCGACTCCCTCTCGGCGGCCGAGGCGGTCGCCGAGAGTCGGATGTTCCACGGGCAGCAGGGAGACTTGTCTTTCTCTGCGAGGAGTGGGAGGTAAGTAGTCGTCCCGTTGTTCCACCGCTCTAGGGCGGCCGTCTTGGTCGCGCTCGATGGTGATGTGAGTCCGACTGCGGCTGGCAGCCGGCTCCTTGTCCTTCTTCCCACGGGCCCCGCCAGTCGGCGTTCGAGACGTCGCACCTTGTCTCGGCGAGGCGATGGGTCGTCGTTTTGACGCTGTGGCTCCTCGGCGCGACAGCCGGCATTATTCTGCGCAGCAGCCGCGTCGAGGAGCTGCTGAACTCACTCCGTCATTATGCGGCGCTCTTCGCCTTCGAAGTTGTCGAGCTCGTCGGTTGCCGCCTGGGCGGCACGGATATTCTCTGCGGGCGTGGCATACACAGGGCGATCAGCCCCGAAGAGGTTGGCGATTGCCGCGCCGTGCTGTCGGACCGCGCCTAGGAGGCTAGGCCCGGTTGGAGTCGGCGAGCCGCCTACGGCGCGATCCATCTCTCGTTGGTAAGCTTCTGAGAAGCGCCTCATGCTTGCCAGCTTCTTCGCGCCCTCGATGAGCTGAAGGCGGAGCGCCTCTAGCGTCCCGGCGTCGGCGTCTTCCGGAATCAGTGCTGCGAGGTCTCGCAGGGCCGCATCAAACGGGTCATGCGCTCCTTCGCCGGAGCGCTCGCCGTGCTCAAGGGCGAGGACCTCAGTGACGGTGCTTCCGCCGCTCCCCGCGTACGAGAGCGACTCGTCGTAGACCACCACGCTGGTGGGGAACGCGTCGAGCGACGCGGTGTCGGAGTTGACCAGCATCGGGTCAGTGGATCCTATGGACTCCAGGTCCGCGGCAGGCTCGCCGGCGACGTGGAGTTGGTCGAGGAGGCCCGTGAGGGGGCTCTTGGGGCCACTCGTGCCTGCGTCGGGCGCAGGCTCGTCGGAGAGGCAAACCTCGCCGATAAGATCGGCGAGGCAGCTGGCTGCGCAGGCGATCTCAGCGCCGCACAGCGCGTCGGCACAGACAACGTCCGGCGTGCCGGGCTGGCTGTGCTCGCCGGGGAGGAACATGGTACCCGTCCAGAGCAGATCTCCGGACGACGGTGCACCTCGCCCCACGGTGGGCGCCAAATGTCGGGGGTTGGATACGACATATGCCAAAGGATGGCTTATCATGGTGGGAGCGAGTAGAACGTCGCCGGTGCCTGGAAGCGGGATGAGGTGAAGACATGCACGCCGGCGGGACTTACCCAGCTTCAGGGCTCTCCTAGGAGATAACACCCCTACTGCTGCTCTGCGAGGTCTCCGCATGATCACTAAAGCAAGGTAACTACAATGGTGCTCCTGGAGCTGTTTCGGGAGGTAGGAGAGGGCAAGGCTAGGTCTCTCCCCCCTGGGCTATCTGGTCTATCTTCCTCTGTAGGTCCGAACCCTTTGCATGGGTGCCCCGGGGGGTTTATATAGGCCTTCCCCCCGGGGGTACAATGGTAATCCGGCTAGGCGCGGGTCCCAGCCGTCTGTCTCTCAGGCCACCGTCCTTCCTGCCGGCTTCTGGGGCCCACCGACTGGCGGGTCCCGCGGACAGGCTTGATACTGTAGCGGCACTCCTGATGACGCAGGCTCGGTCATCGGGTCGTGGCAACAGTGCCGCCGTCTATCGGGCGATCACTGTCACCATTCCCCATCTCATCTGATTAATGGCTGGTGGGGCCCCGGGAGGAGTCGGCCGACTCCAGGGAGGCCGACTCCCACAGGTCCGTCTTCGGGTAGCCCAGGCCGCCTTTGGTCCACCCACTAACAGGCGGCCCCACCGCCTTTGGGTCGTACAGGCTGGCGTCGTGGGCACTGTGTACTGCGTACTGTGGCTGAAATCAGGGCAGGCATGGCAACAGTGCCGCATCTCGCCGGAGATCTTCCAGCGGTACAGCTCACTGTAGCCATGCCGGCCCTTCGTAGACAGGGGGGAGACGGCCATGCCGTGACCGTACCTCGCGTCGCACTTCGGGATAAGGGAGGAGTCCTGGGCCGACTCTCCACAGTTGGCCTCCCTGGAAGTCGCCAGCTTGGAGTCGGCTTATCTGGGAGTCGCCGCCTGGGACTCGGCATATCTTGGAGTCAGCCCCGGGACTCGGCCTGAGGGGCGCGGCCTGCCCCGATGTCTTGAAATGTCCTGGGGCTCAGGTTAGCCTACCCGTGGCCCATTACTCCGACAGGCATCATTCTGCGCGGCAGCCGCGTCGAGGAGCTGCTGAACTCGCTCCGTCATTATGCGGCGCTCTTCGCCTTCGAAGTTGTCGAGCTCTTCTGCCGCCGCCTGGGCGGCATGGATATTCTCTCTGGGCATGGCATACACAGGGCGATCAACCCCGAAGAGGTTGGCGATTGTCGCGCCGCGCTGTCGGACCGCGCCTAGGCGGCTAGGCCCGGTCGGAGCCGGCGAGCCGCCTACGGCGTGATCCATCTTGCGTTGGTAAGCTTCTGACAAGCGCCTCATGCTTGCCAGCTTCTTCGCGCCTTCGACGAGCTGAAGGCGGAGCGCCTCCAGCGTCTCGGCGTCATCGTCTTCTAGAATCGGCGCCGCAAGGCCTCGCAGGGCCGCGTCGAGCGGGTCATGCGCTCCTTCGCCGGAGCGCTCGCCGTGCTCGAGGACGAGGACCTCAGTGACGGTGCTTCCGCCGCTCCCCGTGCAAGGGAGCGGCTCGTCATAGAAAACCACGTTGGTGGGGAACGCGTCGAGCGACGCGGTGTCGGAGTCGACCAGCATCGGGTCGGTGGATCCTATGGACTCTAGGTCCGCGGCAGGCTCGCCGGCGACGTGGAGTTGGTCGAGGAGGCCCGCGAGGAGGCTCTCGGGGACACTCGTGCTTGCGTCGGACGTAGGCTCGTCGGAGAGGCGAACCTCGCCGATGAGATCGGCGAGGCAGCTGGCCGCACATGCGATCTCAGCGCTGTGCAGCGCGTCGGCACAGACGCCATCCGGCGTGCCGGGCTGGCTGTGCGCGCTGGGGAGGAACAGGGTTCCCGTCCAGAGCAGATCTTCGGACGACGGTGCACCTCGCCCCACGGTGGGCGCCAAATGTCGGGGGTTGGGTACGACATATGCCAAAGGATGGCTTATCATGGTGGGAGCGAGTAGAACATCGCCGGTACCTGGAAGCGGGATGAGGCGAAGGCATGCACGCCGGCGGAACTTACCCAGCTTCAGGGCTCTCCTAGGAGATAACACCCCTACTGTTGCTCTGCGGGGTCTCCGCATGATCACTAACGCAAAGTGGCTACAATGGTGCTCCTGGAGCTGTTTCGGGAGGCAGGAGAGGGCAGGGCTAGCTCTCTCCTCCCCGTGCTATCTGGTCTATCTCTATTTAGGTCCGAACCCTTTGCATGGGTGCCCCGGGGGATTTATATAGGCCTACCCCCCGGGGGTACAATAGTAATCTGGCTGGACGCGGGTCCCAACCGTCTGTCTCTCAGGCCGCCGTCCTTCCCGCCGGCTTCTGGGGCCCGCCGACTGGCGGTTCCCACAGACAGGCTTGATACTGTAGCGGCACTCCTGATGACGCAGGCTTGGTCATCGGGTCGTGGCAACAGTGCCGCCGTCTATCGGGCGATCACTATCGCCATTCCCCATCTTATCTGGTTAATGGCGAGTAGGGCCCGGGGAAGGAGTCGGCCGACCCCAGGGAGGCCGACTCCCACAGGTCTGTCTTCGGGTTGCCTAGGCCGCCTTTGGCCCGCCCACTGACAGGCGGCCCCGCTGCCTTCGGGTCGTACAGGCCGGCGTCGTGGGCATAGTGTACTGCGCACTGTGGCTGAGGTCAGGGCAGGCATGGCAACAGTGCCGCATCTCACCGAAGATCTTCCAGCGATACGGCTCACTGTAGCCATGCCGGCCCTTCGTAAGCAGGGGGGAGGGGAACGGCCATGTTGTGACCGTACCCAGCGTCGTACTTCGAGATGAGGGAGGAGTCTTGGGCCGACTCTCCATAGTCGGCCTCTCTGGAGGTCGCTAGCTTGGAGTCGGCTTATCTGGGAGTCGCTGTCTGGGACTCGGCATATTTTGGAGTCGCTCCTGGGACTCCGCCTGAGGGGCGCGGCCTGCCCCGATGTCTTGAAATGTCCTGGGGCTCGGGTTAGCCTACCCGTGGCCCATTACTCCGACAGTAAGCAAGCAATCTTATCATACTAAAACCAAAGCTTGGCACATTATTTTTATAATATGAAGGATATATACAAGGGGATAATTATTTACAGAGAAACTTCCATGAAAAATTCTACATAGTTTCCGTGAGCATGAACACAAGTGCTCAAGGTCGACCCCCACTTCTTCAATGCATAACTTTCCAATCACTTCTCTTTTTTGAAAAACTTTTTTTAGGCATGAGAGGCAAGTAAATATTTTTTTGGTATTTTCATTCTTTTTAATTTTTTTGTATGTATCACCCACAACTAAACAGAAACAAAAAAGGAAAAACAAAATCTACTTAGTGAAGAAAGCAAACTAGCACACACGAGAATATCAACCCCATGCTATTGCTCCCTGGCAACGGCGCCAGAAAAGAGCTTGATAATCCCCAAGTGCAGGGAATCATCGTAGCAATTCCCAAAGGTGGAAGTGATAAGTATGGAGTGCCGAACCCACAAGGAGCTAAAGGTAAGATCAATATTCTCTCAAGCCCTATCTGCCACTGATACGACTCTACGTGCACCGAACGTTTGCTTCCAACTAGAAACAAGAAATAAAACTGTGTTGTGGGTATAAAGAGGATAACTTTGTATGATATCAGAGAGATAAAATATAAAAGTAGGTGCTGTTATCATAAAGTTAGAATATACTACTAAATAATATAAATAGCGAGTGTGGAATAATGATGGATCGGTGTGCGGAATTGTCCTAGGCAATTGTTAACAAGACCGATAGTCATCATTGCAATTTCATATGAGGGAGAGGCATAAGCTAACATACTTTCTCTACTTGGACCATATGCACTTATGATTGGAACTCTACAAGCATCCGCAACTACTAAATATCATTAAGGTAAAACCCAACCATATCATTAAAGCATCAAGTCCTCTTTATTCCCATATGTAACAACCCCGTTACATGGGTTTGTGTTTCAGTCACTCACCAACCCACTATAAGCGAATCATGAACGTATTGCAACACCCGACAACGGGAAACCCTCATGCTTGCACGACACGGAGGTCACCATACGACAGCACCAAAATAAAACATACAACTTTTACCAATCTAGACCATCAATCAACCCAAGGACAAAAGATATCTACTCAAAACATCATAGGATGGCAACACATCATTGAATCATAATATGCGGCATAAAGCACCATGTTCAAGTAGGGATTACAGCGGGGTGCGGGAGAGTGGATCGCATAAAAGAGATGAGGATGGTGATGATGATGGTGATGTTGATGAAGACGATCACTGCGGCGATGATTCCCCTCCCGATGACACTCCGGTGCCACCAAGAGAGAGGAGAGGTTCTCCCCCTTGTGCTTCCTCCTCCATGGCTTCCCCCTCTGGTCCTTGGCCTTCATGGTGATGAGGGCCCCTCCAAGATCCTCCTCCATGGCCTCCGGTGATGGTGGCCCCCTCCGACAGGGTGCCAAAGAGGGCCTAGATTGATTTCTCGTGGCTACAGAGGCTTGCGGCGGCGGAACTCCCGATCTAGGTTATTTCCCGAAGGTTTTTGTATTTATAGGAATTTTTGGCGTAGGTTTCATGTCAGGGGGGGTCTCCGGGATGTCCACGAGATAGGGGGGCGCGCCCTAGGGGAGTGGGCGCGCCGCCTACTCTCGTGGGCAGCCCGGGACTCTTCTGTCCCAACTCCGATGCTCCGTGGTCTTTTTTTGGTCCATAAAAAATCATCAAAAATTGGCACGTCAATTGGACTCCGTTTGGTATTCCTTTTCGGTAAAACTCAAAAGCAAGGAGAAAACAGAAACTGGCACTGGGCTCTAGGTTAATAGGTTAGTCCCAAAAATCATATAAAATGGCATATAAATGCATATAAAACATCATAGATGAATAATATAATAGCATGAATACTTCATAAATTATAGATACGTTGGAGACGTATCAGCAGGCCGGCCGGATCGCCTCCCGGGCCAGCTACATCGCCGAGTTCGCCTTCCATGACGAGTTCCATCCGGAGCGGACGGAAGACGGCAGGGCCGTGGATGGCGATGACTACGGCTTGCTTCTCCATGATCCGGAGGGGAGCTCGGAGGAGACAGGCGCACTACTAGGAAAAGGGCTATAGATGGAATTGACACTAATGGCGCACCAGACATGTGGTGCGCCATTACTATATACTAATGGCGCACCATGTGTTGATACGCCATTAGTGTCCAAATACTAATGGCGCACCACATCGCGGGTGCGCCATTAGTAAATTTTTTTAAAATTTTTTTTGTCAAAACTACTAATGGCGCACCGTGGGAGTGGTGCGCCATTACTAGTTGAACTAGTAATGGCGCACCATGCCACGGTACGCCATTAGTAACTTGGCCACCACTTCCACCGAATGCACCCCCCCTGTGGATCGCCTTTTCAGTTTTAAAAAAATAAAAGAAAATGATGAAAATGTCAAAAAATAAAAGAAAATAAGTTCCCATGTGATATGTGGTCTAGTTGTTGGGAAAATTTTGCAAATATGAATTTCGACTTCATTTGCAAAATCTCTCGAGAATTTGCAAAAATGGGCATAACTTTTGCATACTAACTCGGATGAAAAAGTTTTTTATATGAAAAATCATCTACTCGAAAAGTTACATCCTAATTTAATCGGGGGAACCCAGTTAAACATTTTCAAAATCCTCAAAAACCTAACAGAAAAAAGATACGGGGCTTTTAAGATCTGGAGAGGCAAAAAAATTCAAAAAAATTCAAACTCACTAATGGCGCACCTGCCCATGGTGCGCCATTAGTATCTTCCCGCCTTCACAATTTAAAATAAGTCAAAAAAATAAAAAAAAGTTACTAATGGCGCACCTGCCCATGGTGCGCCATTAGTATCTTCCCGCCTTCAAAATTCAAAATAAGTCAAAAAAGTAAAAAAAAAAGTTACTAATGGCGCACCGGCCCATGGTGCGCCATTAGTATCTTCCCCGCCTTCAAAATTCAAAATAAGTCAAAAAAAATAAAAAAAGTTAGTAATGGCGCACCTGCCCACGGTGCGCCATTACTATGTCGTATATATGGCTGGGCGCACCTCCTCCACTCCACCTCTCCTCCACTCCATCTCCTCTCCTCTCCTCCACTCCATCTCCTCCTCTCCTCTCCTCCACTCCTTCTCCTCCTCTCCGGCGACCTCCTTCTCCTCTCCGGCGACCTCCTCCTCCTCTCCGGCGACCTACTCCTCCTCTCCGGCGACCTCCTTCTCCTCTCCAGCGACCTCCTCCTGCTCTCCGGCGACCTACTCCTCCTCTCCAGCGACCTCCTCCTCTTCGGGAACTTCCTCCTCCCTCCTCTCCTCCCCTCCC
>NC_041387.1:65128118-65143538 GCF_002162155.2 Triticum dicoccoides | reverse complement strand
CCCTCCCCTCACAGTTTCTCCTCCCTCCTCTCCGGTGAGCTCCTCCTCCCTCCTCTCCTCCCATTCCCTCATGGTTTCTCCTTCCTCCTCACCAATGCTTCGGTGAACTCCTCTCCGGCGACCTCCTCCTCCTCTCCGGCGATGTAGGCGAGCGCCTCTCCGGTGACCTCCTCCTCCTCCTCTCCGGCAAAAGAACACGGCAAAAGAACGTACAAGATCCAAAAACAGGAACAAAATTTGAAATAATATCGTGCCAAAAAATGAGCAAAAAAAACTAGCAAAAAATAGGCAAAAAAATCACGATCCAGATCCAAATTCAAAATTGAAAAATAGCAATGGCGCACGGTGGGGGTTAGACGGTGCGCCAATACTATTTTCCCGCCTTCAAAATTCAAAAATACTAATGGCGCACCGTGGCCTATACTAATGGCGCACCAGTGGCCTATACTAATGGCGCACCACTGGTGCGCCATGAGTAAAAATTACTAATGGCGTGCTAGTAATGGCGCACCAGTGATGCGCCATTAGTAGGCAAAACTGGTGCGCCATTAGTAGGCCTTTTCCTAGTAGTGCGCGTCTACGGCGACACAGAGGGTGAGGAAGACACCGGTGTCTCGCTGGACCCGGAGGCCGTCAAGGGGGAGCCGTCGACGTCGCGACGCAGCGCTAGAGATGCCTGAGACACTTTATGCAGAATCTGTTAAGTAGCAGGTCCACCCACCCACTGGGGTTTTTAGGGTGTAAAGAACTCCGGCCGTGGGTCTTTTGTTTTAAATATCTATGTGTAAATGTCGTGAGTGTCTTTGCTTTTTTGCCTTCTGTTTTTTGGACCGATTTCATGCGTTGTTTCCTTTCTCAAACCTCCCCCCGCGAGTCAGACGGCCGAGGCTCCGGTCCGTGACAAGGAGTTCGACTTTTTGAAAGGGGGCGCGCAGGACTTGGTTCTTTGGAAACGTTGAGCACGAGCGAAACACCCACTGGGCCGGTTGGTGGCAATCCGGCGAAGCCGGTTGGCGAGCAGTCGGCCGTGCGACTATTCATTTGGTGAATGGCGGGCTGGGTTGATCGACCCGGCGGCCTTTGACTTAGTGTATGAAGCGTACAGGAGATTTGGCCTGTTGTGCTTGCCAGCCGACAACCAAAGCTGGATCTGTGGCTTTAGGACGAAGTGAGGGACCGCGACATCCTGACTTTTATCAGAAATCACCAAGTAAGGCGGCGGGGTGGCTATCGAGCCGGCCAGCCCCCGAGCCCCCGGGTCGAGCGAGTCAGACCGGTGGCCGGGTTCAGTGGTATAGTGATGCAAAGAAAATAAGGATGCAATAAATTGGTCGGCAAAAGGTAGCCCTTGAGTCTCGTTCGGGGACCCCATAGTTTCATGCATTTACAAAAGGCAATGATACATACACTCGTGCGGCTAACTGTAAAATGGGCGGAGGAGTTCCGCTTTCCACGGCCGTGTCATTTCTTCATCGGCGGTGTCCTTCTTGCGCTTCTTTGACTTGCGTGCATCAATGAGGTAATAGGCGTTGCGATCACGCAAGGCCCTGCTCACGATGAATGGGCCCTCCCATGGAGGGGACAACTTATGCTGGCCTGCTTGCTCTTGGACGAGGCGGAGGACGAGGTCGCCCTCGCGGAATGCAAGGGGCTTGATCTTCTTGCTGTGGTAGTGCCTCAGACCTTGCTGGTAAATGGCCGAGCGGCTGAGCACCAGGAGACGCGATTCGTCGAGCAGGTCGACACCGTCTTCACGGGCTTCTCTAGCCTCGGCTTCGGTGTACATCGCGATGCGCGGTGAGTCGAACTCGACGTCGGTCGGGATGATGGCTTTGGTGTACATCGCGATGCGCGGTGAGTCCGGCGATGGCTTGACGGACGGCTTGCGCAGGTGCTCGAGGGAGACGCCGGACGAGATGGCTTGTCATGACGAGGCGATCTTGGCGAGCGTGTCGGCTGCTTTGTTCTCCGCACGCGGGACATGGAGGAACTCACAACCCTTGAAGGATCCGGACAGCTTCTGGACGAGGAAGCGGTAGCTTGCCATGTTTGAGTCGCGAGCGTCCCACTCGCCGGAGCACTGCTGCACCACCAGGTCCGAGTCGCCGTAGCACAGGATGCGCCGGATGCTGAGTTCCTTGGCAAGCCGGAGGCCGTGCACAAGGGCTTCATACTCGGCGACGTTGTTGGAGGCGGCGAAGTGGATCTGGAGTGCGTTGCAGAGACGGTCACCCTTCGAGGATGATAGTACCATGCTGGCCCCTAAGCCAAGTCGCATCTTGGACCTGTTAAAGTGCATGCGCCAATGCGTCGAGTCGAGAGATGGTGGTAGGTACTGGGTCTCGGTCCAGTCGACGAGGAAGTCGGCCAGGGCTAGAGACTTGATTATGGTGCGGGGCTCGTAGAGGATGGTGTGGCCGGCCAGCTGGATCGTCCACTTGGCAACCCGGCCAGACGCGTCCCGACACCCGATGATTTCTCCTATAGGCGTCGTGCTGACGACAGTGACGGCATGCTCTTGGAAGTACTGCTTCAGCTTCTTGGTGGTGAGGTACACACCGTAACACATCTTCTGGTAGTGCGGGTAGTTCTGCTTGGAGATGGAGAGCACCTCGCTCAGGTAGTAAACTGGATGCTGGACGGCTTGGATCTTGCCCTTCTCTGGTCGCTCGACCACCAGCACCGTGCTGACCGCCCACGAGGTCGCGGCTATGTAGAGCAACAACGGCTCCTTGTCGGTCGGTGCGGCCAAGACTGGCGCGGTGGAGAGCATGCGCTTGAGGTCTTGGAAGGCCTCATCTGCCTTGCCAGTCCATTTGAACGGACTTGTCTTCTTCATCAACTGGTACAAGGGGAGCGCCCTCTCGCCCAGTCGTCTTAGAAACCGGCTGACCGAGGCCAAGCACCCGGTGAACTTATGGACGTCGTGCAGCCTAGCCGGCTTGCGCATGCGCTCGATAGCCTTGATCTTCTCCGGGTTCACCTCAATGCCGCGTTCCGAGACAAGGAAGCCGAGTAGCTTTCCAGCCGGGACACCGTAAACGCATTTTTCTGGGTTGAGCTTGACCTTGTATTCGCGGAGGTTGGCGAATGTTTCCTTCAAATAGTCGAGGAGCGTGAGGTGTTGCTTGGTCTTCACCATGATGTCGTCCACGTACACGTGGATATTGCGGCCGAGTTGCGGCAACAGGCATTTCTGCATGCAGCATTGGAAGGTGGCGCCGGTGTTCTTCAAGCCGAACGACATGGTGATGTAGCAGTACGCCCCAAAGGGCATGATGAAGGACATCTTCAGGGCATCGGCCGGGTCCAGCTTGATCTGGTGGTAGCCGGAGTAAGAATCTAGGAAGAACAGGAGCTCGCACTCGACGGTCGAGTCGATGACTCGGTCGATCCGCGGGAGAGCGAACAGAACCTTGGGACAGGCCTTGTTGAGGCTGGTATAGTCGATACACATGCGCCAGGTCTTGTTCTTCTTCAGGACAAGGACTGGGTTGGCCAGCCACTCGGGGTGAAACACTTCCATTATGAAGCCGGCCGCCAAAAGCTTAGCGACCTCTTCACCAATGGTTCTTCTCTTCTCTTCGGAAAATCGTCGTAGGGGTTGACGGACAGGCTTGGCATCCTTACGGATGTGAAGTTTGTGCTCGGCGTACTTCCTTGGGATACCCGGCATGTCCTTGGGGGTCCATGCGAAGATATCCCGATTCTCACGGAGGAAGTCGACGAGGTCGCCTTCCTATTTGCTGTCGAGGCAGGCGCCTACGACAACATACTTGCTACAGCTGGGGTCTTCTGGGTTGAGCTTCACTTTCTTGGTCTCCTTGGAGGGCTTGAAGGCAGCCTCGTTGGCCAGGTCCGTGGTCGGGATCGACGCGGCGGAGGCCTCGCCCGCCATGGCGACAATCCGGTCGAGCTTGCGTTGCTCCTCGGCAATGAACAACGACTCTGCCAACTTGGCGCCGTCTCGGGCGCACTCCAGGGACTTGCGGTAATCGCCGGTGATCGTGATCAGGCCCTTGGGACCCGACATCTTCATCTTCAGGTACGCGTACTGGGGAACCGCCATGAACTTGGCGAGCACGGGCCGGCCCAGCAGCGCGTGATACACGCTGGACAGGTCCACCACCTCGAACCAGATTGGCTCGCGCCGGAAGTGGCTGCTATCACCGAACAGGACATCGAGCCAGACCCGTCCAATGGGAGAGCAGGAGAGGCCGGGCATGATGCCATGGAATATCGTCCGGGTTGGCTCCAGGTCCTCGGCCTTGAGGCCGAGTTTGGTCATCGTGTCGCGATAGAGGATGTTGATGCTGCTGCCGCCGTTGATGAGGACTCGGGAGATCTTGCATGTGCTTGGGGTTGAGGACAAGGACGTATTCACTTGGACTCGGCATGACCGCCGGGTGATCCTCCCAGGTCCATGTAATTGGCCGATCTAACCAATGCATGAACTCCGGCTTGGCCGGGACGATGGTGTTCACCTCCTGCCGAAGAAGGCGCTTGCTGCGCTTGTCATTGCCGAGGCTGGTGAAGATGACGTAGGCCGCGTTCTGGTCTGGGTAGGCATCGTTCCGGATCGCGCCACCAGCGGGAGGCGGAGGCGGAGGCAGAGGCGGAGGCGGCTATCCTGCGCCCGGGGCTGGAGCCGGAGCCGGCGGAGGCGGGACGTCTCCCCTCATGATGCGCTTGGTGATGGTGCACTGCCAAAGCGTGTGCATGGAGGGTCTTGCACCATTGTGATGCTTGCATGGGGCGTTGAGTATCTCTTCGAAACTCATGGCGGGTTGCCACGCCATCTTGCCGGTCTGCCAGCGCTTCGCCTCCGGGTCCGCCGTGGGCTCGGCGGCCGCGACGAGCCAGTTGTCGTGACGCTGCGTCGGCTACTCGGCCTTGCACTTGTTATTATGGTGATGCTATTTACGGCTGCTTTCGCCGACCGGCTTCGGGGGAGGATCCGGCTTTGCCTTGCCGGCTTCATCTAGTGCCACCTGGATCTTCATGGCGGAGTCGGCGTTGGCATACTTGTCCGCCGTCACCATGAGCGCGGCCATGGTGGCTGGCTCGGAGGAGGGTGCCGTCTCGGCACCCTCTGACGAAGTACTGGATCGCCTAGACTTCATGGACGCCCTCGCATTTGTTTTGGAGCTTGGTCCAGCATGCGAGGTACTCGCGACCCGTCTCCGTCGGCCCCTGCACGCACATGGCGAGCTGGCTGGGGCGACCGGGTCGCTTGTAGGTCCCCATGAAGTTGCGGACAAAGGCCTCCTCGAAGACAACCCACGGGTTGATGCTGCCCATTGGCAGACTGTTCAACCACGTGCGGGCCGACCCCTGGAGCATGAGCGATGCGTAGCACACGGCGAGACGTTGATTGGCACCGGTGATGCCAATGGCCATGGTGTAGTCGGTGAGCCAGTCTTCTGGCTTCACAATCCCATTATACTTGGGGGTGTTGCGGGGGAGTACGAACCCTTTGGGGAAGGGCTCCTCCCGGATGCGTGGGCCGAAGTAGGCCGGCCCGATAGCGCCGCTCTCTTCCACCTCCATGGAGCGAGCGAGCTGATCGAGGCGGTGTCGGTGTCATCGATGGCGCGCGGGCCACGTCGACTGGCGGCCAGGCCCCGAGGGGCCAGGTTGGTTGGAGCCAGACGCCAGCCAGGCTGGCCGGGTCCGCGTTGAGTCTCCGCTGCGGGCTCGTTGCCCAGGATGTCGGCGGCTGTGGCGGCCGGGCTGCGCCGAGTCCGGGCTTGGCCGGAATGTGCCTCGCCGGGTGGCGAGGAAGCTGTGTGCAGAAGTTCGCCGGGTCCGCCAAGGCGGGCGGAGCCGGACCCCGCCGGCTTGGCGAACTGGTGCAGGCGATCCTGTAGGGTGTTGGCAGCATGGAGGAGCTCGCGCATCCGCCCGATGCGCTCTTTCAGCTCCTCTCCTGTGAGCTGGTCGAGGCTGACCGCGTCTGCCTCCGCATCACGCATGTTCTTCACTAGTGTCTCGTAGACGGTTCGGACAGTGCCGAGGGCCCGGCCGATCGCTCCTCCCCGGGTGCGTATATCAGCGACCCGGCTTGGCTCGGCCGCGGCGGGCGTGAGTCCATGAGCGGCATCATGCTCCAACTGAGTGGCCTCCAGGCGACGCTTGGTGGCAGCAAGCGTGTCAGACAGGTCCAGCATCTGCTGGCACCTTTCTTTGAGCTGAGATCGGGCCTCAGCGACGTTGGTGGCGTCGACGTCGGTGCCGATGGGGATGCAGAGGCTCTACATCATGGCGCGCAGCGGATCAGACGGCTCGGCCCGTTTCACGGAGGCCCTGGCTTCCGCGGCCTTCCTCGTCTTGCTCGACGAGGAGGAGGCGCCATCGCCGGTGACGTAAACCTTCACATGGATGTCCATCACCCCGGCGGCAATGCCACCGCCGAGGGAGAGCGGAGAGTCGGAGCAGCTGAGCACCTCGCTGGGGTACTCGTCGGCCACGAACGCATCGAAGATGCGCAGCGCAATGAAGGAGGCGGCAAGCGCGCCGACGACGTCGTCCGCCAATGCGACAGACTCGTCGGTGTAGGAGAGGGGCCCCGTCTGAAGCATGCTCCCGGCCAGCTCCTTGAGCTTCCCCACGGTGGGCACCAACTGTCGTGGTGGGAGAACGGCAGATGGCAAGGGATGGCTAAAGAGAGGAGGAGTCTTGAGGGCAATGGTGGGCTCCAAAGGCGAGGTTGGCATGAGCGGGCGCGGGACGCTGGACATACCCAGGTTCGGGGCTCTCCGGAGAGATAATACCCCTAGTCCTGCCGAGTGTAGTTGGATGATCAATAGTACAATGTTGCTCCTGGAGCTGTATGAGGAGGAAGGAAGCTGGCCAAGGCTTAGGCTGCTCCTTCTCTCCGGTGTTGCGGCTTGGTGGCTAGTCCTATGCTTGCTCGCTCTGTCTGTTTCTTACAGGCAGCTTCGCATTACATGTCATATTCTATGCTCTCTCAGTTGCCCCTGTAGGCGCGGGTTCCTGGGGGGTTTTATAGACCAACCCACCCATGGTTACAATGGTAATATGCCAAGTCGGTGGGTCCGTATTGTCGATGTCCGGGGCACCGGGCTGGGTCCCGCTTGAGGGCTTGTGGTTCGCCGGGTTCCCTTAGGTGCGGGCCCCATGTGCCTAGGGGAAATGTGCGCCATCTTGTCGATCATCAGGGCGTGGCCGAGTTGAGTTGTGTACAATGCTTTCCGTCAGGCTGCCGCTTGCTATCGTCAGCGGTGAGGGCGGAAGCACTGTTGCCACGCCAGCCCTGGTCAGTGGGTAGGTAAGGGGCACTTTTGCCATGCTCCGGCTGACCATAGGCATGGGTGAAAACACTATAGTCTTGGTCATCGGTGATTGACGTCTCGTCCCATTGTACGGCCTGGATGGGATGGGAGCTTGACCCGTGGCTGGATTGCAGTGCACACCACGGGTGGGATCGGCTTGTTGGGGAAGCCTTGGTTGTGCCGGGTTCGGCCACCTCGGGCCAGTTGCCGAGTCCGGGTTGATGTACCTTGCCGGGTCGGCGGGATTGGCCGAGCTGCAGGCCTCGCCGAGTTGGGCGACCCGGCCAGGCGCGTGCCAGTTTTGTGGGGTGATGCGGGCCCCACCATTTTTGAAGAGGATCCGGGTTCCGTTGCCTGCCCGGGGTTCATCCCCCCGACAAACCCAACAGACACTTTCAGAGATGCCTATAGTGTACCTTTATAGCCACCCAGTTACGTTTTGACGTTTGGTACACCCAAAGCATTCCTGCGGTATCTGGGAGTTACATAATCTCATGGTCTATGGAAATGATACTTGACATTAGAAAAGCTTTAGCAAACGAACTACACGATCTTGTGCTATGCTTAGGATTGGGTCTTGTCCATCACATCATTCTCCTAATGATGTGATCCCGTTATCAATGACATCCAATGCCCATGGTCAGGAAACCATGACCATCTATTGATCAACGAGATAGTCAACTAGAGGCTCACTAGGGACATGTTGTGGTCTATGTATTCACACATGTATTATGGTTTCCGGTTAATACAATTATAGCATGAACAATAGACAATTATCATGAACAAAGAAATATAATAATAACCATTTTATTATTGCCTCTAGGGTATATTTCCAACAAAACACACTACCTTCTAGACTCTGGGAATTTTGACTGTCGCAATTTGTTACACACACTATTCCCTTTTGCTTATGAGACGAGAGTATTATGCATACATTTCATAGAGCCACTGCACATTTTATATTTGTGGGAGTGTACATTTTAATTCTTTCATGCTATATTCTTTCTTTGGGGGAACCAGATAGCTTTGGTTGCATGTTTATTCCCAGAAAGGAATATTTCTATTCAGAGCATCCTTCACATGTTGTCATGATGGCTTGCTTATTTCTGTTACAGTTTCGTGTGGTGCATCATCTGTGGATTTTATACTTTATAAATGTATTTTTACAGGATATTATTGAGTATGGTTGCTTGCCTAAAGATATCCTGCATGGTATCCCTTGCAAATTCCAAAATGGAATTTTTGGTTGTGAGGTTAGCTAAAGTCGTATCTTCCAACTTTAATGTATGTATTATCTCTACATATGTGGGCTTTCTTTACATTGTGATGTACCTAGGTGTGGGACTATAAGTCCTTCCTGTCGAATGTGTGTGATTCTTTAGAATACGACTCCCCCAAAATGAACACCATTGCTCTTAGATCGGCCACTGAATGTGTTGTCAATGATCTTTTCTTGATTGCGGATGCTTCATGGACTTATCATGAGCAATTGGTCAGCACTTCTGTAAAATTGGAAAGGCAAGGTTTAATTGTCATATACCACTTCTGAAATCCCACCTGATCTATTTTTCTTATGCATATTCAGATTGCCTAGTCGACCATCATTAATTTCCTTGCAACCCAGGCTTAATTTGGACCCTAACCATGCCTTGAAAAGCTTTGCAACTCTGTTAAGAAGGTACCTCTGTTTTCAGTTCCTGGATTCTACTCAAATCTTTTGTTAACTTTAGAAAGTACTACAATTTAATTTGCACTTTTGTGCCAAATTGTATGCAAATACATCGATTTAAGTCTACAGGGAGGACTTCGAATGAAGATACATCTCTTGGCAATACGTGATGATAATTTTGGTATTGTCATGGAACACTTCTACGACAACACAGGTATGACTATCTTAATTCTGTCATAAAATCGTCATGGATGTACATGCATGACATAAAACGTGACCTACTATGACAAACACGTATCATCACGGAAGTGTATTTTTTTGTAGTGGTACAAATGGAGGCTAGCAAATAGATTGAGAAGCGATCAGCCAAGAAGCGAAAACAAAAGAGCATTAAACATAACTAACACCGAATAATGCATCACAAGTAGGATGTATCATTGCATAACCATTGACTTTCGTGCTTTTATAGGGAATCACAAACATTAAGTCCAATATTCTTACTAAAGTATAATTACTCACCAACATGACTCACATATTACTATCATTGTAAGGGCATATTTATCCCTAAGGTGTTTTGGTGATTGATGACAATGCTTTGGCGGACTAATCGTGTGCCTTGAGTATTTTAGACATTTCGTCACTAGGCACAAGGCGGTTTGGTGCCCCTCGAAGACTATTTAAGACGGCGTTTTTCTACGTTTCTTTTCGGTGGATTTGAGTCATAGGAAAGCCGTACTATTAAGAGGGGGTCCGTGTTGGAAAGGTTCGGGTGGAATCATCACGTACACGTTTACTCCCTCTGCATCGTCTTTCCCTTTGCGCTTTGGAGCATCCTCCGTTTTCTTCATATACATGCAAAGAGAAGGATTCCTAGTGTTGCTGTCCTAAGGCATGCGGTAGTATTGCTCTTAGGAGCGGTAGTACCGCTGGCCCCCGCGGTAGTAACGCACGCCCTTGCGGTAGTACCGTAGGTGCCCACGGTAGTACCGCTCCTAAGGAGCTATAGTATCGTGGCCTCAAAGCAGACTCAGCCGCTCGTGCGGCTGTAGGGGTGGATGTAATTTTTTACATCCGCGCCCGACACGGTAGTACCGCCCCATGCACGCGGTAGTACCGTGAGTCCTGGTCTGGGATAGCAACATGAGCGGAAGTAGGGGCGGATGTAATTTATTACATCCGATCCCTGCGCGGTAGTACTGAGATACGTCTCCAACGTATCTATAATTTATGAAGCATTCATGCTATTTTATTATCCATTTTGAATGATTATGGGCTTTATTATACACTTTTATATTACTTTTGGGACTAACCTATTAACCGGAGGCCCAGCCCATATTGCTATTTTATTGCCTGTTTCAGTATTTCGAAGAAAAGGAATATCAAACGGAATGAAACCTTCGGCAGCATGATTTTTTGGAAGAATATGATCCTGGAGACTTGGAGTTCACGTCAGAAGATCCTCGAGGCAGCCACGAGATAGGAGGGCGCCCCCCCGTAGGGCACGCCCCCCTATCTCGTGGGCCCCTTGAGCACCTCCTGACCGACTTCTTTCGCCTATATAAGCCTACGTACCCTAAAAACATCGAATATCAAGATAGATCGGGAGTTCCGCCACCGCAAGCCTCTTTAGCCACCAAAAACCTCTCAGGAGCCCGTTACGGCACCCTGCCGGAGGGGGAATCCATCACCGGTGCCATCTTCATCATCCCGGCGCAATCCATGACGAGGAGGGAGTAGTTCACCCTCGGGGCCGAGGGTATGTACCAGTAGCTATGTGTTTGATCTCTCTCTCTCTCTCGTGTTCTCTCTCGTGTTCTCTCTATGGCACGATCTTGATGTATCGCGGGCTTTGCTATTGTAGTTGGATCTTATGATGTTTCTCCCCCTCTACTCTCTTGTGATGAATTGAGTTTCCCTCTTGAAGTTATCTTATCGGATTGAGTCTTTATTTGAGAACACTTGATGTATGTCTTGCCGTGTTTATCTATGGTGACAATGGGATATCACGTGCCACTTGATGTATGTTTTGGTGACCAACTTGCGGGTTCCGCCCATGAACCTATGCATAGGGGTTGGCACACGTTTTCTTGACTCTTCGGTAGAAACTTTGGGGCACTCTTTGAAGTACTTTGTGTTGGTTGGATGAATCTGAGATTGTGTGACGCATATCGTATAATCATGCCCACGGATACTTGAGGTGACAATGAAGTATCTAGGTGACATTAGGGTTTTGGTTGATTTGTGTCTTAAGGTGTTATTCTAGTACGAACTCTTGAATAGATCGATCCGAAAGAATAACTTTGAGGTGGTTTCGTACCCTACCATAATCTCTACGTTCGTTCTCCGCTATTAGTGGCTTTGGAGTGACTCTTTGTTGCATGTTGAGGGCTTGTTATATGATCTATCTATGTTATTATTGTTGAGAGAACTTGCACTAGTGAAAGTATGAACCCTAGGCCTTGTTTCCTATCATTGCAATACCATTTACGCTCACTTTTATTATTAGTTACCTTGCTGTTTTTATATTTTTAGATTACAAATACCTATATCTACTATCTATATTGCACTTGTATCACCATCTCTTCGCCAAACTAGTGCACCTATACAATTTACCATTGTATTGGGTGTGTTGGGGACACAAGAGGCTCTTTGTTATTTGGTTACAGGGTTGTTTGAGAGAGACCATCTTCATCCTACGCCTCCCACGGATTGATAAACCTTAGGTCATCCACTTGAGGGAAATTTGCTACTGTCCTACAAACCCGTGCACTTGCAGGCCCAACAACGTCTACAAGAAGAAGGTTGTGTAGTAGACATCAAGCTCTTTTCTGGCGCCGTTGCCGGGGAGGTGAGTGCTTGAAGGTATATCTTTAGATCTTCCAATTGAATATTTTTGTTTCTTGTTTTATCAATAGTTTAGTTTATAAAAGAAAACTACAAAAAAATGGATTTGAGTTTGTCTCATACGCTTCATATTTTTAATATCTTTTGTGAGTATGATGGAAAGGAAAATTGTGCTCAGGTGCTAGAAAAAGAATGCATTAAAAAGTTTGGTACTAGATCTTTGTATGATGAGAATGATTGCAAAGTTGTTTGTATGAATTCCTTGAATATCCATGATTATAATGATATGCAAAGCCACAAGCTTGGGGAAGCTATGTTTGATGAAGATGATATTTTTTGCCCCCCAAGTTTTGATGAGCAAATTTATTATGATGATAGCATGCCTCCTATTTATGATGATTATATCGATCAAAGTGGGTTTGGAAGAGTGTCAACTTTAGGAAGTAGTGATCCCACTATTTTGGAGGATGTTGAATCTTATTGTGATGAACATGAAAGTGGATTTGGAAGAGTGTCAACTTTATTTAGTGATGATTCCACTATTTCGGAAGAGGTTCCAATTGATTATGAGAACAAAGTTGCTATCTATGATGATTATTGTGATGACTTGTATTCTATTAGGAATAATGATAACCATGAAACTTGTCATCATGATTCTAGTTTTCAATTGGATTATGCCTCACATGATATTTTGTTGAGTTTGCTCCCACTATTCCGAATGAGAAGAATTTTGCTTACGTGGAGAGTAGTAAATTTTCTATGCTTGTAGATCATGAAAAGAATGATTTATGTGCTGGTTATATTGTTGAATTCATTCATGATGCTACTGAAAATTATTATGAGGGAGGAATATATGCTTGTAGGAATTGCAATAATATCAAGTTTCCTCTCTATGTGCTTAAAATCTTGAAACTATGCTTGTTTTGCCTCCCTATGCTAGTTGATTATTGTTCCCATAAGTTGTTTGCTCACAAAATACCTATGCATAGGAAGTGGGTTAGACTTAAAATGTGCTAGTCATATGCTTCATGATGCTCCCGTCATGTTTCAATTCTTATCTTTTATGCGCGCATCATTGCCATCATCATGCCTAGCTACAAAGGCATTAAAGAAAAGCGCTTCTTGGGAGACAACCCAATATTTATCCTTACTGTTTTTGTGTGTCCACATGATTATGCTACTGTAGTAATCATGTTTTATAGCTTTTGTTTCAATAAAGTGCCAAGTAAGACCTTTAGGATAGCTTACCGTGATAGTTGTGTTGATCCTGCTGAGAATCAGAAACTTTTGAACCCAGCAAATTTGTTTTGTCAATTCACAGAAACGTACTATTGATCTGATTCTTTTTGCTCTGGATTGGTAAACGAATTTCTTAGGACTTCCTAATTTTGTAGGATTTTTGTAGTTCCATAATTGCACGTTTGATACAGATTACTACAGACTGTTCTGTTTTTGACAGATTCTGTTTTCTATGTGTTGTTTGCTTATTTTAATGAATCTATGAGTAGTATCAGAGGGTATGAACCATAGATAAGTTTGAATACAGTATATATTACACCAATATGAATTTAGAATGAGTTCATTACAGTACCTAAGTGGTTCTTTTATTTTCTTATACTAACGGAGCTTACGAGTTTTCTGTTGAGTTTTGTGTTGTGAAGTTTTCAAGTTTTGGGTAAAGATTGGATGGACTATGGAATAAGGAGTGGCAAGAGCCTAAGCTTGGGGATGCCCAAGGCACCCCAAGGTAATATTCAAGGACAACCAAGAGCCTAAGCTTGGGGATGCCCCGGAAGGCATCCCCTCTTTCGTCTTCGTTCATCGGTAACTTTACTTGGAGCTATATTTTTATTCACCACATGATATGTGTTTTGCTTGGAGCGTCATTTGATTTTGTTTAGTATTTTCTTGCTGTTATTTAGAATAATGTTTTGCATCTTTATTTTCAATAAAAAAAAGTCAAGGATAGCCTTTACCATGCTTATTTTGCTAGTATACATGTTGCTGTTTGAAAACAAAAAGTTTATCGCTGTTGCAAACATTCCCTAGAAAAGTCAGAGAATGGTATAATGTTGAAACTTTTTGAATAATGAGCTCTGATAAATTTACTACAGTGGGAATTTTATTTCATAATTTTTGGAGTTAGGGAAGTATTGATACTCTTGCATTCTTTACAGACTGTACTGTTTTGGCAGATTGCTGTTATGTTTGCATTGTTTGCATATGTTTGCTTGTTTAATGATTCTATTTGAGGATAGGAGTATTAAATATGCAGAGACATTTACTATGAAATGTTGAATAATAATTTTAAGTGATTTGTTACAGTACAAAATGTTAAGGTTTTGCATTGGTTTATACTAACCTATCTCATGAGTTCTTGTTGAGTTTGGTGTGGATGAAGCTTTTGATAAAAAGAGAAACCATGATATGAGAGGAATTAAGAAGACACAAAAGTTCAAGCTTGGGGATGCCCAAGGCACCCCAAGATAATATTTCAAGAAGTCTCAAGCATCCAAGCTTGGGGATGCCCCGGTAGGCATCCCACCTTTCTTCTTCAACAACTATCGGTTAGTATCGGTTGAGCCTAAGTTTTTGCTTCTTCACATGAGTTGTGCTATCCTTGCAATGTCATTTTACTTTGTTTTTCTTGCTGTATGAATACAATACCAAGATCTAAAATTCTTTAAAGAGAGAGAGTCTTCACATAGTTGCATAATTATTTAGCTACTCATTGATCTTCATTTATATCTTTTTGGAGTAGTTTGTCATTTACTTGTGTGCTTCACTTATATCCTATGAGTAAATGGTTGAATGAGTTGGATGTCATAAATCTGAATTTATATATGTTTTATTTGCTTATCCCATGGGGAGTAATGACTTCACATCTAAGAAGTGGAGGTTGTAAATTTATTGAAGGTTAGCAAGCATAGTATTAGTCATTTGAACAATTCATGAAAGAATATTGAAGGAAGAGAGATTTGACATATAAATATACTATCCTAGACATCTTTTATAATTGGGATCACTCATTAAGTATGAGATGCTAAAGAGTTGATGTTGGACAAGGAAGACAACGTAATGGTTTATGTTTTCCGACATCTGAGTTAAAGTATATTGTCATGGATCATTCAGACATGTTGAGCTTGCCTTTCCCCCTCATGGTAGCCAAAATTCCTTGCACCAAGTAGAGATACTACTTGTGCTTCCAAATATCCTTAAACCCAGTTTTGCCATGAGAGTCCACCATACCTACCTATGGATTGAGTAAGATCCTTCAAGTAAGTTGTCATCGGTGCAAGCAATAAAAATTTCTCTCTAAATATGTATGATCTTTTGGTGTGAAGAAAATAGCATTATACTTGTTATGGAAGCAATAAAAGCGACGGACTGCATAATAAAGGTCCATATACAAGTGGCAATATAAAGTGACGTTCATTCGCATTAAGATTTTGTGCATCCAACCCTAAAAGCGCATGACAACCTCTGCTTCCCTCTACGAAGAGCCTATCTTTTACTTTATGTCTGTTACTTTTATGCAAGAGTCAAGGTGATCCTCACCTTTCCCTTTTTCATTTTATCCTTTGGCAAGCACTTTGTGTTGGGGTGATCCTG
>NC_041387.1:65088997-65127835 GCF_002162155.2 Triticum dicoccoides | reverse complement strand
ATGAACTATTATTGTTGACATCACCCAAAGGTGAATACGTTGGGAGGCAACACTATAATCCCCTATCTTTCTCAGTGTTCGATTGAAACTCCATAACCATTAGTATTGCGTGAGTGTTAGCAATTGTAGAAGACTATATGATAGTTGAGTATGTGGAGTTTGCTATTCCTGAAAATAAGATGAATTGCAATTGTTTGATGACTGAGAATGAAGTTTGCTAGTTTTCAAGAAAGTTTATGGTCTATGCTTTGACATGTGAATTGCTTGTTACTTTATCGTGAGAAGTTTTATGAGATGAACTACTGTTATGACATATTATCATGCTAGAAAAGGTGATTGAAATTATCATTGATCAAACTTGTGCACCTTCTAGCATTCACACTTCATAAATTCTTTCTTTTATCATTTCCTACTCGAGGATGAGTAGGAATTAAGCATGGGGATGCTGATACGTCTCCAACGTATCTATAATTTATGAAGCATTCATGCTATTTTATTATCTGTTTTGAATGATTATGTGCTTTATTATACACTTTTATATTACTTTTGGGACTAACCTATTAACCGGAGGCCCAACCCATATTGCTGTTTTATTGCCTGTTTCAGTATTTCGAAGAAAAGGAATATCAAACAGAGTCCAAACGGAATGAAACCTTCGCAACGTGATTTTCTGGAAGAATATGATCCTGGAGACTTGGAGTTCACGTCAGAAGATCCTCGAGGCAACCACGAGATAGGAGGGTGCCCCCCTGTAGGGCGTGCCCCCCTGTAGGGCGTGCCCCCTGTCTCGTGGGCCCCTCGAGCACCTCCCGACCGACTTCTTTCGCCTATATAAGCCTACGTACCCTAAAAACATCGAATAGCAAGATAGATCGGGAGTTCCGCCACTGCAAGCCTTTGTAGCCACCAAAAACCTCTCGGGAGCCTGTTCTGACACCCTGCTGGAGGGGGAATCCATCACCGGTGGCCATCTTCATCATCCCGGCACTATCCATGACGAGGAGGGAGTAGTTCACCCTCGGGGCCGAGGGTATGTACCAGTAGCGATGTGTTTGATTTCTCTCTCTCTTGTGTTCTCTCTCGTGTTCCCTCTATGGCACGATCTTGATGTATCACGAGGTTTGCTATTGTAGTTGGATCTTATGATGTTTCTCCCCCTCTACTCTCTTGTGATTAATTGAGTTTCCCTCTTGAAGTTATCTTATTGGATTGAGTCTTTATTTGAGAACACTTGATGTATGTCTTGCCATGTTTATCTGTGGTGACAATGGGATATCACGTGCCACTTGATGTATGTTTTGGTGACCAACTTGCGGGTTCCGCCCATGAACCTATGCATAGGGGTTGGCACACGTTTTCTTGACTCTCCGGTAGAATCTTTGGGGCACTCTTTGAAGTACTTTGTGTTGGTTGGATGAATCTGAGATTGTGTGATGCATCTCGTATAATCATGCCCACGGATACTTGAGGTGACAATGGAGTATCTAGGTGACATTAGGGTTTTGGTTTATTTGTGTCTTAAGGTGTTATTCTAGTACGAACTCTTGAATAGATCGATCCGAAAGAATAACTTTGAGGTGGTTTCGTACCCTACCATAATCTCTACGTTTGTTCTCCGCTATTAGTGGCTTTGGAGTGACTCTTTGTTGCATGTTGAGGGCTTGTTATATGATCTATCTATGTTATTATTGTTGAGAGAACTTGCACTAGTGAAAGTATGAACCCTAGGCCTTGTTTCCTATCATTGCAATACCGTTTACGCTCACTTTTATCATTAGTTACCTTGCTGTTTTTATATTTTTAGATTACAAATACCTATATCTACTATCTATATTGCACTTGTATCACCATCTCTTCGCCGAACTAGTGCACCTATACAATTTACCATTGTATTGGGTGTGTTGGGGACACAAGAGACTCTTTGTTATTTGGTTGCAGGGTTGTTTGAGAGAGACCATCTTCATCCTACGCCTCCCATGGATTGATAAACCTTAGGTCGTCCACTTGAGGGAAATTTTCTACTCTCCTACAAACCTGTGCACTTGCAGGCCCAACAATGTCTACAAGAAGAAGGTTGTGTAGTAGACATCATTCCGCATGCCATGTGCAGTAGTACCGTGTCGGAGTTTTGCATTGTTTCATTTTCAGCGGAAGTTGGCACGGATGTATTTTTATTCATCCACGCCCTTCCGAGGCTAGTCCAATGCCTTGCGGTAGTACCGTAAGGGGGAGCAGTAGTACCGCGTCAGCGGCAATACCGCCCTCAGCCTTTGTGGTTCAGGCCTGGGCTAGCTCCTGCCGTAGCAGCGGTAGTACCGCGGTCCGCCGCGGTAGTACCATGAGCCCTTGCGGTAGTACCGCTTGTCTGGGGCGGTAGTACCGCAGGTCGCGGGCTGGTTAAGTGGATAACGGTTGGATTTGTCTCTCCACTATATAAGGGGTGTCTTCTTCCTCTAGTTGACTACCTCTTCCACCCCCAAGCTCCATTGTTGCTCCAATCTCCATTTTCACCCGATCTCTCTCCCTAGCCAATCAAACTTGTTGATTTGCTTGGGATTGGTTGAGAAGGCCCCGATCTACACTTCCACCAAGAGAAATTTGATTCCCCCCACTAATCCCTAGCGGATCTTGTTACTCTTGGGTGTTTGAGCACCCTAGACGGTTGAGGTCACCGTGGAGCCATAGTCCATTTTGGTGAAGCTTCGTGGTGTCGTTGGGAGCCTCCAATTAAGTTGTGGAGATTGCCCCAACCTTGTCTGTAAAGGTTCAGTCGCCGCCTTCAAGGGCACCAATAGTGGAATCACGACATCTCGCATTGTGTGAGGGCGTGAGGAGAATACGGTGGCCCTAGTGGCTTCTTGGGGAGCATTGTGCCCCCACACCGCTCCAACGGAGACGTACTTCCCTTCAAAAGGAAGGAACTTTGGTAACACATCCTCGTCTTCACCGGCTCCACTCTTGGTTATCTCGTGCCTTTACTTGTGCAAGCTTATTTGTGTTGTATCCCTTGCTTGCTTGTGTGCTTGTTGTTGTTGCATCATATAGGTTGCTCACCTAGTTGCATATCTAGACAACCTACTTTGATGCAAAGTTTAATTTGGTAAAGAAAAGCTAAAAATTGTTAGTTGCCTATTTTCACCCCCCCCCTCTAGTCAACTATATCGATCCTTTCAATTTCTATCAGAGCCTCGTCTCTTTATTAAGGACTTTGCCATCCGAAGATTATGGTTGACACCATAGACGGTGGGGAGGAGCACTTCTGTGTGAATCCGAGCTCGTCTACGGCCGATGGGAGAACCGCAGTTTCTCATGAGGAATTCAATGTGGCTTTGTACACATTGAAAACCTCCATGACAACCGAGGTTGAAAGCATGCTTAATAAATTCTTAGAAGGACTTAAACTATCTACCTCGCCGATGAAAGTGGGTGATCCCACTAACAAGGTGACGGATGCTAACTCCGACAAGGGGGAGCTACTAGTGAAAAGGGTCCTTCTACTAGTGGTAGAAATGGCACCGTCATCTTTGCCCATGTGGAACCTCCAATTTATGGAGGACTGATTTCCTCTACTCATTTAAATCATGCCGGCCCTCCTCCTAAGATTGTGAAAAATGAGGACTTTGATTCTTGGGTTTATCACTTCTAGCGTAATTTAAATCATGTGAATACTAATCTTTGGAGAATCATTGAAGAAGGTTTTCATCCACATGACTGAAGCAACTTCACCCCTAGAGAAGCCATGGATAATCAATTCAATGAGAATGTTCTCTTCATCATTCAAGATGCAGTTCCACCCGAAGATATCCCTCATCTTCGACCCTTTGCCATGGCGAAAGATGCATGGCATTGTGTTGTTTCCCTCTATAAGGGAAGCGCAGACATTCAACACTCCAACTATGAAGTGGTGCAAGATGAAGCCGATGAGTTTGCAATGAAAGAAGATGAAGAACCTCGTGAACTCTTTCGGAGAGTAACCAAACTTGCGTTCTCACTCCGAGATCATGGGAGCAAGGACACGGATGACAATTGGATCAAGCGCAAGTTCCTCAAAGCAATGATGCCTTACCACAAGGCCATGTCCTCCGTCATCCGTCAAAGACCGGACTTCCACTCCTTGACCTCAAATGAAGTGTTGGATGAGTTTGTGGCAATGAGGATCTTGGACAAGACCGCCAACAACGCGGTGTTGCATTCTCAAAGGAAAAAGAAGCCCAACCTAGCCTTGAAGGCCAAGGTTATTGTGGAATAAGAGGAAGAAGAGGAAGATGAGGAGAGCAACCCCGAAGATACAAAATATGATTATCATGACCACGTGGCTCTTGCTTCAAGGCAATTTTGGAGCAAGAAGAACACAAGGCCCAACTTCAACAAGAATAACTCAAGTGGGTTCAAGGGCAAGCAACGTGTGAGAACATGTTACAATTGTGGCAATGTGAGCCATTTTGATGTGGATTGCCCTTACGAGAAGCGGGAAGACAATGGTGGCAAGCTCATCAGAAAAGACAAAGCCAAGTCCTTCCCAAACAAGAACAACTTCACCAAAAAGACTCCTACTCGAGGGTTGGTGGTTCAAGAAGAATACCATGAGGATGACGATGATGATGAAGATAGTGAAGCCATGGCCATGGCCTTCGTTGCCATTGCCACAACTCCACGGGTGTCCCTCTTCACTCGCCCAATGAGAACATCACCGCCAAGTGTCTCATGGCTAAAGCCACCAACAAGGTAACCCCCAACATCAAAACCACCATCACTACTAATCCCTCCTTGACGGATGGCATTGATGAAAGTGAGGGGTCTAATGAGGAAGTGAATGAATTTGAGTCTTTTATGATTAAGCTCAAGGGCAAATCCAAGAAGCACTTCGTTGCTCTCTTGGAACAACTTGGTGAAGCCAATGACATGATCGAGGCTCATGAAGAAACCATCTCTAATATGGAAGGTCATAGTCGTGACTATGCCGATGAGATATCAGATCTCTCTAATGCTCTTGAGGAAGAGCGTGGGCATCGTTTGGCTCTTGAGGAGTCACACAACGATGACCATGCTAAATTAAAGAAAGATCTTGATCATGCTCTTGTTATATCTCATGTGCTAACTTCCGAGAAGGCTAAACTTGGCATTGACCATGCTAGACTCAAGGAGGAGTTTGATATACTCGATAAGGCCCACAAGGTCTTGAAGGGTGCTCATGCTAGCCTCAAGGAGTCTCATGATGAACTCCAAGTGAAGCTAACCAAATAAAAAGCCACATTTCCTCATATGGTATTAATTGATAATGCAAATGCCACTAACCCGTGTGGAGGAGAATGCCAAGTTGAAGGAGTAACTTGAGAAAGGCCTTGTGACGTGCATACAAGGTGAGAAGAACCTCAATGACCTTTTGAGCAATCAAAAGGAAGTTCTGGCCAAGGAAGGAGTTGGGTTCGCACCCAAGTCCAAGAACAAGAAGAAGAATGACAAGGCTAACTGACCTCCTCCTCTCAAGCAAACCTTTGTGAAGGAGGGAGAGGGTGCTCCTAAGGAGAAGAAGAACAATGTCGAAGGTGGTGATGTCGAAAAGGGCAATGCCACTCCTTCCAACAAAGCCGGCGAATTTAACCCTTCTTATGTGTTGTGTCGTGCTAGTGATGGGCATGTTTATGCTAAATTTGTTGGTTCTCCTTATGAGTACATTGAATGGTCTATTTGGGTTCCTAAGACCCTTGTTACTAACATCAAAGGACCCATTACAAGACACCATATGCATGATATGAGCAATATAACCTAGCCAAGTTAGAGCATGCACCTCGGGGGGGGGGGGATACGACTGGTCATATGTCTCTGAATCCTCCTCTGAGGAGCTATCTGTAACCAGCAAGAAATCTGCATCGACAGGTAGCACTGACTTCTCGGAAGACCTTGTTTTCACTCCAAATTTTCCCATGACCGACTCAAATGGCTGATGCACAAGAAGAGTAGATGAATGTATAAACATTGTTGACAAATGGAATACATTATGGAAAAAAATATGGCACAATACAATTCACATATACGATGACTGGCTAAACAGGATGGCATTGCATGATTCATGTATATGATGCCTAGCTAAAGAAGATGGCATTGCATAATTCCCATATACTCCCTCCGTTCCTAAATATTTGTCTTTTTAGAGATTTCAAATGGACTACCACATACGGATGTATATAGACATATTTTAGAGTGTAGATTCACTCATTTTGTACCGTATGTAGCCACTTGTTGAAATCTCTAAAAAGACAAATATTTAGGAATGGTGGGAGTATGATATAGAAATCAAACAGGTGGCATTCACATAAAGCAAATCTAAACTAAGCTGATGACATATAAGATGTATAATGTAAGCAATGCAAGGCGCCATATGCATGATATGACCAACATCAGCATGCCAGGTTAGAGCAAACACCTGAGGTGGTAAACAGGCATGGCCGGCTCCTTCTGAATCCCCATCTGAACAGTTATCTTCCTTTGGAATACAATCTCAAAATGCAGGAGGGGGGCCCACTTCGCCCACCATGGAGCGGCGTCTGCATGACATTATATTCCCACGCAACGGTCTTCTCTTTTTCTCTACATGTTCAGTATGATTGTGTACAATATCTGACATGCATAATAAAAAATAGTTAGATTTTGTAAGGCCTAAGGGGTGCATGCAAAAATCAAGACTGATGGTAGCAAACGAGTGGATGGATCCAAAACTAATGATAGCAGGTAGATTATAGCTTCAGTTTAAAAAGATAGGTAATGGATCATCTATTGTTTGTTGCCCACCCAACATGAACCACATAGAAGACCCCAGATGAACCAGATAGTAGATATATACTATTTGTTGCTGGCTCGATATGAGACCCATGGGCATTTCAAAACTCAGGTTTGAACGATAAAGTAGCAGGTAATAATAACCGATGTATAACGTAAGCAAACACGAAAGACTGCGACCTCTCTTCCGGAACTATGTAGTCCTCAGGTTCATCTGCTCAGTCGATGATGGTAATGCAGTTGGCGTGGCTGCCGGCAATGGGGAAGATGATCTGATGTCACATCCCTAGCTTCTGGTGCTGCCTAGTGTTTGCATCATGTTTAAATTTTTGAAACTTGAACTGAGGAAATTTGGAAGCCTCAAAAACTTGAATAAAAGAAGGGCAAAAACCCTAAAATCTCATTCATTGTTCCAAAATGCTCTTCTTAAATGTTTGATAATTTTTGGCAAGGGTTCTGGTCCCAACCAAAATATTGAACATTTTTAAGGATTTAATCTTGGGACTTTGAATTTAAATCATTAGCTATTTGAATTTGAATTATATTCATATAATTAGAATATAATTTCAAATACCCCTGAAATATTTTATGAGCTTTTGGAAAAGTCCATCTAGCAAAACAAAAATATTTAGAGGAGTTTTTGGCATTGTTTGAATTATTTTTAAATTCAAAACAGTGGCAAAACAAATTTAAAAAAATAGAAAACAGAACAGAAATATAAAACAGAGCACTTACCTGGCGCTCACCTCGCAGCCCACCTGGTGGCCAACAGGACCGGCCCAGCGCGGCCCAGCCCACCTTCTCCTGTCATCTTCCCCGCGCCAGTAGGCAGCGCACGTGGCCGACGGGCGCCGACGCTGCCTCGGCCACCTCCTGCTTCCCCGGCCACCTCCTGCTTCCACCGCGACGCCACGGCCCTTCTAGCATCGCCACGCGGCCCCTGGCTCCCTCTCTCACTCTCCTCGCTCCTTCCCCCCTCCTCTGTTTCTCGCACGCAGCCACCGAGCGGAGCTCGTTGCCGCCGTCCACTGCCACCACGGCCACCGGGCCTCCCTCGCTTCCCCGACTAGCCCACAAGCTCCACTCCGTCCTCGACCCACCTCACCGAGCCACGCCCCTCCAGAAGCCCCCGAACGACCTCACCGGGCTCGTCTTCTACCTCGGACCCGCCGGCCATCACCGTCAAATTCGTCGGCTCCGGACCGTCCCCGACCTCGCCGAGCGTTCCGTCATCGTCGCCGTGAGCCCCTGCTCCAATCCCCTCTTCCTCTCCTTGCGTTTGTGCACTCTAGCCGCCGTTTCCACCTCACCCGAGAACTCCCCGCCGCCGGACATGGCACCGTCGTGGCTAGAGCCACAAAGGCTCAAAGCCAACCTCACTTTTGTGCTCAGCGCAGCACCAGGAGCTCGTAGCCACCACCCGCTCCTCCTCTAGTGCACCGTAGCCCCTTCTCCCCTCCCCGCCGAACTCCGGCCGCCGCAAAAGCTGCCGCTGTCATCGATTTAGCCCACTCCGTCGCGAGTTGTTGCCTCCGTTGGATGCGCAAGACTCCTAGCTTTCCGTAGCCGCAAACCGCGTCCAAAACCACCGCCCGAAGCTCAAATCCGAGCCGCACCACCGTCTCGGGCCTCGCCGGCGTTGAGTCGCCGGCGGGATTGACCCCGCTGACTCAGTTGACCATGGGTGGGCCCAGTTTGACCCCTTGGGTCAATGACAGGTGGGGCCCAGCCCTGCTAGTTAATTAGGATTAGCACTAATTAATTTAGTTAAACTAATTACACTGACATATGGGTCCCACAGGTCAGATTTGACCTGGACAACGCCCAGTTGACTCTGCTGACGTCACAGTGACGTGGTGCTGACGCCATAAATCATTTTCTGGATTTATTATTATTCAGGAAATTTCAGAAAATACCCCAAACTTGTAAAAATCATATAAAATCAACCGTAACTCCAAATCAAATAAATTATATATGAAAAATGATCAGAAAAATCCAATCTATCCATCTGTACCATTTTCATGCATGTTAGAACAACTTATGACCACTGTTTAGGACAATTCAATTAAATGGCATTTAAATAACCACATGTGGAGTTTGAATTTGAATCTTGGATTCAAACCAACTTCATTTAATCTGGTTTAGTTGCATCAGCACAAATCACATCATATTGCCATGTCACATTCATGCATCATATTGTCGCATTGCATTGATTGTGTTCTTCCTTGTTTGCCGGTAATTGTCCCCTCTCGATAGACTTGTACTAGCGATGTGATCGATGACACCGATGAAGAGCTATATTATCTTCAGAAGTGCCAGGCAAGCAAAACACCCTTGTTCATTCCGATATAATCCCACTCTCTCGCTCCTGCTCTCTTTTACTGCATTAGGACAACAACGATTCATCTGTTACTTGCTGCGGTAGCTGAACCCCTTTATCCTTTGCATGACCTTTCATTCCACAGTAAATAGATGAAACCCACTAGCATGAGTAGGAGTTGTTTGAGCCCTGTTGTGCCTACTAATTCTTGCTTGTTTGTCATGCCTGCTACTGCTTAGAGTTGTGTCAGGTCTGATTCATCGGGAATGAATCAGAGGTGTGTGAACATGTCCTACTGTGTGTGAGCTAAGTGTGTGAACACGATTTGGTAAAGGTAGCGGTGAGAGGCCATGTAGGAGTACATGGTGGGTTGTCTCATTGCAGCCGTCCTCAGGAACTGAGTTCTGTGTTTGTGATCCATGATTCAGCTACTACCACGCATTGGGCCCGAAACCAATGGACCCTCTCGGCTTCTTAATCACCCTTGTCCTCTGTCCAGGAGTTGCAAGTAGTTTCTCGTGTTTGTAGTATGCTGGAGGCCGTGGGCAGCGCTGACCGGAGGGGTGGGCTGTGATGCGGTAGGCACGTGGCACGGTGTACCGAATACCCGTTTGGTATCTCTGGAACCCTGCACACATCGTTTGGGGCTGTGAGCGAAACCCCGGCCGGATCTCCTCATGGATGGAACCCGAATAGGCGATAAACCTGGACTAGAGACTCGAGTGTTTAGGTAGGCCGTGGCCGACACCCACGTTGGGCTTCCGCTTGAAGGTTGCCGAGTACATGTCGTGTAAACGGCGGTAAGTGGTGAGAGCGTGTGTGAAGAAGTACACCCCTGCAGGGTTAACATCATCTATTCGAATAGCCGTGTCCGCGGAAAATGACTTCTGGGTTGCTTATATCAGTTCATAGACAAGTGAAAGTGGATACTCTAAAATACGCAGGATAAGCGTGAGTGCTATGGATGGCGTTCTCGTAGGGAGACGGGAGTGGTTCCATAGTGGTGTATTGATATGGTGAATATGTGGACTCGTGTGCGCCACCTCAAAAGAGTTACTTGCAGTCGTAGTTCAGGATAGCCACCGAGTCAAAGCTGGCTTGCTGCAGTTAAACCCCACCATCCCCTTGTTGAAAATGATGCATATGTAGTTAGTTCTGATGTAAGTCTTGCTGGGTACATTTGTACTCACGCTTGCCTATTTTATGTCTTGCAGAGAGACTTCAGTCTCTCTAGTAGTTCCGCGTGGACTTCGACGTTTAGCTTGTTACCTCAGCTACGATCTTGTGCCCTCGGCAGGATCTGGTAGATAGTCAGGCTTCTCAGCCTTTTTCATTTATAGATGTCTGTACTCAGACATGTTAAGCTTCCGCATGTGTTTGACTTGTATGCTCTGAGTGTTGGGTCATGAGACCCATGCTTGTAATATCTCGCTCCTCGGAGCCTATTGAATAAATACTTGAGTCGTAGAGTCATGTCGTGATGCCATGTTGTATTTGCACATATCGAGCATATTGTGTGTATGTTATTGAAATGCTTGGTATGTGTGGGATCT
The DNA here is from genome assembly GCF_002162155.2 of Triticum dicoccoides. Lineage (NCBI taxonomy): Eukaryota > Viridiplantae > Streptophyta > Magnoliopsida > Poales > Poaceae > Triticum > Triticum dicoccoides. Next base: position 65,117,185 of record NC_041387.1, on the reverse strand, counting down.
GACTATCTAGTTGTTTATCCTTAGTAGCCTCTCTTACCGGGAAATGTCTCCTAGTGTTTCCATCGAGCCAGGGTAGCTTGCTACTGCTCCGGAACAATTAGGCTGGCCGGCATGTGTCCTTCTTCGCTCCTGTGTCTGTCCCTTCGGGGAAATGTCACGCGAGGGATACCGGAGTCCTGTTAGCCCGCTACAGCCCGGTTCACCGGAGTCCTGCTAGCCCAGTGCTACAGCCTGGATTCACTCGCTGATGACCGACACGTTCGATGCTGGGTCATGGATGCATGTCCTTGTAAGTTTGTGCCACTTTGGGTTTACGACTAGCCATGTCAGCCCGGGCTCCTTATCATATGGATGCTAGCGACACTATCATATACGTGTGCCAAAAGGCGCAAACGGTCCCTGGCAAAGGTAAGGTGACACCCGTGGGAATACCGTGCGTGAGGCCGCAAAGTGATATGAGGTGTTACATGCTAGATCGATGTGGCATTGAGTCGGGGTCCTGACAGCATTGGTATCAGAGCTTGACTGCCTGTAGGATTACCAAGCCAAACTGGTCGAAGTTGAGTCTAGAAATGCTTTAGCTATATGTAGGGGAATTGATTGTGGGATGGAACGTAAGGCTCTTTTTACTCCTTATACCTCATGGCCTTCTGATCTGAGTCATCATCTTCTCTTCGACGGGGATTAAGAACTAGGCTATCTCTTCTTTCCATCAGGATCACGTGTTACTAATCCGTAGACTTATAGAATTGTTGGACTTAAGCCTCGTTTCAGTTCCTATTACTTCCGTCTGTTAATTGTTGATCTCGAAACCTTGATATTGTGCTTCTGAGTGGCTATGCCACCATTTCTGTAGTATGTCTCCAAACTTTTGAGCATTTACAGCCGTTATGCTGTCCGAGTCATCCCAGGTTTCTAAATAGTCTGAAGCATTTGCAAAATCCCTTCCTCCCGTTCCGATGTTCCTTTGGGCCAGATTACCCACACTAATCGGTGAGTTGAGGTACTCTGTTGCCTTAACATATATGTCGGAGTTATTACTATGACCCTAGGTGTCTAGAGTATCACCTAGTAATTTAGCCATGTTTTGTGTTCCCCGTGTGATGAATCTGGCCATCATTCTCGAAAGCATCCCGTGATGTTATTAGTTAGTAGGTATTCCATTGCGGGGTTCTTGAACCCGAGATTCACTCTACTTACTTCATGTTGATAGTGTTTGCTAGTTCCTTTAGGTTATTAGTAACTTTGCGATAGTCCTCGAGGTTCATGGTACATCCTTCTTCCAATTACCATGAACCATTCTTGGCAGGAGTTCTTATGAACCAAAAGATGACAACAAGAGTGCTCTCGATGAGTTCTCCATGCTGTATTGTGACTCTGCCAGCTCAACCTTTCTGCATGGGTTATCCGGAAGAATTATGTTGAACTTGGTTCGACATACTAATCTATGCATCCACAACTCAGAAAGTTATATGTTCCTTTGAGTTGTCCCTCTTTAGTTGTCTACTGACCTTCGTCTATCAATTGATAGTCAAGAGTATGCGTGCGTTCGTTTATCGATGCCTATTACTCTTGTGGTCCGTCAAGCCATTCTATCGCGGAATGACTAGGAGAAACAAACTCCAGTACCTCTTCCATATCCAGGATTGGGTCAAAGAAGTTGTGCTCCACAGAACAAATTGCTAATCCAGCTTTTGTTCTGCTCTACCTTGGAGTATTACCATCTTTATATCGGGATTGTTATAGGAATTGCACACCATCCTATGAACTCTTGGTACAGTGATACTTCTTGCCATCATTGTTCATTCCTCAGTTCCTGTGTTATTGTAACCGGAATGCCGACAAGTGAATCATGGTGTGTGAAATCAATACTGCTAGCAACTCCGTTGCTTGGTAGTTAAATGGACAACAACCTCATTCTTAGCGTGCTGATTATTGAGTCATCATTCTAAGATTGATCGTGTTACCTAGTCCTTATTCCTGGTGCACTTTTCAATCAATGAGTTAGGATAGTGTCAATCCTTGCTTGTTTGATTATATCGTCTTGCCCTGAAAAGCAAGATTGTTCTCGAGCTTAGTAACATACCGGTGGTTCATGACTTTCCAAATATCTTCTTGGAAGTGTTACCGGGTTGTTTCCTGACTGTTATGTTGAGCTCGTGATCAAGTTGGTTTCTTGTGAACCACCCTTTCCCCAAGAATCTGTGTTGGATATCCCTGAGCTAGTTGGTTAAGCTAGACAACAACTTGGAGAATTGGAAGATAAAAGCTTGCCTAACTTAGTTCGTTCCAAAGGGATATTCTTGTGTAGTGTGTGTTGAAGAAAGATGATATCTTCATCGATTGGTCCCTGTGATCAGTTGCTGGACCTATTGTCTTATCAATCCTTTGATTTGAGTGTGGGCTATCGTCAAATCAAATCAGTACCAACGATGCTCATAATGTTGTCTTACTCGTGGTTGATCCCTCGAGCATACACCATTACATCTTTGGTCTGATCAATGCTATCAACGTGTTCACATGATGGTGGAAGTCCAGTGATATGGAAATTCCGATGAGTTGTTGTTGAGCCCATCAGTAGCATTTCGTCTCCCCCCATGAATCATGTTGAACATCAACCTAGTGTTGAAAATTTTGTAAGCAATGTCTTCGTGCTTCATTCATGAAGCCTATGTTTGGATGAAAGTAGTGACTTCCTCTAATTCATGTGCATCTGATGTAAGTTGCCGCCATGAATTCGAGGAAGATTGTTTTGTTTCCTTTGGAATCATCCCAAATCAGTCATGCACACGTGCGAAGTATTCTGTAGTCTGGAGGCTTGCAACCTTCATTCTATATGTGTCCCTAGCACACTAAGCCACTGATTGACTTGTTCAAGGAAAAGAAGTCTATGCTTGGGATCTAATCCATGGACTTGCGTAAAGACTTCGATATCCTCGATGATGGTTCCCCACCTGAACTCGGTAGTGTTTAATTATAAGACTACTACGTGGCCATGCTTGTCTAGGACAACGTGTTCACATGTTTGTAGCAGAACCAGCTCATGTTTTGGAGCTTACTATCGTAGTTCATTCCCCGAGAATCTCGCAACGTCATCTCGTCGATTTGTGTTGCAAACTTTCGTTTTTCTTCCTAGACTCGATGAGTCTGGAATATCCTGACACCAACCAGATCTAAATCTCAGGCAGATATGATGGTTTGGAACATTTCCCAAGAACTACAATATCGGTCCCTCGGAAAACGGTAAAGTGGATGTCGTGGCCAACACACCCCACCGGGAGACCTAATATTGTAGTATCTTGATTGGAGAAGTTGGCCACCTCCCCATAGGGATTTCGTAGGATTTACTCCCTAGTTGCCCCTATGGATTTTTGAGATCCCGAAGTCCGACCTTTTACTTGATGTTCTAGATATCAAACCATATCTATGGGTGGATTACGCTAGCACATCAAGGAGAACATTAGAAGCGGAGTGCTAAATGTCTCTCGGTCGATCATCCAGATTTCGTCCCCTTGGCCTCGTTAAGGTGAAATCTGAGAAAGTGTTATCTTCCTTTGCATCTACATCTTCCACCGGTATTCATCATGGTAGTATGATGTGTTGCCAGGATCCTTGACACGGATATTGGTAAAATCTTGATGATTATGGAAATGCTCAAGTTCTTGAGAGCACGCGCAAGTGGTAGGTTTGATCGTCGGCATTAACTGTATAGTGCTCTCAGTTTCCTCGGCAAGGCTATGACCTTTTCAAACAATGAATTCACTATCTATTGTTGGGTTCTTCCCCAGTTACCAGAATCATTCCCAGCATTTGCATTTTGTTCCCAGCTTGCACCGCCAATGTGCCATTCTACCATGGGTCTCTTCCATTTCCATGATAAGCAAAAATCATCCATTGCGTTGTCTTCAACAAGGTAGTCCACATCATCCATTCTAGTCCGGGTGTACCATTCCTTTGCACTCCGCCAAACGATCGTTGTGAATTGCCTTAGGCTGGTAGAAGAGTTTCAATGATCTCTGAATCAAAGGTAATTCTTTTTGCCACTTAAGGGGATATATCTACGAGTCACGGTTCCTAAGGTGTCTCGTTGTGGTATCATGGCAACTCAACTCCTCGCTACGTTGACAATCGTTTACCACCTTTTTAAGTGTGAAATTGTTGTCTACCTAGTGAACCTTCGTCATCTGCTTCACTCCATTCCTATGGATGTGTGCTTCGTCTCTCAGCTCGAGAGATGTTGCTATGTCTCATTCCGAGAGTTAATCCTGAGTTGTTCGATCTTTGAGAAGATCGATTCCGTAGAGTTTCCTTCTGTCATCGTCATGTTGGATGGAGATTTCGAAGGCAAGACATCAAGTTCAATTTGAGCCGGACAACCAACAACCTCGAGAAGGCAGTTGGATCATGAAGTTTGTGTTACTTAGTGTCCCCTTTGTCTTCTTACCTCGCGTCTTGAATCTCGGGACGAGATTCTTGTTTAGTGGGGGTGAGTTGTCACATCCCTAGCTTCTGGTGCTGCCTAGTGTTTCCATCATGTTTAAATTTTTGAAACTTGAATTGAGGAAATTTGGAAGCCTCAAAAACTTGAATAAAAGAAGGGAAAAAACCCTAAAATCTCATTCATTGTTCCAAAATGCTCTTCTTAAATGTTTGATAATTTTTAGCAAGGGTTCTGGTCCCAACCAAAATATTGAACATTTTTAAGGACTTAATCTTGGGACTTTGAATTTAAATCATTAGCTATTTGAATTTGAATTATATTCATATAATTAGAATATAATTTCAAATACCCCTGAAATATTTTATGAGCTTTTGGAAAAGTCCATCTAGCAAAACAAAAATATTCAGAGGAGTTTTTGGCATTGTTTGAATTATTTTTAAATTCAAAACAGTGGCAAAACAAATTTAAAAAAAATAGAAAACAGAACAAAAATATAAAACAGAGCACTTACCTGGCGCTCACCTCGCAGCCCACCTGGTGGCCAACAGGACCGGCCCAGCGCGGCCCAGCCCACCTTCTCCTATCGTCTTCCCCGCGCCAGTAGGCAGCGCGCGTGGCCGACGGGCGCCGACGCTGCCTCGGCCACCTCTTGCTTCCCCGGCCACCTCCTGCTTCCACCGCGACGCCACGGCCCTTCTAGCATCGCCACGCAGCCCCTGGCTCCCTCTCCCACTCTCCTCGCTCCTTCCCCCCTCCTCTGTTTCTCGCACGCAGCCACCGAGCGGAGCTCGTCGCCGCCGTCCACTGCCACCACGGCCACCGGGCCTCCCTCGCTTCCCCGACTAGCCCACAAGCTCCACCACTCCGTCCTCGACCCACCTCACCGAGCCACGCCCCTCAAGAAGCCCCCGAACGACCTCACCGGGCTCGTCTTCTACCTCGGACCCGCCGGCCATCACCGTCAAATTCGTCGGCTCCGGACCGTCCCCGACCTCGCCGAGCGTTCCGTCGTCATCGCCGTGAGCCCCTGCTCCAAACCCCTCTTCCTCCCCTTGCGTTTGTGCACTCTAGCCGCCGTTTCCACCTCACCCGAGAACTCCCCGCCGCCGGACATGGCACCGTCGTGGCTAGAGCCACAAAGGCTCGAATCCAACCTCACTTTTGTGCTCAGCGCAGCACCAGGAGCTCGTAGCCACCACCCGCTCCTCCTCTAGTGCACCGTAGCCCCTTCTCCCCTCCCCGCTGAACTCCGGCCGTTGCAAAAGCTGCCGCCGTCATCGATTTAGCCCACTCCGTCGCGAGTTGTTGCCTCCGTTGGATGCGCAAGACTTCTAGCTTTCCGTAGCCGCAAACCGCGTCCAAAACCACCGCCCGAAGCTCAAATTCGAGCCGCGCCACCGTCTCGGGCCTCGCCGGCGTCGAGTCGCCGGCGGGATTGACCCCGCTGACTCAGTTGACCACGGGTGGGCCCAGTTTGACCCCTTGGGTCAATGACAGGTGGGGCCCAGCCCTGCTAGTTAATTAGGATTAGCACTACTTAATTTAGTTAAACTAATTACACTGACATATGGGTCCCACAGGTCAGATTTGACCTGGACAACGCCCAGTTGACTCTGCTGACGTCACAGTGACGTGGTGCTGATGCCATAAATCATTTTCTAGATTTATTATTATTCAGGAAATTTCAGAAAAAACCCCAAACTTCTAAAAATCATATAAAATCAACCGTAACTCCAAATCAAATAAATTATATATGAAAAATGATCAGAAAAATCCAATCTATCCATCTGTACCATTTTCATGCATGTTAGAACAACTTATGACCACTGTTTAGGACAATTCAATTAAATGGCATTTAAATAACCACATGTGGAGTTTGAATTTGAATCTTGGATTCAAACCAACTTCATTTAATCTGGTTTAGTTGCGTCAGCACAAATCACATCATATTGCCATGTCACATTCATGCATCATATTGTCGCATTGCATTGATTGTGTTCTTCCTTGTTTGCTGGTAATTGTCCCCTCTCGATAGACGTGTACCGGCGATGTGATCGATGACACCGATGAAGAGCTATATTATCTTCAGAAGTGCCAGGCAAGCAAAACACCCTTGTTCATTCCGATATAATCCCACTCTCTCGCTCCTGCTCTCTTTTACTACATTAGGACAACAACGATTCATCTGTTACTTGCTGCGGTAGCTGAAACCCTTTATCCTCTGCATGACCTGTCATTCCACAGTAAATAGATGAAACCCACTAGCATGAGTAGGAGTTGTTTGAGCCCTATTGTGCCTACTCATTCTTGCTTGTTTGTCATGCCTGCTACTGCTTAGAGTTGTGTCAGGTCTGATTCATCGGGAATGAATCAGAGGTGTGTGAACATGTCCTACTGTGTGTGAGCTAAGTGTGTGAACACGATTTGGTAAAGGTAGCGGTGAGAGGCCATGTAGGAGTACATGGTGGGTTGTCTCATTGCAGCCGTCCTCAGGAACTGAGTTCTGTGTTTGTGATCCATGATTCAGCTACTACCACGCATTGGGCCCGAAACCAATGGACCCTCTTGCGTTCTTAATCATCCTTGTCCTCTGTCCAGGAGTTGCAAGTAGTTTCTGGTGTTTGTAGTATGCTGGGGGCCGTGGGCAGCGCTGACCGGAGGGGTGGGCTGTGATGTGGTAGGCATGTGGCACGGTGTACCGAATACCCGTTTGGTATCTCGGGAACCCTGCACACATCGTTTGGGGCTGTGAGCGAAACCTCGGCCGGATCTCCTCATGGATGGAACCCGAATAGGCGATAAACCTGGACTAGAGACTCGAGTGTTTAGGTAGGCCGTGGCCGACACCCACGTTGGGCTTCCGCTTGAAGGTTGCCGAGTACATGTCGTGTAAACGGCGGTAAGTGGTGAGAGCGTGTGTGAAGAAGTACACCCCTGTAGGGTTAACATCATCTATTCGAATAGCCGTGTCCGCGGAAAAGGACTTCTGGGTTGCTTATATCAGTTCATAGACAAGTGAAAGTGGATACTCTAAAATACGCAGGATAAGCGTGAGTGCTATGGATGGCGTTCTCGTAGGGAGACGGGAGTGGTTCCATAGTGGTGTATTGATATGGTGAATATGGGGACTCGTGTGCGCCACCTCAAAAGAGTTACTTGCAGTCGTAGTTCAGGATAGCCACCGAGTCAAAGCTGGCTTGCTGCAGTTAAACCCCACCATCCCCTTGTTGAAAATGATGCATATGTAGTTAGTTCTGATGTAAGTCTTGCTGGGTACATTTGTACTCACGTTTGCCTATTTTATGTTTTTGCAGAGAGACTTCAGTCTCACTAGTAGTTCCGCATGGACTTCGACGTTTAGCTTGTTACCTCAGCTACGATCTTGTGCCCTCGGCAGGATCTGGTAGATAGTCAGGCTTCTCAGCCTTTTTCATTTATAGATGTCTGTACTCAGACATGTTAAGCTTCCGCATGTGTTTGACTTGTATGCTCTGAGTGTTGGGTCATGAGACCCATGCTTGTAATATCTCGCTCCTCGGAGCCTATTGAATAAATACTTGAGTCGTAGAGTCATGTCGTGATGCCATGTTGTATTTGCACATATCGAGCATATTGTGTGTATGTTATTGAAATGCTTGGTATGTGTGGGATCTGACTATCTAGTTGTTTATCCTTAGTAGCCTCTCTTACCGGGAAATGTCTCCTAGTGTTTCCACCGAGCCAGGGTAGCTTGCTACTGCTCCGAAACAATTAGGCTGGCCGGCATGTGTCCTTCTTCGCTCCTGTGTCTATCCCTTTGGGGAAATGTCACGCGAGGGATACCGGAGTCCTGTTAGCCCGCTACAGCCCGGTTCACCGGAGTCCTGCTAGCCTAGTGCTACAGCCTGGATTCACTCGCTGATGACCGACACGTTCGATGCTGGGTCATGGATGCCTGTCCCTGTAAGTTTGTGCCACTTTGGGTTTACGACTAGCCATGTCAGCCCGGGCTCCTTATCATATGGATGCTAGCGACACTATCATATACGTGTGCCAAAAGGCGCAAACGGTCCCGGGCAAAGGTAAGGTGACACCCATGGGAATACCGTGCGTGAGGCCGCAAAGTGATATGAGGTGTTACATGCTAGATCGATGTGGCATTGAGTCGGGATCCTGACATCTGAGGCGGCGAAAGAAAGTCTGCAGGGGGGATCTCCGCTGCAGTGAACGCTTCTGTCGATGGTGCACCTCAGGTGGGGTGGATGACGGCACGGCAGGAGCAAGACATAACACACAGAGTTTTCTTTGACTCCTATCTGAAAATGAAGTAAATCTGTAAGGGCTCCTTAGAATTGGAGGATTCTATAAATGCAGGGACAGGAAAAACACAGGAACAAGATAGGAATGCACGTGCAAAACAGAGCATTTGGAAACATAGGATTTTAGTCAACCTGGGTGTTTGGTTCACATGAATTGGAAGAACACATGAATGGAGAAACGTGGTCAAATTAAAGTCAAACCACGTGAAAATGAAAAAAAATAAGAATCTTATTATGCCAGTAATGCAATTATTTCTGTTCTTCATGCATATTAATTTGAAAAGGACGTCCAAGTGAATAAAATTCCTATGTTTTTTCTTCGAAAGAGACACCAAAGGAAAAAAATCCTCCAGTTTTGCTTTGCTCCACTCCTTCTAATAGATTTGCACGAATAGTAGTTCCATAGCAAAGAATACCTGAGGGATCAACATGAATGTAGAGTAACAAAGTGATGCTATGAGTGTACAACCTCTTTGGCATAGCCTTGTGGACCTCAGCATCATTGGGTTGGACATGGAGGATGGTGATGATGCTGGTGTGACTGTCGGAGGCGGGGAAGAAGATCCGAGGCCTTTGGAAATGGCGCTGAGGGTACTGCTCCGCTGTGATGGACGGTTCCGTCGTTGGAGCAGCTCCGGTAAGGTGTACGGCGACGAGGCTGAAGCAGGACAAGACAAACAACGTTAATCTGAAGTGGGTGAAGGAAATATGCCCTAGAGGCAATAATAAAGTTATTATTTATTTCTTATATCATGATAAATGTTTATTATTCATGCTAGAATTGTATTAACCGGAAACATAATACATGTGTGAATACATAGACAAACATATAGTCACTAGTATGCCTCTACTTGACTAGCTCATTAATCAAAGATGGTTATATTTCCTAACCATAGACATGTGTTGTCATTTGATTAATGGGATCACATCATTAGGAGAATGATGTGATTGACATGACCCATTCCGTTAGCCTAGCACTTGATCGTTTAGTATATTGCTATTGCTTTCTTCATGACTTATACATGTTCCTGTAACTATGAGATTATGCAACTCCCGTTTACCGGAGGAACACTTTGGGTGCTACCAAACGTCACAACGTAACTGGGTGATTATAAAGGAGTACTACAGGTGTCTCCAAAGGTACATGTTGGGTTGGCGTATATCGAGATAAGGTTTTGTCACTCCGATTGTCGGAGAGGTATCTCTGGGCCCTCTCGGTAATGCACATCATTATAAGCCTTGCAAGCAATGTGACCAAATGAGTTGGTTACGGGATGATGCATTACAGAACGAGTAAAGAGACTTGCCGGTAACGAGATTGAACTAGGTATTGGATACCGACGATCAAATCTCGGGCAAGTAACATACCGATGACAAAGGGAACAAAGTATGTTGTTATGCGGTTTGACCGATAAAGATCTTCGTAGAATATGTAGGAGCCAATATGGGCATCCAGGTTCCGCTATTAGTTATTGACCAAGAATAGTTCTAGGTCATGTCTACATAGTTCTCGAACCCATAGGGTCCGCATGCTTAAGGTTTCGATGACAGTTATATTATGAGTTTATGAGTTTTGATGTACCGAAGGAGTTAGGAGTCCCGGATGAGATCGGGGACATGACGAGGAGTCTCGAAATGGTCGAGACGTAAAGATCAATATATTGGACGACTATATTCGGAGTTCGGAAAGATTTCGAGTGATTTGGGTATTTTTCGGAGTACCGGAGAGTTACGGGAATTCGCCGGGGAGTATATGGCCTTTATTGGGCATACGGGAATAGAGGAGAGAGGCCGAAAGGAAGGAGGCGCGCAGCCCCCCTCTGGTCCGAATTGGACAAGGGGTGCGGCCCCCCTTTCCTTCCTGCTCTCCCCCCTATGGCGCGCCCCTCCTAGGCCGGCCGCCCCCTCCCCCCTTGCTCCTTTATATACGGGGGCGGGGGGGCACCTCTAGGCACAACAACACAAGTTGATCTATGGATCGTTCCTTAGCCGTGTGCGGTGCCCCCCTCCACCATATTCCACCTCGGTCATATCATCGCGGAGTTTAGGCGAAGCCCTGCACCGGTAGAGCATCATCATCGTCACCACGCCTTCGTGCTGACGGAACTCATCCCCGAAGCTTTGCTGGATCGGAGCCCGGGGATCGTCATCGAGCTGAACGTGTGCTGAACTCGGAGGTGTCGTACGTTCGGTACTTGGATTGGCCGGATCGTGAAGATGTACGACTACATCAACCGCGTTGTCATAACGCTTCCGCTTACGGTCTACGAGGGTACGTGGAAAATACTCTCCCCTCTCGTTGCTACGCCATCACCATGATCTTGCGTGTGCGTAGGAATTTTTTTGAAATTACTACGTTACCCAACAGTGGTATCAGAGCCAGGTTTTATGCGTAGATGTCATATGCACGAGTAGAACACAAGTGAGTTGTGGGCGATACAAGTCATACTGCTTACCAGCATGTCATACTTTGGCTCAGCGGTATTGTGAGATGAAGCGGCCCGGACCGACATTACGCGTACACTTACGCGAGACTGGTTTCACCGTTATGAGCACTCGTGCTTAAAGGTGACTGGCGGGTGTCTGTCTCTCTCACTTTAGTTGAACCGAGTGTGGCTACGCCCGGTCCTTGCGAAGGTTAAAACAGCACTAACTTGACAAACTATCGTTGTGGTTTTGATGCGTAGGTAAGAACGGTTCTTGCTAAGCCCGTAGCAGCCACGTAAAATTTGCAACAACAAAGTAGAGGATGTCTAACTTGTTTTTGCAGGGCATGTTGTGATGTGATATGGTCAAGACGTGATGCTATATTTTATTGTATGAGATGATCATGTTTTGTAACTGAAGTTATCGGCAACTGGCAGGAGCCATATGGGTGTCGCTTTATTGTATGAAATGCAAACGCCCTGTAATTGCTTTACTTTATCACTAAGCGGTAGCGATAGTCGTAGAAGCAATAGATGGCGTGTAACGACAACGATGCTACAATGGAGATCAAGGTGTCGCGCCAGTGACGATGGTGATCACGACGGTGCTTCGAAGATGGAGATCACAAGCACAAGATGATGATGGCCATATCATATCACTTATATTGATTGCATGTGATGTTTATCCTTTATGCATCTTACCTTGCTTTGATTGACGGTAGCATTTTAAGATGATCTCTCACTAATTATCAAGAAGTGTTCTCCCTGAGTATGCACCATCGCGAAAGTTCTTCGTGCTGAGACACCACGTGATGATCGGGTGTGATAGGCTCTACGTTCAAATACAACAGGTGCAAAAAAGTTGCACACGCGGAATACTCGGGTTAAACTTGACAAGCCTAGCATATACAGATATGGCCTCGGAACACAGAGACTGAAAGGTCGAGCGTGAATCATATAGTAGATATGATCAACATAATGATGTTCACCATTGAAACTACTCCATCTCACGTGATGATCGGACATGGTTTAGTTGATTTGGATCACGTGATCACTTAGATGACTAGAGAGATGTCTATCTAAGTGGGAGTTCTTAAGTAATATGATTAATTGAACTTTAATTTATCATGAACTTAGTCCTGGTAGTATTTTGCAAATTATGTGTAGATCAATAGCTTGCGTTGTTGCTTTCATAGGTTTATTTAGATATGTTCCTAGAGAAAATTGTGTTGAAAGATGTTAGTAGCAATGATGCGGATTGGATCCGTGATCTGAGGTTTATCCTCATTGCTGCACAGAAGAATTGTGTCCTTAATGTACCGCTAGGTGACAGACCTATTGCAGGAGCAAATGCAGACGTTATGAACGTTTGGCTAGCTCAATATGATGACTACTTGATAGTTTTGTGCACCATGCTTAATGGCTTAGAATCGGGACTTCAAAGACATTTTGAATGTCATGGACCATATGAGATGTTCCAGGAGTTGAAGTTAATATTTCAAGCAAATACCCGAGTTGAGAGATATGAAGTCTCCAACAAGTTCTATGGCTAAAAGATGGAGGAGAATCGCTCAACTAGTGAGCATGTGCTCAGATTGTCTGGGTACTACAATCGCTTGAATCAAGTGGGAGTTAATCTACCAGATAAGATAGTGATTGACAGAATTCTCTAGTCACCATCACCAAGTTAGTAGAACTTTGTGATGAACTATAGTATGCAAGGGATGACGAAAACGATTCCTGAGCTCTTCGTGATGTTGAAATCGATGAAGGTAGAAATCAAGAAAGAGCATCAAGTGTTGATGATTGACAAGACCACTAGTTTCAAGAAAAGGGCAAAGGGATAGAAAGGGAACTTCAAGTAGAATGACAAGCAAGTTGTCACTCCCATGAAGAAGCCCAAAGCTGAACCAAAGCCTGAAACTGAGTGCTTACACTGCAAAGGAAATGGTCACTGGAAACGGAAATACCCTAAATATTTGGTGGATAAGAAGGATGGCAAACTAAACAAGGGTATATTTGATATACAGATTATTGATGTGTACCTAACTAGTGTTTATAGTAACCCCTGAGTATTTGATACTTGTTCGGTTGCTAAGATTAGTAACTCGAAACAGGAGTTACAGAATAAACAGAAACTAGTTGAGGGTGAAGTGACGATGTGTGTTGGAAGTGGTTCCAAGATTGGTATGATCATCATCGCACACTCCCTATACTTTCGGGATTAGTGTTAAACCTAAATAAATGCTATTTGGCGTTTGCGTTGAGCATGAATATGATTTGATCATGTTCATTGCAATACAGTTATTCATTTAAAGTCAGAGAATAATTGTTGTTCTGTTTACATGAATAAAACCTTCAAATGGTCATACACCCAATGAAAATAGTTTGTTGGATCTCGATCGTAGTGATACACATATTCATAATATTGATGCCAAAAGATGCAAAGTTAATAATGATAGTGCAACTTATTTGTGGCACTGCCGTTTGGGTCATATCGGTGTAAAGCACATGAAGAAACTCCATAAAGATGGATTTTCGGAATCACTTGGTTATGAATCATTTGATACTTGCGAACCGTGCCTTTTGGGCAAGATGACTAAAACTCCGTTCTTCGGAACAATGGCACGAGCTTTGTTGGAAATAATACATACCGATGTATGTGATCCAATGAGTGTTGATGCTCGTGGCAAGTATCGTTATTTTCTGACCTTCACAAGATGATTTGAGAAGATATGGGTATATCTACTTGATGAAACATAAGTCTGAAATAGTTGAAAGGTTCAAAGAATTTCAGAGTGAAGTGGAAAAATCATCGTAACAAGAAAATAAAGTTTCTGCGATCTGATCGCGGAGACGAATATTTGACTTACGAGTTTGGTGTTCAATTAAAACAATGTGGAATAGTTTCACAGCTCACGCCACCTGGAACACCACAACGTTATGGTGTGTCCGAACGTCGGAACCGCACTTTATTGGATATGGTGCGATCTATGATGTCTCTTATCAGTTTTACCACTGTCGTTTTGGGGTTATGCATTAGAGGCAGCTACATTCACGTTTAATAGGGCACCATCTAAATCTGTTGAGACGACACCGTATGAACTATGGTTTAGCAGTAAACCTAAGCTGCCGTTTCTTAAAGTTTGGGGCTGCGATGCTTATGTGAAGAAACTTCAACCTGATAAGCTCGAACCCAAATCGGAGAAGTGCGTCTTCATAGAATACCCAAAGGTAACTATTGGGTACACCTTCTATCACAGATCCGAAAGCAAGTTATTCGTTGCTAAGATGGATCCTTTCTAGAGAAGGAGTTTCTCTCGAAAGAAGTGAGTGGGAGGAAAGTAGAACTTGATAAGGTAATTGTACCTTCTCCCAAATTGGAAAGTAGTTCATCACAGAAATCAGTTCCAGTGATGCCTACACCGATTAGTGAGGAAGTTAATGATGATGATCATGAAGCTTCAGATCAAGTTACTACCGAACCTCGTAGGTCTTCCAGAATAAGATCCGCACCAAAGTGGTACGGTAATCCTGTTCTAGAAGTCATGTTACTAGACCATGATGAACCTACGAACTATGAAGAAGCGATGGTGAGCCCAGATTCCGCAAAATGGCTTGAGGCCATGAGATCTGAGATAAGATCCATGTATGAAAACAAAGTATGGACTTTGATTGACTTGCCCAATGATCGGCGAGACATTGAGATTAAATGGATCTTCAAGAGGAAGACGGATGTTGATAGTGTTACTATCTGCAAAGCTAGAATTGTCGAAAAAGGTTTTCGACAAGTTCAAGGTGTTGACTATGATGAGAGTTTTTCACTCGTATCTATGCTTAAGTCTGTCTGAATCGTGTTAGCAATTGCCGCATTTTATGAAATCTGGAAAATGGATAAACAAAACTGCATTCCTTAATGGTTTTCTTAAAGAAGAGTTGTATATGATGCAACCAGAAGGTTTTGTCAATCCTAAAGGTGCTAACAAATTGTGCAAGCTCCAGCGATCCATCTATGGATTGGTGCAAGCATCTCGGAGTTGGAATATATGCTTTGATGAGTTGATCAAAGCATATGGTTTTATACAGAATTTTGAAGAAGCCTGTATTTACAAGAAAGTGAGTGGGAGCTCTGTAGCATTTCTAATATTATATGTGGATGACATATTGTTAATTGGAAATGATATGGAAATTCTGGATAGCATGAAAGGATACTTGAATAAGAGTTTTTCAAAGCAAGACCTCGGTGAAGCTGCTTACACATTGAGCATCAAGATCTATATAGATAGATCAAGACGCTTGATAAGATTTTTCAATAAATACATACCTTGATAATTTTTTTGAAGTAGTTCAAAATGGAACAGTCAAAGAAAGAGTTATTGCCTGTGTTGCAAGGTACGAAATTGAGTAAGACTCAAATCCCGACCGCATCAGAAAATAGAAAGAGAATGGAAGTCATTCCCTATGCATCAGTCATAGGTTCTATAAAAGTATGCCATGCTATGGACCAGAACTATTGTATACTCTGCCCTGGTTTGGCAAGGGAGTACAATAGTGATCTAGGAGTAGATCACTGGACATTGGTCAAAATTATCCTTAGTAGAATAAGGATATGTTTCTCGATTATGGAGGTGATAAAAGAGTTCGTGGTAAAGAGTTACATCGATGCAAGCTTTTACACCGATCCTGATGACTCTAAGTCTTAATCTGGATACATATTGAAAGTGGGAGCAATTAGCTAGAGTAGCTCCGTGCAAAGCATTGTAGACATAGAATATTTGCAAAATACATACGACTCTGTAATATGACAGACCCGTTGACTAAACTTCTCTCACGAGCAAAACATGATCATACCTTAGTACTCTTTGGGTGTTAATCAGATAGCGATGTGAACTAGATTATTGACTCTAGTAAACCTTTTGGGTGTTGATCACATGACGATGTGAACTATGGGTATTAATCACATACAGATGTGAATATTGGTGTTAAATCACATGATGATGTGAACTAGATTATTGACTCTAGTGCAAGTGGGAGACGGAAGGAAATATGCCCTAGAGGCAATAATAAAGTTATTATTTATTTCCTTATATCATGATAAATGTTTATTATTCATGCTAGAATTGTATTAACCGGAAACATAATACATGTGTGAATATATAGACAAACATATAGTCACTAGTATGCCTCTACTTGACTAGCTCATTAATCAAAGATGGTTATATTTCCTAACCATAGACATGTGCTGTCATTTGATTAATGGGATCACATCATTAGGAGAATGATGTGATTGACATGACCCATTCCGTTAGCCTAGCACTTGATCGTTTAGTATATTGCTATTGCTTTCTTGATAACTTATACATGTTCCTGTAACTATGAGATTATGCAACTCCCATTTACCGGAGGAACACTTTGGGTGCTACCAAACGTCACAACGTAACTGGGTGATTATAAAGGAGTACTACAGGTGTCTCCAAAGGTACATGTTGGGTTGGCGTATTTCGAGATTAGGTTTTGTCACTCCGATTGTCGGAGAGGTATCTCTGGGCCCTCTCAGTAATGCACATCATTATAAGCCTTACAAGCAATGTGACCAAATGAGTTGGTTACGGGATGATGCATTACGGAACGAGTAAAGAGACTTGCCGGTAACGAGATTGAACTAGGTATTGGATACCGACGATCAAATCTCGGGCAAGTAACATACCGATGACAAAGGGAACAAAGTATGTTGTTATGCGGTTTGACCGATAAAGATCTTCGTAGAATATGTAGGAGCCAATATGGGCATCCAGGTTCCGCTATTGGTTATTGGCCAAGAATAGTTCTAGGTCATGTCTACATAGTTCTCGAACCCGTAGGGTCCACACGCTTAAGGTTTCGATGATAGTTATATTATGAGTTTATGAGTTTTGATGTACCGTAGGAGTTCGGAGTCCCGGATGAGATCGGGGACATGACGAGGAGTCTCGAAATGGTCGAGACGTAAAGATCGATATATTGGACGACTATATTCGGAGTTCGGAAAGGTTCCGAGTGATTCGGGTATTTTTCGGAGTACTGGAGAGTTACGGGAATTCGCCGGGGAGTATATGGGCCTTATTGGGCCATACAGGAATAGTGGAGAGAGGCCAAAAGGAAGGAGGCGCGCAGCCCCCCTCTGGTCCGAATTGGACAAGGGGTGCGGCCCCCCTTTCCTTCCTCCTCTCCCGCTCTTTCCCCCTTCTCCTACTCCAACAAGGAAGGAGGGAGTCCTACTCCCGGTGGGAGTAGGACTCCCCTTGGCGCGCCCCTCGTAGGCCGGCCGCCCCCTCCCCCCTTGCTCCTTTATATACGGGGGCAGGGGGGCACCTCTAGGCACAACAACACAAGTTGATCTACGGATCGTTCCTTAGCCGTGTGCGGTGCCCCCTCCACCATATTCCACCTCGGTCATATCGTCGCGGAGTTTAGGCGAAGCCCTGCGCCGGTAGAGCATCATCATCGTTACCACGCCGTCGTGCTGACGGAACTCATCCCCGAAGCTTTGCTGGATCGGAGCCCGGGGATCGTCATCGAGCTAAACGTGTGCTGAACTTGGAGGTGCCGTACGTTCGGTACTTGGATTGGTCGGATCGTGAAGACGTACGACTACATCAACTGCGTTGTCATAACGCTTCCTCTTACGGTCTACGAGGGTACGTGGACAATACTCTCCCCTCTCGTTGCTATGCCATCACCATGATCTTGCGTGTGCGTAGGAATTTTTTTGAAATTACTACGTTACCCAACAGTGGGACCCTAATATCATCTGCAATAGATGATGTAAAATACATCACCAAAAAGTGCTAGATGTAAAATGCATCAGCCGCACCACGGCCGCTCCGACAGATGCTATAAGTACTGTTCACTCTAAACTTAATTGAAGAAAATGAACTTTACAGTCAAAACTGAATTTTACCGTCGAAACTGATTGAACTAGTAGCAGAGCATTGCAATAGATGTTTAGGGTGTTCGAGCACTAGTTGCAGAGAAGCAGTGATCTAAATCAGCAGACGCTCGAGCAGGGAACGCACTTGCAGAGAGCAAGTCATGCCAGTAGCACCCTGAGCGAGTGCTAAAGCAGCAACTCCTGTAGCTGCCGGAGGTCGTGCAGCGGCAGCAATGCAAGCGAGAGCAAGAGCAGAGTAGTAGCACGAACGAAAGCAAGAGCAGTGCAGCAGCGCGACCGACAACAAGAACAGAGCCGCAGCGCGAGCGGGAGCCGGAGCAGCTGCAGCTAGTGCCGTTGTGGAAGTCGCCGCCGAGGAAGCAACGACATGGGGGAGAGACGCCGTGGATGATGTGGCCAGCGACGGCGCCGTCGATGGAGACCCGCCATGTCTGCTCGGTATCGAGCACTGGCAGCCCCGTGAGATCGAATAAAAGTTAAAATGCAGCGGTGAGTGCAGAACCTCCTTGGTGGCTCCGAGTTGGCCTCGGCTTCATCGAAAGAATTGGTGAGGGTGCTGCGGTTCTGGTGGGGCAGGTCAAGACGGTGCTGTGGGGATTGAGGTGGCGCAATAGACGAGGCGAACGTCGGGGCAGCTCCTTGGAGGTGGAGGACGGGGCGGCTGATCCAGCGGGACGACGAGATCGAAAATGGATCCTCATCTGATGCGGTGGATGAGGGACGGAGAGCTATTGCGGTGGACGACGTAGTCGGGGAAGAGTCTCCAGCTGGGCAGCGGTCGGGAGGCCGACGGAGGAGCGTGGGGTTTCGCGGGTTTTGGCGGCCTCGGTGTACGAATGAGGGGGGAGAAGGGGGAGGGGGAGCCAAGCTTAGGGACGCACTTGTCCGAAATGTAGGGGAAGTTATCAGCGTACCCCCACCGGTTTTGACACCGCGACGTGGAGCTTCATTATCGGCTAACGGGTAGAAGGGGGATTTCGTGTGTCTGGGCTGCGGGACCGATTTCGGATGAGGAGGGAGTTCTCGCGCGCGTCGAAATTTCGGGATAACAAGGCGCAGCGCGGGTTGAAGAGGCGGGAGTTTCAAAGCAGGTGAGACAAAAGATACTCGAGCTTGAAAATTTCGGGATAACAAGGTGCGGATTCCTTGTTCGGCAGAACAAACTTAACGTGTAAATAAAATTCATACAAGACACAAGAGAGTCATGTGCCCTTTTACTATATTGCTATAGATGCCAATGAAAAAACTACAAGAAAAATGTAAAAAAAATGGGAGAACAAGATTACCCTGTACAGTACCAAATCGATTCGCACTTCCCTCAACAACAACAAAAAACAAATCAATTCCCACCAAAAGAAAGAGTAATGTCCCTTTTTATATGATTACAAATGCCAGGATCTCGAATTTCAATTTTTGAATCCACATTATGTTGAATTCGAATATATCGTTAGGTGACCTTGCGGTTTATAATTGATGTAGTCGTACATTTTGATCTTCCATCATATATGAACATTTTACTACACCATGTGAACATATATATTGTTGTCTATCATATGGACTAAATTTGAATCAATTTTCCTTATTTGAATACGATTGTTGTCAAGTTATACAATAATTTAAATATTATCTTGATAACAAAAAACATGCATATAGCAGTAATCATATTTCACTATGAACTACATGTACCATACGCTCTCCAATTCAAATATTTGTATCCATTTTATGTTGAATTCAAATCATAGTACATTATTGGTCTAGGTAGCGAGATGTTCGGGATAATCTAAACCCTGTTTTCATATGTATAATTTTTGGCTGAATTGGGACAAGTTTTGGTATAAGCTTCTTGCAAAACCGGAGATTCTCTCAACAAGCCTCGTGGTTCCGAGAGGGAACGTGTCACCTTTGTGTGCGAAACAATATACGATGCCTCCCCCCTGATTTTCTTTATAGAGGCAACATAGAACTATATGAGTGCCCTGTTAAATTTTGGAATTATTTCGGGTTTGTTTGGCCTTTTTATACATTAATTGAGTTTCTAGACTTTTAATGTGCATAATCTAAATATGAATTGCATGCACATGCTCCGGTGCACCAAAGTTGGTTGAAAAATCACATGTGTGTCCTTGGTTGAATTTCTAGGTCCCATGGAAGAAATGAGAATGAATTTCAAACATCTGGGCATCGTGACTCGGCCAAGAACATCGAGAAACTTAGAGTTTAAATTCATGTAAATCCAAAACTCACCTGGAAATCATGAAACTTGGCATGGTGTCATGTCATGGCACTAACATGTTGTGGTAAAAAATTGCGCCGATTTGGAAGCTCGTGGTTCTAAGAGGGAACGTGCCACCTTTGAGTGTGAAATGATATACGCTGCCCCCCTTGAGTTTCTTAACAAAGTCAACATAGAACTACATGAGTGCCCTGTTAAATTTTGGAATTAGTCCAAGTTCGTTTGTCGTTTTTTATACATTAATTGAGTTTCTGGTCATTTAATGTGCATAAGTCAAATTTGAACTACAAGCACATGCTCTCGTGCACCAAAGTTGGTTGAATAATCACATTTGTGTCCTCGGGTGAATTTCTAGGTCCCATGCAAGAAATGAGAATAAAATTAAACATCTGGGCATCGTGGCTCGGCCGAGAACATTGAGAAACTTGGTTTTAAAATTCCTGTAAATCCAAAACACATCTGAAAATCATGAAACTTGGCATGGGTGTCATGTCATGGTACTACCATGCTATGGTTAAAAAATTGGCCGAATAGGAACAGATTTTGGTATAAGCTTCTTGCAAACCGAAGCTTCTCTCAAGAAGGCTTGTGGTTCTGAGAGGGAACATGTCACCTTTGAGTGTGAAACGATATACGCTGCCCCCTTGAGTTTATTTACAAAGGCAACATAGAACTACATGAGTGCCCTATTAAATTTTGGAATTATTCCGGCTTCGTTTGGCCTTATTTACACATTAATTGAGTTTTTGGTCATTTAATGTGCATAATTTAAATTTGAAATACAAGCACATGCTCCCGTGCACCAAAGTTGGTTGAAAAATCACATTTGTGTCCTCGGGTGAATTTCTAGGTCCCATGCAAAAAATGAGAATAAAATTCAAACATCTGGGCATTGTGGCTCGGTCGAGAACATTGAGAAACTTGGTTTTAAAATCATGAAACTTGGCATGGTGCCATGTCATGGTAGTACCATGCCGTGGTAAAAAAAATTGGCCGAATAGGAACACATTTTGGTATAAGCTTCTTGCAAATCGGAGCTTCTCTCAAGAAGGCTCGTGGTTCTGGGAGGGAATGTGTCACCTTTGTGTGCATAATTCAAATTTGAAATACAAGCACATGTTCCAGTGCACCAAAGTTGGTTGAAAAATCACATGTGTGTCCTCGGGTAAATTTCTAGGTTCCATGCAAGAAATGGGAATGAAATTCAAAATTTTGGGCGTCGTGGCTGGGTTGGAAACATTGAGAAACTTAGTTTTTTAATTCCTGTAAATCCAAAACACGCATGAAAATAATGAAACTTGGCTTGGTGCCATGACATGGCACCAACATGCTGTGGTAATTTTGCTGTCCAATTTGCGAAGGCGCACACATTAACAATCAACAAAGTCATTTTGGAACAAGTGCTGTCACGTTACAATCGGAAACACAAGTATTATTGAAACCGTGGGCGTTATATTTACTAGTACCATTTACGTGCCGCCACGCGTCCCCATTTTTTATTAGCTAGGTGGCGCCATGCAGGGTAGCTATTTGAGTATGAGAGGCGTGCGATTAGACCCCTTCGCGTGCTTATCGGGAGGAGAGCCCTTTTGTGACGCCCTGAGACCGACGCTTCAGAAGACTTCCATATTTTCGTGATCACCGTGTGTTTCTTTTGTGCTTGCTCTATTTATTTTTGCATTGCAACATGTCATTTAATTTTTAAAACCTCAACTAAAAAAATTGCATAGATCTTTTGATCTATTTAAATCGAGGGAAGGGTGACTTCTCTTTATAACATATCATCCCAATATTAGGGAGCTATATTATATATTTATTTAATTTGGAAATCACCATAACAAAATTGCAAATTATCCAAATTCCTTTGTTATCTTAATTCTTGGTCTCCAACCTTGCCATATATTCTATCATCATATTCCGGAGCTCCACCAAAAATCCGAACATTTTTGGACCTTCCCAACCCTCACTTCCTATTCAAATCATTTGAATTTAAATCAAATGAGTTTCAATTTAAATCTTTCAATCATGGCCTTTTCTATTTTCTTGGAACAAGCACATTTTTGTGAGCCCGGGAAAATTATCCGCATGCCAAAGTCTCTTCTCTAACCTTTTTCCTTTCTCTCTTTTCTTTCTTCCTATTTCTGTTACTGTTTTGGAAAATAAGAGAGAGGGAGAAGAGAGCCCAGCAGCCCAGCCAGGCCTCCAGCCAGGCCTCTGGCCACTTCCTTCTCTACCGGGCCGGCCTCTAAGGCCCAGCCGTGCCCCGCCGTAACCCTAGCCCGACCATCGCTCGATCCCCATCTCCTCCTTCGTTCTCCTCCTGCGCCGCTACATACCCATCGCCCGATCCCCTCTCCCTCTCGATTCCTCAAGTGCCACCACTCCACACACGCCCCACGCCTTGCCTCCCATGGCGCCAGAAACCATGCCCCGTCGCCCCTCCGGCCGGCTAGTCCAGGCCTCCCAGCTCGCCCCGCCTCGTTCCCGGATGGAACCGGTGTTCCCGCGCCTCCTCCTCGCCAAGTCCCCGTCGCCCGAGCGCTCGAGGAGAGGAGCTCCTCGAGCACCTGCGCCCGCATCCGTCGTCCTCCGTGCCCAGCAGGAGCCCCGTGCCGCTCGTCCCCTCCGTTTTGGTCGGAGTTCACCGGAGCCCCAGCACCGGCCGCCTTGCACCCGCGAGCACCACCACCTCCAGTGCTCCTCGAGCCTCCTCCTGTGCGCCTCCACCCTGGTTCCAGCCTCGACGACCCATTCCCGACCTCCTCCTCGCATGCCGTCTCTGCCTTCAGATCCATCCGCGTAGCCCAACCGGACCATCTCCACCTTCGCCTCCTGCAACTGACGCGCCGCCGTACCTCCGCCGCCCAACGACCCTCTGCATCCACCTCCAGCAGCTCTCCCTGCGACCTCCTCTTCATCACCGCCTCGTTCCGTCCCTACCGACTCCGACAAGGGAGCCCCGCCGCTCGCCTGAACATGGCATCTGCCTCCTGTTCGTGCTGCATCGTCTTGTTCGCGGGCACTTCTTTGCCACAAGTGCTCCTGACTGAGACCCTCAAGTCATCTACCCGGAGCCCAAGTCCGAAGACTACCGTGGACGTGTGCCTGGTGTCACTTGGATTCGTCAAGACCGCCAAGACCCATACCTGGATCGTCAAGTACCGTCTCTGGGATTCACCAAGTACCACGACGTCGGTGTCCCTCCAAGTTTGATGTTGGAACATGCACAGCTACCGTCGCCGAAGACCCAAGTAGCAGAAACGGCAAGTTCCTCTCCGCCATGAACCACTACTTCCACAACGCGACCGTGTACCACTACTTCCGCTAGGACCGTTCCGAGAACGTCTACTTCCTCTACATCGCACGGACTCATTCCGTTCCGAATATGCATGCTTTGAAGGTATACCGTCGAGAACGACCGCCCGTGGACGAATGCATATGTTGCATGAAATGCTCGCGTTTGCAACGTGCCTGACGTGTTTCTTGTCTTTTCCCGTTGCCATGCCATCGACCCATGGGAACCCGGTTGCCGGGATCACCCCCACTATCTTGAATGACACGCTCACGCCACACTTCCTTTTGCACCGGTATCTCCATGAGCTATCGGAACCGATATGTTGCCGTGGCATCATTTTCGGATTCGTTGCCGTGGCACCCCTTTTGTTCCGCCATGGTGACCAAATACTTCATTTTTCATAAAATTGCATATAACTTGCATATGTCATCCGCATCATGATAACAACAATTAAAATGTTTAAAATTGTTGTTTGCGTTAAATTGCTAAATAACATATGGGGATGTCCGGAATTGTAGTTTGTTGTTTCCGGCCTTACTTAAACTTGCCTAGATAGGTAGTTTAATTATGTTTCACCTCTTGCCATGTTTATAACATGTAATATTGTTGTGTTCCTAAACGAGAGAGAACTAAATAATTTATGTGGTGTTTCGTTAATATGCAACTTGTTGCATATTGAGCTCCACTTAACTTGTAGTATTGGTTGTTGCACTTTGCCATGCTTTTAAACCGGTCATGCATCATACTTGGTTGCGCATCATGCCATGTTTATGATTGTGTGTTTACCATGTTGTTTGCTTCTTTCCGGTCTGCTTCTCTCGTTAGCTTCGGTTTCGTTTCGGAGTTGTGAGGATTCGTTCGACTACGTCTGTTTGTCTTCTTCATGGACTCGTTCTTCTTCCTTGCGGAATCTCAGGCAAGATGACCATTACCCTCGATATCGCTTCTATCTTTGCTTGCTAGTTGCTTTGTTCTATCGCTATGCTGCACTACCTATCACTTGTTTACCATGCCTCCCAAGTTGCCATGTCAGCCTCTAACATTTTCACCCTTCCTAGCAAACCATTGCTTGGCTATGTTACCGCTTTGCGCAGCCCCTCTTATAGCGTTGTTAGTTGCAGGTGAAGTCGAAGATTGCTCCATGATGGACAGGATTATGTTGGGATATCACAATATCTCTTATTTAATTAATCCATCTATATACTTGGTAAAGGGTGGAAGGCTCGGCCTTATGCCTGGTGTTTTGTTCCACTCTTGCCGCTCTAGTTTCCGTCATAACGGTGTTATGTTCCTTGATTTTACATTCCTTACGCGGTTGGGTGATTTATGGGACCCCTTTGACAGTTCACTTTGAATAAACTCCTCCAGCAAGGCCCAACCTTGGTTTTAACATTTGCCACCTAAGCCTTTTTCCCTTGGGTTCTACAGACTCAAGGGTCATCTTTATTTTTACCCCCCGGGCCAGTGTTTGTCGTGAGTATTGGTCCAACTTGTCAGCCGTCGGTGGTCACCAGGGGCAACTCTGGGCTGGCCTACCGGAAGTTTGGACAATCCGGTGTGCCCTGAGAACGAGATATGTGCAGCTCCTATCAGGATTTGTCGGCACATTCGGGCGGCTTTGCTGGTCTTGTTTTACCATTGTCGAAATGTCTTGTAAACCGGGATTCCGAGACTGATTGGGTCCTCCGGGGAGAAGGAATATCCTTCGTTGGCCGTGACAGCTTGTGATGGGCTAAGTTGGGACACCCCTGCAGGGTATAAACTTTCGAGAGTCGTGCCCACGGTTATGTGGCAGATGGGAATTTGTTAATATCCGGTTGTAGAGAACTTGACACTTGACTTAACTAAAACGCATCAACCGCATGTGTAGCCGTGATGGTCTCTTTTCGGTGGAGTCCGGGAAGTGAACACGGTCTTGGTGTTATGATTGTGCGTAAGCAGTTTCAGGATCACTTCTTGATCACTTCTAGCTTCACGACCGTTCCGTTGCTTCTCTTCTCGCTCTTATTTGCGTATGTTAGCCACCATATTTGCTTAGTGCTTGCTGCAACCCCCACCTCATTACCACTTCCTACACATAAGCTTAAATAGTCTTGATCTCGCGGGTTTCGAGATTGCTGAGTCCTCGTGACTCACCAGATACTATCACAACAGTTGCAGGTGCTGATGATACCTGTGCAGGTGATGCAACCGAGCTTAGATGGGAGCTTAACGAAGATCTTGGTCATTGCTATGTTTCGTTTCATGTTGATGAGTAGTGGAGCCCAGTTGGGACAATCGGGGATCTAGCAGTTGGGTTATCTTCTTTTCTTTTGGCTTCGTCTGTAGTCGGACTATGTGTGTACTCTGAATGATGTATGAATTATATGTTCATTGTGTGAAGTGGCGATTGTAAGCCAACTCTTTATCCCATTCTTGTTCATTACATGGGATTGTGTGAAGATGACCCTTCTTGCGGCAAAACCACCATGCGGTTATGCCTCTAAGTCGTGCTTCGACACGTGGGAGATATAGCCGCATCGTGGGTGTTACAAGTTGGTAATCAGAGCCATCCCCGACTTAGGAACCCCCTGCTTGATCGAATCGCTAGCGTTGTTGAGTCTAGAACAAAAATGTTTTGAGTCTTAGGATTATATATATCGGAGAGTAGGATTCTTTTTACTCCTCAGTCCCTTCGTCGCTCTGGTGAGGCCTCCTGACGTAGATGTTTTTTCTTTCCTCTCCTCAAATTTCACTTTTTTTAGGATCACGCAGGTATCTTGGGATCGTTCCGATATTCTTATGGCGAGAACATTGTTCTTGGAGCCGCCTGTCATTTAGGGGTTGTGGCAGTGTCCTGAGGAGTTGAGCTCCGAGGTGTTGTCGTCATAATTTTATCATTTCAGTTCTGGAATACCTGAGTTTTGCCGACATCGAAAATCTCTTTTATGGAGTTGTTGGTGAGATAACCGCGACGCCACCCAGTACTGGGGAGTTCGGGAGTATTGCCATAACTCGTATAACGGATGCTTTTCGAAGGTTGAGGTACACGATTTCCGAAGGTTTCTTGGTTATGTGTTGACGGATGGATACAGCTTGGATGTAGGGATTGTTAGTTTTGGGTGAGATATATATTGCTTCCCCTATATCCCCAACACCAGATTGCATAACCAGAAAGTTTCGGGAGTTTTATAGGTGGGAATTCAAGTAGCTCTAGTTTTTTTTCTTTTCAACAGATGCATGATATGAGATTGGGGTTTGACGTCTAGTGGTCCGCCTATCCATGGTCGTTTTTACAGTGGTCTCGTTGTGTCTTAAAGAGCCCTTGGTTATGCTGGTTCGGGGACACTTCGTATGTCATGTGCACTACCTTGTAGATGATGGTGCTGTACGATCGAGCTCGTGTGGGCCCCACCACGAAAACTTCGGACAAAATCTCTATCATATGTTTGTTCCGGCTATTTTGCAAGCCAAATCCTTTGTTTTATTTTATTTGTGGTATTCGAGTTGCTTCGAAGTCAAGTGTTGATTCCATATCTTTCCTAAACAGTGTTCTCATATTGCTATGTGAATACTTATCCTTCTTGATCATCGAGGTTGTCATGTTAATTCCTTTCCTACCGGCGTGCTTCTCTTCAAGTGGATCCGATCATTCTCACTACGGGAAACAGGTAATTTGCCGTCAGGGAGAGGCTTTGCCGTCAGCTTTTCATCGGGCCAGACGGCAAAGATCAATTTTGCCGTTAGCTGCAGACGGCAAAGAAAGACTGACGGCAAAACGGACTTTGCCGTCTGCCAAAAAGATACAGACGGCAAAGAGCTCTTTGCCATCTGTATCTTTTTGGCAGACGACAAAGAGAAAACACACCACGCGGATCGATCACGCGGATCAATGACGTGGCAAGATCTAAAACGTAGGTCCAATTCAACCGCATGCGTCGGACCTACCCGCACACCCACCCACGAGTCATCTGCCACCCACCCACCAGTACCGGTCCCACCCACGTGCACGACCCGCCCCACCCACGCGCATGTCTCCTCTATCTCTCCTTCCCCGATAGCTCCCTCGTCTCACCTCATCGCCCATCGCCCACGAGCAGCCGCGCGACGCCGGCCCCGTCTCCCTCACCCCCGGAGCAGCCGCACGCTGCCGGCCCCGTCTCCCTAGCCCCCGGAGCAGCCGCACGCTGCCGGCCTCGTCCCGCATCCCCCGGAGGAGCCGCAAGCGGCCCGCCCCGTCGCCCGCTGGCCCGCGTTGCACCTCCCAGAGCAGTTGCACGCCGCCGGCCACGTCGCCAGTCGCCGGACCTGACACCTCACCCTCGCAGGCCTCCGCGCACTACCAAGACTGTCACCTGTCGCCCCCGTAGGCCTCCGGCTCCCTGCACTGCGTGCTACTCCGTGCGCCGCGCTGGGCACGGCAGCCCCTCGCCGGACCTGCTGCGCTCGAGCCTCTCCACCCTCCTCCCGCTCCGCCCCTCGCTGGACCTGCTGCGTCGAGCCTCTCCACCCTCCTCTCGCTCCGCCCCTTGCCGGACTACACCGTGGCCATCCCGCACCAGACACCGCCGTGGCCTCCCCTCAC
>NC_041387.1:64988683-65088469 GCF_002162155.2 Triticum dicoccoides | reverse complement strand
CCGGAATACACCGCGGCCATCCCTCCCCAGACCCCGCCGTGGCCTCCCCTCACCGGAGCTGCCGTGGCCGCCCCTCGCCAGACCGTGCCGCGCCTGAGCCTCTCCGGCCTCCTTCTCTCTGCTGAGCGCCAGAGCTCCTCCGGCAGTGGCAGCAGTTGTCGGAGATGGCAACTCCGATGACCACCAAAGCAACAGCCGCCCTAGGAAAGCTTTGACTTGACGCTTTAAAAAAAATACAAAATAATCTTTGCCATCTGTAGTTTAGTCCAGATGATGGCAAAAAAGAGGCTCTGACTGACGGCAAAGACTGCGCCCTTTGCCATCAGATTTTCTTTTGGCAGACGGCAAACCTTCAGTTGGCTGACGGCAAAATCTTTGCCGTCTGCCCGATGAAAAGCTGATGGTAAAGTATTCTTTGCCGACTTATCTTTGCCGTCTGAGTTTGCCGTCAGCCTGCTGACGGCAAACTCTTTGCCGTCTGTATTGCCCTGACGGCAAATTAACTGTTTCCTGTAGTGTCTCACCATCCGCAGATCATTTCTAAGTTTTCTCAATGGTGTTTGTTTCATCTGTCCCAAGTTGCCTTTGTTTTCCTGCCCTCCCACCCTTTTTCTTCGAGGACTCATATTTCTTAATCATGTATCCCTTTTATTTGTGAGAAGTCTCTTCATTCGTTTCTTTCAATGTTCTTATCCGGTGATTCTCAAGAAGATACTAACAGAGCTACAAGTTTATTATTCTTTGTTCTCTTTTCTTCTCTGGTGGATTAATTTTAAGCTTTGGTGTTGATTATATATCTTCCTTTTGTTTCACATATCTTCCCATGTGAATTTCTTATCCAAGGCTTTCTTATTTATTCACCTTGCCCAGTTCATATCCGGAGTGCTCAAGATATCTCACAAGATTCGTGTTTTCATTCTTAATATGTTCAAGCTATTTGGAGATTATTATCTCATTCAAGTCATTTAATTCAACCAGTGCAATCCCCCCTTTCAATCAATCGTTCAACGGTGTAACTTTGAGTGGGCCCTAACCCACAGGTCTTTTTCCAGGATCTTACCTGACTCTTCTAATTTTCCAGGAGTCATTCCCAAATTCTTTTCGAAGTTTGACGTAAGAATGAATTTCATCAGTCAGATGTTTTGCAAGATCGATTTCAAATTATTTTTCATTGTTGGCTCAACATCTTTTGTTCTTCATTCTCGTGGAGTATCCCAACAATTCATAGTGGTGTTTCTCGTCGTCATTCACGGTTTTTGAAGACCGAAGAAGAGTTCCTCTTAAATCCTTACCCGTTCTTCCAAAGATGCGTAGTTCAAGCTTGATGCCATCCCCTTAAAATTGTTTTCGATTGTGAGAATTCTTTTCACCCATACGGAGCATTTCATGAGTTGTTTCTATTTCTTTCCTCCAAAGGCCATCATGTCTAATTCTTCATTCTCAGCGTGTAGCTATTGTTCTCCAAATCTTACCGGTGCATCATTCAAATACCCTCTAATCCGTTCATGATCTCTTCGTTCTCATGTATCTAAATCCCCTCAAGTATCTTCATTCGTTTTCCAGTTATTCCCGGTGAATTGTGCCTTTGCTACTTTCATTTTCAATTCTTATGGTGGTTCTTTCAACATTTCTCTTCCATCGTTATCATATCAATTAATTCGTTCTTTCCGAATCCTACCGGTGGTTTGTTCAAGTTTTTTCCCAAGTTTGCGCTATGTCTACCCTTAATCCCTCAAGAAGAATAAGTAGTATGCCAAATCTGTTGCTTGTCATCAATTTAATTGGTGAAGGATATGCATAACATAATTCTTATTATTGTTTCATCCAAGTGATCTAGTTTATTCTTTCCAGAGTTGTTCATCATGTCACTTTTCCCGGTTTGAGATGTTTCATCTTTTATTTTCCGGAGTTCCAAGTTTTCCGCTTTATCTCGTTGCGAAGCTCCATCTAAATCATCGCCGGGCTTCACCTTGTGTTTTCAACTTCTCTTTTTTTCTATCATCCTTTTATTACCAAAGTTCTTCATGGAGGCTCTACATGGTGGGTCGTCAAGGATTCTTTTCATTCTTCAATTGTTCTTTAAGGTTTCTCTCGAAGTTAAGATCCGCCAAGCTATACTCAAAACTAAACATGGTGCTCAACACATGTTTTGTTTTGAGGCGTTCGAATATTCTTCTTCCTACATTCCAAAGTGCAATTGGTTCTAGCTTATCATTTGAGGTGGTGTCATGTCATTCTTGACAATTTGAGTTCGCATTTCACGATTCACATGTTGTCAAGAATGAGATATTTTAAATCCACCAATCTCTTCGTTGGATTTATCTTGTGTCATGTTTCACCTAAAGCCTTCCCTAAGGAATGTTGCTATTGTGGTGCTTATCAATGATCCAAGTCTTCTCCTATTCTCTTGGTGAAAGAAGTTTTTCATCGCCTTGGTGCTCTCACTCAAATCAATGGCTTCCTTTAGTGGCCGTTTGTCACCTCATAATTTTGAGATGTTTTCCATAAGCCCACTACAAGCTTATTCGTTTCGTTGTTGGTTTTCCAACAACCCCATTTTAACCTTCTTGGAAGGGTGCTTTCCAAGCTCATTTGTGGAAGAAGTTGGCATTTTCTTCTCCATTATGTTATTCCATTGATATATCTTCTATTAATTCTTCCGGAGGCATTATGATGTTGCTCTCTTCACTCATCATCTCGAATTAAGGATCGTGTTCTTTTTCATGTTTATCCATTTAACCGGAGTGCTGTGTCATCTCTTCAAGTTCTTTTCATCTTATCAAGTCTTGCATCTCTTCCATTCGGAGTGTTGTTCGAATTTGTTCTTCCTTGCTCCTTGTTTATCTCGTTTCAACCAGAGTGGTTCCAATTCCTTCTTGTCCATTGTACTCGTCATTCATAGCTTTGCAACCTCCAAGGTTCACCTGGTGTTCCTTGTTTCTATCTTTCTACCGAAGTGCTCTCAATTGTGTTCAACTCCGTTGTGTTCTTTCTTTCAACTTTTCAACCTCTCAAGGTTCTTTGTTTCACTCATTGGTCGAAGAAGCAACTTAGTTTTACCTCTCCTCTTTCTCTTTCGTTTCTCTCCGGTGCCATTCTAGATCTCCGGACGAGATCTCTTGTAAGTGGAGGAGTGTTGTGATGCCCCGAGACCGACGCTTCAGAAGACTTCCATATTTTCGTGATCACCGTGTGTTTCTTTTGTGCTTGCTCTATTTATTTTTGCATTGCAACATGTCATTTAACTTTTAAAACCTCAACTAAATAAATTGCATAGATCTTTTGATCTATTTAAATCAAGGGAAGGGTGACTTCTCTTTATAACATATCATCCCAATATTGGGGAGCTATATTATATATTTCTTTAATTTGGAAATCACCATAACACACTTGCAAATTATCCCAATGCCTTTGTTATCTTAATTCTTGGTCTCCAACCTTGCCATATATTCTTTCATCATATTCTGGAGCTCCACCAAAAATCTGAACATTTTTGGACCTTCCCAACCCTCACTTCCTATTCAAATCATTTGAATTTAAATCAAATGAGTTTGAATTTAAATCTTTCAATCATGG
Organism: Triticum dicoccoides; assembly: GCF_002162155.2. Classification (NCBI taxonomy): domain Eukaryota; kingdom Viridiplantae; phylum Streptophyta; class Magnoliopsida; order Poales; family Poaceae; genus Triticum; species Triticum dicoccoides. The sequence continues at coordinate 65,084,893 of NC_041387.1, read as the reverse complement.
CCTTTTCTATTTTTTCGGAACAAGCACATTTTTGTGAGTCCGGGAAAATTATCCGCATGCCAAAGTCTCTTCTCTAACCTTTTTCCTTTCTCTCTTTTCTTTCTTCCTATTTCTTTTACTGTTTTGGAAAATAGGAGAGAGGGAGAAGAGAGCCCAGCAGCCCAGCCAGGCCTCCAGCCAGGCCTCTGGCCACTTCCTTCTCTACCGGGTCGGCCTCTAAGGCCCAGCCGCGCCCCGCCGTAACCCTAGCCCGACCATCGCTCGATCCCCATCTCTTCCTTCGTTCTCCTCCTGCGCCGCCACACACCCATCGCCCGATCCCCTCTTCCTCTCGATTCCTCCAACGCCGCCACTCCACACACGCCCCACGCCTTGCCTCCCATGGCGCCAGAAACCATGCCCCATCGCCCCTCCGACCGGCGAGTCCAGGCCGCCCAGCTCGCCCCGCCTCGTTCCCGGATGGAACCGGTGTTCCCGCGCCTCCTCCTCGCCAAGTCTCCGTCGCCCGAGCGCTCGAGGAGAGGAGCTCCTCGAGCACCTGCGCCCGCATCCGTCGTCCTCCGCGCCCAGCAGGAGCCTTGCGCCGCTCGTCCCCTCCGTTTTGGTTGGAGTTCGCCGGAGCCCCAGCACCGGCCGCCTTGAACCCGCGAGCACCACCACCTCCAGCGCGCCTCGAGCCTCCTCCTGTGCGCCTCCACCCTGGTTCCAGCCTTGACGACCCATCCCCGACCTCCTCCTCGCGTGCCGTCTCCGCCTTCAGATCCGTCCGCGTCGCCCAACCGGACCATCTCCGCCTTCGCCTCCTGCTACCGGCGCGCCGCCGTACCTCCGCCGCCCGGCGACCCTCTGCATCCACCTCCAGCAGCTCTCCCTGTGACCTCCTCTTCATCAGCGCCTCATGCCGTCCCTACCGACTCCGACCAGGGAGCCCCGCCGCTCGCCTGAACGTGGCATCCGCCTCCTGTTCGTGCTGCATCGTCTTGTTCGCGAGCACTTCTTTGCCACAAGTGCTCCTGACTGAGACCCTCAAGTCAAATACCCGGAGCCCAAGTCCGAAGACTACTGTGGACGTGTGCCTGGTGTCACTTGGATTCATCAAGACCGCCAAGACCCATACCTGGATCGTCAAGTACCGTCTCCGGGATTCACCAAGTACCACGATGTCGGTGTCCCTCCAAGTTTGATGTTGGAACATGCATAGCTACCGTTGCTGAGGACCCGGGTAGTAGAAACGGCAAGTTCCTCTCTGTCGTGAACCACTACTTCCACAACGCGACCGTGTACCACTACTTCTGCTACGACCGTTCCGAGAACGTCTACTTCCTCTACATCGCACGGAGTCGTTCCGTTCCGAATATGCAAGCTTTGAAGGTATACCGTCAAGAACGACCGCCCGTGGACGAATGCATATGTTGCATGAAATGCTCGCATTTGCAATGTGCCTGACGTGTTTCTTGCATGTTCCCGTTTCCATGCCATCGACCCATGGGAACCCGGTTGCCGGGATCACCCCCACCATCTTGCATGACATGCTCACGCCACGCTTCCTTTTGCACCGGTATCTCCATGAGCTATCGGAACCGATATGTTGCCATGGCATCATTTTCGGATTCGTTGCCGTGGCACCCCTTTTGTTCCGCCATGGTGACCAAACACTTCATTTTTCATAAAATTGCATATAACTTGCATATGTCATCCGCATCATGATAACAACAATTAAAATGTTTAAAATTGTTGTTTGCGTTAAATTGCTAAATAACATATGGGGATGTCCGGAATTGTTGTTTGTTGTTTCCGGCCTTACTTAAACTTGCCTAGATAGGTAGTTTAATTATGTTTCACCTCTTGCCATGTTTATAACAACATGTAATATTGTTGTGTTCCTTAACGAGAGAGTACTAAATAATTGATGTGGTGTTTCATCAATATGCAGCTTGTTGCATATTGAGCTCCACTTAACTTGTCGTATTGGTTGTTGCACTTTGCCATGCTTTTAAACCGGTCATGCATCATACTTGGTTGTGCATCATGCTATGTTTATGCTTGTGTGTTTACCATGTTGTTTTCTTCTTTCTGGTTTGCTTCTCTCTTTAGCTTCGGTTTCGTTCCGGAGTTGTGAGGATTCGTTCGACTATGTTCGTTTGTCTTCTTCATGGACTCGTTCTTCTTCCTTACGGGATCTCAGGCAAGATGACCATTACCCTCGATATCACTTCTATCTTTGCTTGCTAGTTGCTTCGTTCTATCGCTATGCTGCACTACCTATCACTTGTTTACCATGCCTCCCAAGTTGCCATGTCAGCCTCTAACCTTTTCACCCTTCCTAGCAAACCATTGCTTGGCTATGTTACCGCTTTGCGCAGCCCCTCTTATAGCGTTGTTAGTTGTAGGTGAAGTCGAAGATTGCTCCATGATGGACAGGATTATGTTGGGATATCACAATATCTCTTATTTAATTATTGCATCTATATACTTGGTAATGGGTGGAAGGCTCAGCCTTATGCCTGGTGTTTTGTTCCACTCTTGCCGCCCTAGTTTCCGTCATACCGGTGTTATGTTCCTTGATTTTGCGTTCCTTACACGGTTGGGTGATTTATGGAACCCCCTTGACAGTTCGCTTTGAATAAAACTCCTCCAGCAAGGCCCAACCTTGGTTTTAACATTTGCCACCTAAGCCTTTTTCCCTTGTGTTTTGTAGACTCAAGGGTCATCTTTATTTTTACCCCCCGGGCCAGTGCTCGTTGTGAGTATTGGTCGAACCTGTCAGCCACTGGTGGTCACCAGGGGCAACTCTGGGCTGGCCTACCGGAAGTTTGGACAATCCGGTGTGCCCTGAGAACGAGATATGTGCAGCTCCTATCAGGATTTGTCGGCACATTCGGGCGGCTTTGCTGGTCTTGTTTTACCATTGTCGAAATGTCTTGTAAACCGGGATTCCGAGACTGATCGGGTCTCCCCAGGAGAAGGAATATCCTTCGTTGACCGTGAGAGCTTGTGATGGGCTAAGTTGGGACACCCCTGGAGGGTATAAACTTTCGAGAGTCGTGCCCGCGGTTATGTGGCAGATGGGAATTTGTTAATATCCGGTTGTAGAGAACATGACACTTGACTTAACTAAAACGCATCAACCGCGTGTGTAGACGTGATGGTCTCTTTTCGGCGGAATCTGGGAAGTGAACACAGTCTTGGTGTTATGATTGTGCGTAAGCAGTTTCAGGATCACTTCTTGATCACTTCTGGCTTCACGACCGTTCCGTTGCTTCTCTTCTAGCTCTTATTTTCATACGTTAGCCACCATATTTACTTAGTGCTTGCTGCAACCCCCACCTCATTACCACTTCCTACCCATAAGCTTAAATAGTCTTGATCTCGCGGGTTTCGAGATTGCTGAGTCCTCGTGACTCACCAGATACTATCACAACAGTTGCAGGTGCCGATGATACCAGTGCAGGTGATGCAGCCGAGCTCATATGGGAGCTCAACGAAGATCTTGGTCGTTGCTATGTTTCGTTTCATGTTGATCAGTAGTGGAGCCCAGTTGGGACAATTGGGGATCTAGCAGTTGGGTTATCTTCTTTTCTTTTGGCTTCGTCCGTAGTCGGACTCTATGTGTACTCTGAATGATGTATGAATTATATGTTCATTGTCTGAAGATGACCCTTCTCTTGGAAATATGCCCTAGAGGCAATAATAAAAAGGGTTAATATTATATTTCCTTGTTCATGATAATTGTCTTTTTTTCATGCTATAACTGTATTATCCGGAAATTGTAATACACGTGTGAATACACAGACCATAACATGTCCCTAGTGAGCCTCTAGTTGACTAGCTCGTTGGTCAACAGATAGTCATGGTTTCCTGACTATGGACATTAGATGTCATTGACAACGGGATCACATCATTAGGAGAATGATGTGATGGACAAGACCCAATCCTAAGCATAGCACAAGATCGTGTAGTTTGTTTTGCTAGAGCTTTTTCAATGTCAAGTATCTCTTCCTTAGACCATGAGATCGTGTAACTCCCGGATACCGTAAGAGTGCTTTGGGTGTACCAAACGTCACAACGTAACTGGGTGACTATAAAGGTGCACTACAGGTATCTCCAAAAGTGTCTGTTGGGTTGACACGGATCGAGACTGGGATTTGCCACTCCGTATGACGGAGAGGTATCTCTGGGCCCACTCGGTAATGCATCATCATAATGAGCTCAAAGTGACCAAGTTTTTGGTCACGGGATCATGCATTACGGTACGAGTAAAGTGACTTGCCGGTAACGAGACTGAACGAGGTATTGGGATACCGACGATCGAGTCTCGGGCATGTAACGTACCGATTGACAAAGGGAATTGTATACGGGGTTGTTCAAATCCTCGACATCGTGGTTCATCCGATGAGATCATCGAGCAGCATGTGGGAGCCAACATGGGTATCCAGATCCCGCTGTTGGTTATTGCCCGAGAGCCGTCTCGGTCATGTCTACAAGTCTCCCGAACCCGTAGGGTCTACACACTTAAGGTTCGGTGATGCTAGGGTTGTATGAATATGAGTATGCAGCATACTGAATGTTGTTCAGAGTCCCGGATGAGATCCCGGACGTCACGAGGAGTTCCGGAATGGTCCGGAGGTGAAGAATTATATATAGGAAGTGATATTTCGGCCATCGGGAAAGTTTCGGGGTCACCCGGTATTGTACCGGGACCACCGAAAGGGTCCCGGGGGTCCACCGGGTGGGGCCACCCATCCCGGAGGGCCCCAAGGGCTGAAGTGGGAACGGGAACCAGCCCACCCCCTGCGCCTAGGGTTGAAACCCTAGGGTGGGGGGCGCCCCACTTGCCTTGGGGGGTACTCCACCCCCTTGGCCGCCGCCCCCTTGGGAGATTGGATCTCCCAGGGCCGGCGCCCCCCCTAGGGGCCTATATAAAGGGAGGGGGGAGGGGGCAGCCGCACCTTGAAGTTCTGGCGCCTACCTCCCCCTGCTACACCTCTTCCTCCTCCGTCACGTGCTTGGCGAAGCCCTACCGGAGTGCTGCTGTTCCACCACCACCACGCCGTTGTGCTGCTGCTGGAGCCATCATCATCAACCTCTCCTTCCCCTTGCTAGATCAAGAAGGAGGAGACGTCATCCGCTCCGTACGTGTGTTGAACGCGGAGGTGCCGTCCGTTCGGCGCTAGGATCTCCGGTGATAGGATCACGACGAGAACGACTACTTCAACCCCGTTCTTTTGAACGCTTCCGCTCGCGATCTACAAAGTGGTATGTAGATGCATCTCCCATGACTCGTTGCTTAGATGAACTCATAGATGGATCTTGGTGAAACCGTAGGAAAAATTTTAATTTTCTGCAACGTTCTCCAACAGTGGCATCATGAGCTAGGTCTATGCGTAGTTCTCTATTGCACGAGCAGAACACAATTTTGTTGTGGGCGTAGATCTTGTCAACTTGCTTGCCGCTACTAGTCTTATCTTGCTTCAGCGGTATTGTGGGATGAAGCGGCCCAGACCAACCTTACACGTACGCTTACGTGAGACCGGTTCCACCGACTGACATGCACTAGTTGCATAAGGTGGATGGCGGGTGTCTGTCTCTCCCACTTTAGTTGGAGCGGATTCAATGAAAAGGGTCCTTATGAAGGGTAAATAGAAGCTGACAAAATCACGTTGTGGTTATTCGTAGGTAAGAAAACGTTCTTGCTAGAACCCAATTGCAGCCACGTAAAAGATGCAACAACAATTAGAGGACGTCTAACTTGTTTTTGCAGCAATTGTCATGTGATGTGATATGGCCAGAAGTTGTGATGAATGATGAATGATATATTGTGATGTATGAGATCATGTTCTTGTAATAGGAATCACGACTTGCATGTCAATGAGTATGACAACCGGCAGGAGCCATAGGAGTTGTCTTTATTTTTTGTATGACCTGCGTGTCATTGAAGAACGCCATGTAAATTACTTTACTTTATTGCTAAACGCGTTAGCCATAGAAGTAGAAGTAGTCGTTGGCGTGACAACTTCATGAAGACACAATGATGGAGATCATGATGATGGATATCATGGTGTCATGTCGGTGACGAAGATGATCATGGAGCCCCGAAGATGGAGATCGAAAGAGCTATATGATATTGGCCATATCATGTCACTACTATATAATTGCATGTGATGTTTATTATGTTTTATGCATCTTGTTTACTTAGAACGGCGGTAGTAAATAAGATGATCCCTTATAATAATTTCAAGAAAGTGTTTCCCCTAACTGTGCACCGTTGCTAAAGTTCGTCGTTTCGAAGCACCACGTGATGATCGGGTGTGATAGATCCTTACGTTCACATACAACGGGTGTAAGACAGATTTACACATGCAGAACACTTAGGGTTAACTTGACGAGCCTAGCATGTACAGACATGGCCTCGGAACACAGAGACCAAAAGGTCGAACACGAGCCGTATGGAAGATACGATCAACATGGAGATGTTCACCGACGATGACTAGTCCGTCTCACGTGATGATCGGACACGGCCTAGTCGACTCGGATCGTGTAACACTTAGATGACTAGAGGGATGTCTAATCTGAGTGGGAGTTCATTATAATAATTTGATAAGATGAACTTAATTATCATGAACTTAGTCTAAAACCTTTGCAAATATGTCTTATAGATCAAATGGCCGCCGCTCATGTCAACATGAACTTCAATGCGTTCCTAGAGAAAACCAAGCTGAAAGATGATGGCAGCAACTATACGGACTGGGTCCGGAACCTGAGGATCATCCTCATAGCTGCCAGGAAACAATATGTCCTAGAAGGACCGCTAGGTGATGCACCCGTCCCAGAGAACCAAGACATTATGAATGCTTGGCAGTCTCGCGCTGATGATTACTTCCTCGTTCAGTGTGGCATGCTTTACAGCTTAGAACTGGGGCTCCAAAAGTGTTTTGAGCAACACTGAGCATATGAGATGTTCGAGGAGCTGAAACTAGTTTTCCAAGCTCATGCCCGGGTCGAGAGATATGAAGTCTCCGACAAGTTCTATAGTTGTAAGATGGAGGAAAATAGTTCTGTCAGTGAGCATATACTCAAAATGTCTGGGTTGCACAACCGCCTGTCCCAGCTGGACACTAACCTCCCGGATGAGGCGGTCATTGACAGAATCCTTCAGTCGCTCCCACCAAGCTACAAGAGCTTTGTGATGAACTACAATATGCAGGGGATGGTGAAGACCATTCCTGAAGTATTTTCGATGCTAAAGTCAGCATAGGTTGCAATCAAGAAAGAACATCAAGTGTTGATGGTCAATAAGACCACTAAGTTCAAGAAGGGCAAGGGTAAGAAGAACTTCAAGAAGGACGGCAAAGATGTTGCCGCGCCCGGTAAGCCAGTTGCCGGGAAGAAGTCAAAGAATGGACCCAAGCCTGAAACTGAGTGCTTTTATTGCAAGGGGAAGGGTCACTGGAAGCGGAACTGCCCCAAATACTTAGCGGACAAGAAGGCCAGCAACACTAAAGGTATATTTGATATACATGTAATTGATGTGTACCTTACTAGTACTCGTAGTAACTCCTGGGTATTTGATACCGGTGCCGTTGCTCACATTTGTAACTCATAACAGGAGCTGCGGAATAAGCGGAGACTGGCGAAGGACGAGGTGACAATGCGCATCGGGAATGGTTCCAAGGTCGATGTGATCGCCGTCGGCACGCTACCTCTACATTTACCTACGGGATTAGTTTTAAACCTCAATAATTGTTATTTAGTGCCAAGTTTGAGCATGAACATTGTATCTGGATCTCGTTTAATATGAGATGGCTACTCATTTAAATCCGAGAATAATGGTTGTTCTATTTATATGAGAGATTTGTTTTATGGTCATGCCCCGATGGTCAATGGTTTATTCTTAATGAATCTCGTACGTAATGTTACACATATTCATAGCGTGAATACCAAAAGATGTAAAGTTGATAACGATAGTCCCACATACTTGTGGCGCTGCCGCCTTGGTCACATTGGTGTCAAGCGCATGAAGAAGCTCCACGCTGATGGACTTTTAGAGTCTCTCGATTATGAATCATTTGACACATGTGAACCATGCCTCATGGGCAAAATGACCAAGACCCCGTTCTCCGGAACAATGGAGCGAGCAACCAACTTGTTGGACATCATACATACCGATGTGTGCGGTCCAATGAGCGTTGAGGCTCGTGGAGGATATCGTTATGTTCTCACTCTCACTGATGACTTGAGTAGATATGGGTATGTCTACTTGATCAAACACAAGTCCGAGACCTTTGAAAAGTTCAAGGAATATCAGAATGAAGTAGAGAATCAACGTGACCGAAAGATAAAATTCTTACGATCGGATCGTGGAGGAGAATATTTAAGTCACGAATTTGGTACACACTTAAGAAAATGTGGAATCATTTCACAACTCATGCCGCCTGGAACACCTCAGTGTAACGGTGTGTCCGAACATCGTAATCGCACTCTATTGGATATGGTGCGATCTATGATGTCTCTTACCGATTTACCGCTATCATTTTGGGGATACGCTCTAGAGACAGCTACATTCACTTTAAATAGGGCACCGTCTAAATCCGTTGAGACGACACCATATGAATTATGGTTTGGGAAGAAACCTAAGCTGTCATTTCTAAAAGTTTGGGGATGCGATGCTTATGTCAAGAAACTTCAACCTAAAAAGCTCGAACCCAAGTCGAAAAAATGCGTCTTCAGAGGATACCGTAAAGAAACCATTGGGTATACCTTCTACTTAAGATCCGAGGGCAAGATCTTTGTTGCCAAGAACGGATCATTTCTGGAAAAAGAGTTTCTCTCGAAAGAAGTAAGTGGGAGGAAAGTAGAACTCGATGAAGTACTACCTCTTGAACGGGATAGTAGTGCAGCTCAGGAAAATGTTCCTGTGATGCCTACACCAACTGAAGAGGAAAATAATGGTGATGATCAAGGTACTTCGGATCAAGTTGCTACTGAACTTCGTAGGTCCACAAGGACACGTTCCGCACCAGAGTGGTACGACAACCCTGTCCTCGAAATCATGTTGTCGGACAACGGTGAACCTTCGAACTATGAAGAAGCAATGGCGGGCCCAGATTCCAACAAATGGCTTGATGCCATGAAATCCGAGATAGAATCCATGTATGAAAACAAAGTATGGACTTTGACAGACTTGCCCGATGAACGGCGAGTGATAGAAAACAAATGGATCTTTAAGAAGAAGACGGACGCGGATGGTAATATTACCGTCTATAAAGCTCGACTTGTCGCTAAGGGTTATCGACAAGTTCAAGGGATTGAATACGACGAGACATTCTCTCCCATAGCGAAGCTGAAGTCCGTCCGAATCATGTTAGCAATTGCCGCATACTACGATTATGAGATATGGCAGATGGACGTCAAAACGGCATTCCTTAACGGACATCTTAAGGAAGAACTATATATGATGCAGCCGGAAGGTTTTGTCGATCCTAAGAACGCTAACAAAGTATGCAAGCTCCAGCGATCCATTTATGGGCCGGTGCAAGCATCTCGGAGTTGGAACATTCGCTTTGATGAGATTATCAAAGCGTTTGGATTTATGCAGACTTATGGAGAAGCCTGCGTTTACAAGAAAGTGAGTGGGAGCTCTGTAGCATTTCTCATATTATATGTAGATGACATACTTTTGATGGGAAATGATATAGAACTTTTGGACAGCATTAAGGCCTACTTGAATAAGTGTTTTTCAATGAAGGACCTTGGAGAAGCTGCTTATATATTAGGCATCAAGATCTATAGAGATAGATCGAGACGCCTCATAGGTCTTTCACAAAGCACATACCTTGATAAGATTTTGAAGAAGTTCAAAATGGATCAGTCCAAGAAGGGGTTCTTGCCTGTATTGCAAGGTGTGAGATTGAGCTCGGCCCAATGCCCGACCACGGCAAAAGATAAAGAAGAGATGAGTGTCATCCCCTATGCTTCAGCCATAGGATCTATTATGTATGCCATGCTGTGTACCAGACCTGATGTAAACCTTGCCGTAAGTTTGGTAGTAAGGTACCAAAGTAATCCCGGCAAGGAACACTGGACAGCGGTCAAGAATATCCTAAAGTACCTGAAAAGGACGAAGGACATGTTTCTCGTTTATGGAGGTGACGAAGAGCTCGTCGTAAAGGGTTACGTCGACACAGATCTGGATGACTCTAAGTCACAAACCGGATACGTGTATATGTTGAATGGTGGAGCAGTAAGCTGGTGCAGCTGCAAGCAGAGCGTCATGGCGGGATCTACATGTGAAGCGGACTACATGGCAGCCTCGGAGGCAGCGCATGAAGCAATTTTGGTGAAGGAGTTCATCACCGACCTAGGAGTCATACCCAATGCGTCAGGGCCGATCAAACTCTTCTGTGACAACACTGGAGCTATTGCCCTTGCCAAGGAGCCCAGGTTTCACAAGAAGACCAGGCACATCAAGCGTCGTTTCAACTCCATCCGTGAAAATGTTCAAGATGGAGACATAGATATTTGCAAAGTACATACGGATCTGAATGTCGCAGATCCGTTGACTAAACCTCTCTCGCGAGCAAAACATGATCAACACCAGAACTCTATGGGTGTTTGATTCATCACAATGTAACTAGATTATTGACTCTAGTGCAAGTGGGAGACTGTTGGAAATATGCCCTAGAGGCAATAATAAAAAGGGTTATTATTATATTTCCTTGTTCATGATAATTGTCTTTTATTCATGCTATAACTGTATTATCCGAAAATCGTAATACACGTGTGAATACACAGACCATAACATGTCCCTAGTGAGCCTCTAGTTGACTAGCTCGTTGGTCAATAGATAGTCATGGTTTCCTGACTATGGACATTAGATGTCATTGACAACGGGATCACATCATTAGGACAAGACCCAATCGTAAGCATAGCACAAGATCGTGTAGTTCGTTTTGCTAGAGCTTTCTCAATGTCAAGTATCTCTTCCTTAGACCATGAGATCGTGTAACTCCCGGATACCGTAAGAGTGCTTTGGGTGTACCAAACGTCACAACGTAACTGGGTGACTATAAAGGTGCACTACAGGTATCTCCAAAAGTGTCTGTTGGGTTGACACGGATCGAGACTGGGATTTGCCACTCCGTATGACGGAGAGGTATCTCTGGGCCCACTCGGTAATGCATCATCATAATGAGCTCAAAGTGACCAAGTGTTTGTTCATGGGATGATGCATTACGGTACGAGTAAAGTGACTTGCCGGTAACGAGACTGAACGAGGTATTGGGATACCCACGATCGAGTCTCGGGCATGTAACGTACCGATTGACAAAGGGAATTGTATACGGGGTTGTTCGAATCCTCGACATCGTGGTTCATCCGATGAGATCATCGAGCAGCATGTGGGAGCCAACATGGGTATCCAGATCCTGCTGTTGGTTATTGCCCGAGAGCCGTCTCGGTCATGTCTACGTGTCTCCCGAACTCGTAGGGTCTACACACTTAAGGTTCGATGACGCTAGGGTTGTATGAATATGAGTATGTAGCATACCGAATGTTGTTCGGAGTCTCGGATGAGATCCCGGACGTCACGAGGAGTTCCGGAATGGTCCGGAGGTGAAGAATTATATATAGGAAGTGATATTTCGGCCATCGGGAAAGTTTCGGCGTCGCCCGGTATTGTACCGGGACCACCGAAAGGGTCCCGGGGGTCCACCGGGTGGGGCCACCCATCCCGGAGGGCCCCAAGGGCTGAAGTGGGGAGGGGAACCAGCCCATAGTGGGCTGGTGCACCCCCTTGGCCCACCCCCTGCGCCTAGGGTTGAAACCCTAGGGTGGGGGGGCGCCCCACTTGCCTTGGGGGGTACTCCACCCCCTTGGCCGCCGCCCCCCTTGGGAGATTCGATCTCCCAGGGCCGGCGCCACCCCTGGGGGCCTATATAAAGGGAGGGGGGAGGGGGCAGCCGCACCCTGAAGTTCTGGCGCCTCCCTCCCCCTGCTACACCTCTTCCTCCTCCGTCACGTGCTTGGCGAAGCCCTGCCGGAGTGCTGCTGTTCCACCACCACCACGCCGTTGTGCTGCTGCTGGAGCCATCATCATCAACCTCTCCTTCCCCTTGCTGGATCAAGAAGGAGGATACGTCATCCGCTCCGTACGTGTGTTGAACGCGGAGGTGCCGTCCGTTCGGCGCTAGGATCTCCGGTGATAGGATCACGACGAGAACGACTACTTCAACCCCGTTCTTTTGAACGCTTCCGCTCGTGATCTACAAAGTGGTATGTAGATGCATCTCCCATGACTCGTTGCTTAGATGAACTCATAGATGGATCTTGGTGAAACCATAGGAAATTTTTTAATTTTCTGCAACGTTCTCCAACACCTTCTTGCGACAAAACTACCATGCGGTTATGCCTCTAAGTCGTGCTTCGACACGTGGGAGATATAGCCACATCGTGGGTGTTACACCTTTGACCTCCATCTACCGTCCACCTCTCTCCCAAGGTCTCCATTAATGGCGCCCGAGCCTCTGTTTAATGGTGTGGCTATGTCTCACTCGACTGAGATTTAAGAGACAAAAAAGAAAATCTAAAAGCACGGATGTTGATGTAAGATCCGACGGGCCTATATAGCATCTCCTACGACTTATAGCAAGACTGATGAATATATAAGGACGATTAATTGTCTTACATAATTATAAAGATAATTAAAAAAGCCACAAGCGGCTACGCCCGAAATAGACAAGGGCAAAAGAAGAAGGAAGACAAGGATCTGGCTCGCTGATCTCTACATTCTTGATGCGTTGCTGCAGGCCGAGGGAACTAGTCTCCGCGGCGAGCGGCGGTGAGCTCTTTCGTGTCCTGAAGATGCTGCTTGAGAACATCCACGGATTCCTCCACCAGCGTTTGGCCGTCGTTGCGGAGCATGTCATTCTCGTCCATAAGTTTCTTGACGATGATGCCGGTCCTCTTCAACAAGGCACTGGTATCCTCTTGCTGGTCTGCACTTCGGACGATCTTCGCCCTCAGCAGGTCGGCTCGGCCCGGAGCCTCTCATTTCCCTCCCTTAGTTACCGGATGACGCCAGTAGCTTGTTCAAACGAGGCTTTCATGTCATCCTGCAACCTCGCCCAGCCGGAGATCTGATCCATCTGGCTATGGACGATCGCATGCATGCGCCTGTAATAGTCGTCGCCTGCCCTCAAGAAATTTTCCCAGGCCGACGCGGTGCGCGGGACATCTCTGCTACATTCGCGGCACAGCGGGACATCTCTGCTGCTTCCGCGGCGCGGCCAGAACAGTCTGCTGCATCGACGGTGCGGCGGGACCTCTGTGCCGCTACTTCCACGTGGCGGGACATGTCGGCTGCTCTCGCAGCGAGGCGGGACATCTCTCATGCTTCCGCTTCCATGCTCGCCTCTCCCTGGTGGCAACCTCTCGACCCAGAACTCATGCTGGCCATGGCAGACGCAAGGGAAGGATGCTGTATGACTTGTTTGTTTTTGTGGATGAGGAGTTGAGGAGGAATGTGCAGTCATCTTGGCATACTAGTATTTATAACCGAGTACTAATACACTCCTAAGTGGGAAACCGTTTAGGTTGTGATCGGTGTGAACAAGTTTGCAATTCAATATAGCGTGGTACTAACACGCTCCTAAGTGGGAAACCGTTTAGGTTGTGATCGGTGTGAACAGGTTTGCGATTCAATATAGCGTGGAGTAATTTGGAATGTGACGAGACGCAAGCTCAAAATTTATTGACGGTTCTAGTTTTGAAGTGCAGCACTATTCCTGGATGGAGTAGTTCTTTTTATACTGCTGTTTACATGCAATAAAGACGTTCGACAGGAATAGCCGCGCGGCGAGCTCTAGGCTAGTCTTTTTTCAGACGCATTAAACCTATCTCTCGGAACTTCTCGCACGCACCATTGTGCCACCCACAAAAACTTGTACTCTGAGTTTAGTACGTTATACAGGAAGTACGTTGTACAGGAAGAGAAGAGGTGCACGCACGCACTCGTCCTCTCACACACGCGTCTGTTTTTTCTCGAAAAGGAGGATGATGACCCCCGGCCTCTCCATCTGGGAGTCACACACGAATCTGTAGCTACGAATTGTAGTGTTCTCAACCATCCGATTGGCTCTATCATGGATGTACCTATATACTAAAACATGCATAGATACATCTATATTTTGACAAATGGAAGGCATGTATTGTGGAACGGAGGGAGTGATTGTCATCAAAATGGATAAAAAGGGACATATCTAGAACTAAAATACGTCTACATACATCTCCTTTTATCCATTCTGATGACAAGTGGAGTAGTACTTCTTACCCAAAGGAACTTTATATCCAACAGACACAAAATATTCGTCCGACTGTTGGAAATTACTGATCTAATGTCAAAGTAATTGCTGCATCCCACCAAAACCCACCATTTCTTAAGCTAAAGTAGACCGAGGTAATCCCTATATTAGCATATTACTAAGATAAACAGAAGGCACTGTAGAAACATTTAGGACGTGAGCTTGTCAATCTGAATGTGGAGGGACACCAGCTTAGCCCCGGCCAGCAGGTTGGGCGGATCTGTGAAGAAGGTCAGCTCCTACACGTCGACGTCACCGGGATCCTTGTTGTTTGTCACCTCCATTTCCACCTTGACGGCGTCGGTCGTGCCTTTGGGCTCCCCTGGCGGGCCGTTCGCCCACAGCTTGGCCACATAGTGCGGCAGTGGGGACGCCCCCGCTCTGATGCAGATGACCAACACGGCGATAGGCGCGCCGATGTCGAGAACACCAACGACCAAGAAAAACGCGCGTCCGTCCTCCTCCACGAACAGCAAGAGCCGTGGCTCCGACAGTGGCACTTGCAGCTGGAGCACCTTGCCGTACTGGATCCTGTGCACGGGCATGGGATGCGCGGTGCTGATGTGGTGGTAGAGCACCGGCGGCGGGCCTTCGTAGCCGCAGACGGGCACTGGGCATTTGCAGGGCGCGAGCGGACACACGCTCTGGTGATCGGCGAGCTTGTGGTAAGTGACGTAGAGCCCACAGCCTTCGTGCGGGCACTCCACCCTTAGCGACAAAAGGACGGAGTCCACCGCCGTGTTCCGCACGTCAAAGCCACTGCCACGCTCGCACTTCTGGAACTGCCATTGGTTCCCGGGTGCTCGACGCGGCAGTCCACGCAGGCCAGGTGCCCTCCCTTGCACTTCAGAAATCAATCGAACAGCACATCAATCAAGAAACCTGCACCTTGCTCAATCAGCTGAACGGACGAGGTGTATTCGAACCTCATACACTGGAGGCATCAAGGGGCGGAGGCACAAGGGGCAGTGGAGCATGGTGAGGTCCATCGAGACCTTAGAGAGCTCCATCGTCGGGTCCTGTTCGGTCTGCATGATCTCGCCCTCCTCGTGCACAACCATCTCTCAACTTGGGCCGGGGCATTACAAAGCTTTACCGTCACATATTTTATACTACTTCAAGGTGCATTAAATCAACACATGCAAGTATCAAAAAGGAGAGTCTCGGCATGCATGCATGTGTTGTAATTAATGCATCGGTAAATGCAAATTATTGAAATATATCTAGCGCAGTGCTTTGATGTGCCGCGTCAACTCGTACATCAATGAGAAGTTTGATTATCCTCTCCCTCGCGGACTTAACTGCACCTGCCTTTGGCTGTATGACAGGTTGGCCACACACCTGTCGGGCCCACCTGTGATACACACAAAGGTAGGAGCGTGGTGGCTGGCAAGACTAGGAGAAGCTTTCGCTACATGCTCTCCCTCCCGCACGCGATGGACATGCAGCAGTTCAATCGGTGTCAGATGGCCAGAAGCGTACCGTAGTACTCCTCCAGTGCAGTAGTACTCCATCATTGTTCGACTTCCCGAAGAGGCGAAGAGCCAAGCATAGCCCGGACGCTTGTGTGGCAGTTTCATGTGTAGAGTAGTCTAGGATAGCGTGTACCGTGCCTGTAAGCTTAAAATCGTTGGGGTCGGCTCCATGCTATGTGGCCGTCTCAAAGTTTTTTAAAAAAATTTAAAATAGTCTTCTAGCCCTACCTGTCACCCTGGTGATTGTAGTTTGCACGCTCATCTGGTCAAGACAGGAATATATATTTTAATTTGTTTTTTTCAAAAAGGGGGGTAAATGTTAGAGGTTGCAGCAAATATATTGTACATTGCGGGTCTTTTAGCCAAGTTTAGAGGCAAGCATGTGGGGCCAGTGCTATGATGTGTCGCGTCAACTCGTACAACGAGGAGAAGCTTGATTTTACTACTACACGCCTTCTCCCTCGCCCATATGGGCGGTTGCTCACAAACGAGGACAGGCTTTTGCTTAGTAGTACTTCTACAACAAGCTATCCATCCCGCTCGCGGTGGACGGACATGCAACAGTGGATTCGACACTGTAGAAGCAATAGTAGTAACATCCTTGTTCGTCTTCTCGAAGAGGCGAAGAGCCAAGCGCAAACCGAACATTGCAGTTGCGAACATTGGAGCACGCATATAGCCAGGCTCTTGCATGAGACAAAATTGCTATGTGAGCCCACTATTATACTAGTACGTACAACTACTTGCTAGTATAGCCCTGTAAACTAGAAAGGAGTATTTGCCCTTCTAGAGATTTCAACAAGTGACTAGACTACACCGAGACGGAGTACATATGGAGCAAAATGAGTGAATCTGCACCGTAAATAAATACGTATCATTTTCCTCTCCGAGGTGCACAATATTGAGTATACTGACTAGTCTCTTTTTGACACGCATTTATGTTTTTTTGACACAATACAGACGCAAGCGCTCATATATACGCGCATACACTCACCCCTATGAACGCACACACGCACGGCACTATCATCTTGAAATTTACGAAGTCACCATAGGCACCTCGTCGTCGACGGGTCCATACGTGCTTAAATGCCAAGGAGGGAGAGGGTAGCGGTTCCTGAGACGTTAAACAGTCAATGATGCATCCTTAATTACATGCAGAGGGAATTAATTGGAGAAGAAGAATAGAGCCAGCACGATGTGAATGCAACAGAGTTTGGACTCTCATATAATAAAGGCGCCCCACCACTCCAATCCATCTACTCCCAAGTCTCTGCGCAACACTGCTCAGTCCAATCCAAGACCAAGTGACCAGAAGCCACAAGCACCTATGGAGGCGATGGACGCGAGCAGCAGTGGGCTGTGCCAAATCATCCAAGGCGCCAGCCTGCGGCCCCGCACCGTGCAGCATTTCTAGACGGTGCTGGCGACCGCCGGCATCATAGCCCTCGCCGACGCTGGCTTCGCCTCTCGCATGGACGACATGATGGTCAACTCCATCCGCAAGTTCACCGCCGTCAAGAAGCGCGCGGACAACCTTGCCGTACTGCTCCAGCCCGCAGGCCCAGGCTCCTCATTGCCTACCACCCTCATCGGCCTCCATGGTGACGAACTCTTTCAAGCCTTGGTGGCCCTGCAGGTGCCAGAGGTCGCGACAAATAATGTGCACCTCGAGGTTGCGCTTCCCGCGCAGCGCCTCGCCATGCAAGAAACTATCGACCTGCACATCCACGTCCACGAGGAAATCATCTATAAAGGCCACGACAAGGCAAGTGAGGATAGAAAGACGTTGGCCTTCTTCTAGCGGCTGGAATCTTTGGACGCCATTGTTCAGAAGCACGTCGACCTGGCCACGAAAGCCGCTACTACTTAGGCGCCATTCGGTGGGCCGGCGCCCTGAGTCGAGGAGGTGGACATCATTGATGGATGCATCTTTTCTTCTTGCCTCCTGTAACCAGCACTGCATCGCCTCGTGGCCTTAATGTTTTATTAGTATAGTACTCCCTCTGTTCCCAAATATAAGTCTTTCTAAAGATTCCAGCAAGTGACTACTACATACGGAGCAAAATGAGTGAATCGACACTCTAAACTATGTCTACATACATCTGTATGATGTATTCCATTTGAAATAGTATCTAAAAAGGCTTATATTTAGGAACGGAGGGAGTATATGGCATTTTTATTCCAGTCATAACGTTTTCACCGTGAGGTGGGGCCGCAGTTGAGGAAACCCACCCGCCCACCGGGCGTCTGTCAGGACCCCGACTCAAAGCCACACCGATCTAACATGTAACACCTCATATCACTTTGCGGCCTCACGCACGGTATTCCCACGGGTGTCGCCTTACCTTGCCCGGGACCGTTTGCGCCTTTTGGCACACGTATATGATAATGTCGCTAGCATCCATATGACAAGGAGCCCGGGCTCACATGGCTAGTCGTGAACCCAAAGTGGCACTAACTTACAGGGACAGGCATACATGACCCAGCAACGAACGTGTCGGTCATCAGCGAATGAATCCGGGCTGTAGCAGCTGGGCTAGCAGGACTTCGGTAAACCGGTCTGTAGCAGGCTAATAGGACTCCGGTAGACACCGCGTGACATTTCCCCGAAGGGACAGACACATGAACGAAGAAGGACACATGCCGGCTATCCCAAGTGTTCCGGAGAAGTAGCAAGCTACCAAGGCTCAGTGGAAGCACTATGAGACATTTCCCGGTAAGAGAGGCTACCAAGGATAAACAACTAGATAGTCAGATCCCACACATACCAAGCATTTCACTAACATACACACAATATGCTCGATATGTGCAAATACAACATGGCATCACAATATGACTCTACAACTCAAGTATTTTATTCAATAGGCTCCGAGGAGCGAGATATTATAAACATGGGTCTCACAACCCAACATTCAGAGCATACAAGTCAAAAGCACATGCGGAAGCTTATCATGTCTGAGTGCAGACATCTACAAATGAAAAAGGCTGAGAAGCCTGACTATCTACCGGATCCTGCCGAGGGCACAAGATCGTAGCTGAGGTAACAAGCTAAACGTCGAAGTCCAAGCGAAACTACTAGCGAGACTGAAGTCTCTCTGCAAAAACATAAATTAAGCAAACGTGAGTACAAATGTACCCAGCAAGACTTACATCAGAACTTACTACATATGCATCATTATCAATCAAGGGGATGGTGGGGTACTGCAGCAAGCCATCTTTGACTCGGTGGCTATCCTGAACTACGACTGCAAGTAACTCTTTTGAGGTGGCGCATACGAGTCCACATATCCACCATATCAATACACCACTATGGATCCGCTCCCGTCTCCCTACGAGAACGCCATCCATAGCACTCACGCTTATCTTGCGTATTTTAGAGTATCCACTTTCACTTGTCTATGAACTGTATAGGCAACCCAGAAGTGCTTTACCACGGACATGGCTATTCGAATAGATGATGTTAACCCTGCAGGGGTGTACTTCTTCACACACGCTCTCGCCACTTACCGCCAGGTACACGTCATGTATCTCGGCCACCTTCAAGCGGAAGCCTGGCGAGGGTGTCGGCCACGGCCTACCTAAACACTCAAGTCTCTAGTCCAGGTTTATCTCCTATTCAGGTTCCATCTGCAGGGAGTCCGGCCGAGGTTTCCACATACAGCCCCGAACGATGTGTACAGGGTTCCGCAACACCAAACGGGCGCCCGGCATACCCGGCCACGTGCCTACCGCATCACAGCCCACCCCTCGGGTCAGCGCTGCCCACGGCCTCCAGCATACTACAAACACCAGAAACTACTTGCAACTCCTGGACAGAGGACAAGGGTGGTTAAGAAGCCGAGAGGGTCAATTAAGGATCCCAATGAGTGGTAGTAGTTGTTCATGGATCACAAACACAGAACTAAGTTCCTGAGGACGGCTTCAATGAGACAACCCACCATGTACTCCTACATGGCCTCTCATCGCTACCTTTACCAAATCGTGTTCACACACTTAGCTCACACACGGTAGGACATGTTCACCACATTCCAATTCATCCCCGATGAATCAGACCTGACTCAACTCTAAGCAGTAGCAGGCATGACGAACAAGCATGAATGAGTAGGCACAATAGGGCTCAAACAACTCCTACTCATGCTAGCGGGTTTCATCTATTTACTGTGGCAATGACAGGTCATGCAGAGGATAAAGGGGTTCAGCTACCGCAACAAGTAACAGATGAATCGTTGTTGTCCTAATGTAGTAAAAGAGAGCAGGAGCCAGAGAGTGGGATTGTATTGGAATGAACAAGGGGGTTTTGCTTGCCTGGCACTTCTCAAGATAGTATAGTTCTTCATCGGTGTCATCGAACTCATTGTCAGAACCACGTCTATCGAGAGGGGACAAACACCGGCAAACAAGGAAGAACACAATCAATGCAATGCACAATATGATGCATGATCATGACATGTCAATATGCTGTGTGTTGGGCTAATGCAACTAAAACCAGGGTGGTTTAAGCTTATTTGAATCAAAGATTCAAATACAAGCCTAAACTATGAACTCATATAAGTGCATTATCATGTTTCATCTAAACAGCAAGGTTACATTGCTCTAACATGCATGAAACCAGTACATATGGAAAGGTTGGATTTTTCTGATCATTTTTCATATGTAACTTATTTCAATCTGAGTTACGGTTGATTTTATATGATTTTTAGAAGTTTATAACATTTTCTGAAATAAATAAACCATTTAAGATTTATTTAAATTCCAGAAAGAATTACTGCGTCAGCATGATGTCACTGTGATGTCAGTGGTCAACAGGGCCGGTGCAGGTCAAACCTGACTAGTGGCGTCCACTGGTCAGTGGCTGGGGTTGGTTAGTGTCGCTGACATGTGGGCCAGTCAACAGCCACATCAGCTTGGTCAAAGCTGACGCGTGGGTCCCGTTGGGTTATAACTAATCTAAGCAGAAATAAAACTGGAGTTAATTAGGGCGTGGGGCCCGTGTGTCATTGGCTCAGGGGGTTGTTTAGTGGGGGATTAGCCGCTAATCACGCGGCCACGTCGGCTCACCGGAGTACGGCCGGCAGCGACCAAAGCTACGGCGGGAGCTCGCCGGGGTTGCGCTAGAGGCGGCGGATGGACGCGCGAAGGCCAGCAGGAGGTAGCCCGTGCATGCCCGCATCTAGATGGCTGCTCGGGAGGCCGCCGGATCACCGGAAACAATGGCTGCGACCAAGGAGGCGGCGGCCGGAGTTCGACCATCGAGGGGTTAGGCGCTGCGGGGCACGACAGGAGCAATAGGTGAGGGTTTTGGGGTCCTGGCGTGGCGCTGAGCATGGTGGTTTTCTCGTTCGCGGCCGTAGGTGACAATGGCCACGACGGTGACATGAACGGCGGCGATGAGCTCTTGGCTCCGACGGCTAGCATGGCTAGTGAACGGGAACGAGCTCGAGGAGTATGGGAGAAGACGACGGAGCTCACATCAGAGTCGAAGCGGAGCTCGGCAGGCTCGAGGAGGTGTCGGAGACGGTGAATCGATGGATGGCGATCGTCGGGGTAGAGGACGATGATGAGCTCGATGGCGATGATGGCATGCTCCCGCGCTTGCGATCTTCCGCGTGGAGAGGCTCTGGTCCACGGTGGTGCGACTGGGCTCGGTGGTGGAGCAAGTGGTTGTCGGAGAGGGCGGTGGTAGCGAGCGGTGGCGAAGGTGCGCTCGGGTCCGAGCGAGAGAGAGAACCGAGGAGGGGGAAATCACGGGGAAGAGGTCGAGGGGATTCCAGGGGTGTCGTGGCGCTCGGGGCCATCTCCAGCAGCGAGCACACAGGCAGGAGGTGGCCTCGCAAGTGGACGCACGCGGCGAGCACGCGCCTTCGTCCTCCTGGCAGGGGAGGAAGACGACAGGGAGGAGGCCAGGTGGGCTGAGCCGCCAGGTGGGCTGGCCAGCTGGGCCGCGATAGGTAGGTGGCCAGGTAACTTCTCTCTCTCTCTCTCTCTCTCTCTTCTAATTTAGTTTCCGTTTTTTATTTTTTTGCAATTGTTTTGACTTAATTAAAATGCTAAGGCATTTCCAAAAACCCTGAAAATAATCTTCCAACAGCCCTCACTTAAGTTCAGAATTATTTGGACATTTAAAATATTATATAGCATTTAATTGTCCAAATTCAAATACGTATGAATTAACTCGAAAATCCAGAAATGTCCTAGAAATGTGTGCATCATTTTTGGAAGAAGTTTTCACCCATTCCAAAATTGATGAACTTTTCTAAAGGCCATTTTGGGTAGATGGAAAAGATTTAATTTGACCCTAGTTGTATTTCATTTGCTGCTAGGGTTTATCAGTCCCCATTTCAAGTTTAATTAAAACTTAGACATGATGCAACACAAGATGCTAGCGCTAAGCATTACCAGAACTAGGGATGTGACAGCGTCAGCCGAGTTTACAATTAGAAGGGAGAAACGAGGGAGGAGAGCTAGCTGTAGCACGGATGCTGTTGTCAGATGGGACTCGTGTTTATAGAATAGGAGTACTAAGCACTCGTGCCTCTTTTTTTTGAGGGAAAAATTAGTCGTATGTCTAGTACCACTAGTTGGGTGCGTGCGACCTATAGCTGTCATCACTTTAGGTCTCCTTTTCAAACTGCAGCTACGCTTCACAGTACATATCTTTTCACGCATTTATCCTCCTATATGTACTCCTAGGCTATTTCCACATGCTCCCATTCGCCGACATGTGGGACATAGAGCATCTGGGTCATAGTGAATGCACGACTCGGAGCATATGTCGGGGTACTTTACATTTCAGACCTCATGAATTACATGCAAACCCCCCGCAGAAGAATAAATAAATGAATGAATTACTGCATAAAACTAGATTATTTTTGTAGAAACCGGAGCACGTTCATTAAATTTTGGACATAACACGTTTATAAAAAATGACCGGACCTAAACCAGTCTAAGGGCCTCTTTGATTTTTCCCGCAAAACAAACGGCCTCTTTGATTCGCAGGATACTGAAAACACAGGAATGGGGAAAGTATGATGGCGATGAACCGAGACGAGGAGAACTCTAACACAGTTAGAGGTTAGAGTTACATTCTAACCCTGAACTAACTCTAAACAAAAGAGGTGTATGGATGGCAGGGTTAGATTGACAATAAATGCTCTTTCTCAATCATTTGACTACTTTGGACCCTATTTCCTGCCGGATTTGGTGTGGCCGGCTCTTCTGTGGCCTCCTCCCGCTCACAATTGACATAAACGAACCATCTTTACAAATCAAGCATGCAAAACATGATAATTTTTACTTTGTCCATACAAATGTGATATCCTGCTTAAACATACAAGTCGTCAATCAAGCTTCACAAAAAAACACTTCATGAAACAAAGCATGAGCTAACTCATCACGGAAGTCATTCACGATAGGGAGGGAGCCCGGAGCCCCTCACGCACCGAGGGAGGAGCTTGCCATCATTGCTCTGGAGGAAAGCTCTGTAGAGCCCAAGCCCCAGGAACCCCTCCGACGCCGGCCCTTGCGAGTTGAGGTCGACACCGACATGGGTAGCAGGGCCGCTTGCCGCCGACTGGGAACTTAATCTTTGGGCCTCTAGAAATAATGCAAGCCTGTAACTAAAATACCTAGAAAGGTGAACTGAATCTTTGCGCCTCTAGAAATAATGCAAGCCTGAAACTGAAATACCTAGAAAGGTGAACTGAATCTTTGGGCCTCTAGAAATAATGTAAGCCTGAAACTGAAATACCTAGAAAGGTGAACTGAATCTTTGGGCCTCTAGAAAGATTTATTACCTCCTCAAGCAGCATCAAACAATTCCATGCGTGCACCACAAATCTATACCAAGTTTGATCAGGATCTACTTTTCCAAATCAGAATTTGTGCTAGAGCGAGCAAGATCAATGATATGGCCGTGAGGCAGAGAAGGAACGAACAAACTCACCCCTCTCGCGACCTCCCTGGTAGATGCACTGCCGCCGCGCAAGACAGAGGGAGAAAAAGGACCGGTGAAGGGGGAGTGAGGCGACCGTCGAAGGCCGGAGGGAGAGGGCGGCCGGTGTAGGGCGGCGGAGGCCGGAAGGATAGGGCGGCCAGAGGAGATAGAGGGCGAGCGGCGCTTGGGCGGGCGGCCCTATGGGGAACAAAGAGGAGTCATGCGAGAGCGGGGGGGGGAGCGATCTGGTGCGGGCAGGGGAGATTTTTTTAGTTCTCTTTTAGTGGGCCCGAGGATAACTAACCCAATTATAACCTCTCCACCGGGCTAGTTTTTTTAGCTGGGTTAGAGCAAACTAGCTCAAACTAACCCCTCTTGTTTCGATAATTTGAGGCTATTTCAACCCAAACTAGCTCTAACTCAGGGATCCAAACAAAGAGGAGTGTTACTATACATGCTACAGTGTGGACCGTAGCACATTGTTTTTATGGCCATATCACCACATTGTTTTCTACTGCTGGTTCACTGGGCTACCGTGGTTCGCACTGCTGGTTCACTGGGTTACCGTGGTTCGCACCGCTGGTTCACTGGGCTGCCGTGGTTCGCACTCCTCCGACCTAAGTAGTAGTAGTACTAGTATATACCGCATCATTCTTTGCTCCTTCTTACTACTCCGACATGTGGGAGAGCCAGCATCCGGGTCGACGTGTCATGCACCAGATTAGAGCGCGGAACGGAAGGGGGGCATCACCCCGGTCGGAGCGCCAGTAATTCATGACTATAGTGAGTGGTCATATCACAAGTCTTTCCAGCAGTAACGCGCCGTCAAATCGCAAAGCCCGACCTTTCCAGCAGTATGTTTGAGAATCCTCCACTCGCTCACCCTCCTCGCCTACCCGAAATCTGCCGCGCGTACTGCCCGGGAAAAGCCCCGCCCTCAACTTTTAACTACGCGAAAATAGTTCGAGCTTGTTCATTCTATATAAATACAATACTTACTGTATGTTTATTCACCCGTGGGGTTGTTCAATGAATGGAGGGGCGAGGAGCACAAGTGAACAATACTAGTACTACTAGTAGTAAGTAGGAGTCGTACAGTAGTCACCTTAAATAGAGAGTTTCTTTTCTTTAATGCTACGTACACAAATTGAAACACTTGTTGTGGAGAGAAAGAAGATAATCACTCCACTATATATGTACGCAGGGGCCTGAGCGCTTGCTTTACTAGGGTTGCTCTCTTCATTCTCTCATCGTCTCCAGATATAAACAAGACAGCGGTAGCGACATTTTCTCTCTGCTCACCGCTGGTCACAGATCCGGCCGGATCCCTTTGGCCGGTGTGTGCAGAGGACTAAAAGGTGCATCGTTCACGCGGTCATCACCGCCGAGGAAGGAAACCCACAGCTGCCGGAGGGGCCCGATCCTCTTCCTGTGTCGTTCTCTTCGACACAGCGCCGGCTCGGGAGGTCCTCCGACCCTTCTTCCTCCCTGCCGTATTGTCCGCAGATCCGACCTGCCGCCACCGACATCCCGACGACCCTCAGGTATAAGTTCTTCGAAAGCGGCCTTGCTCTACTGCCCCAGCTCCCCACGCGTCTGCATGTGCATCTTTTTCTACTCCCATCAGCTCTTCCAAAGCCACCTAAATTTTTAGTATTATTAGAGGTGAGGGAGTCCAGGATTAGGGAGTGTCCGGATAGCCAAACTATGACCTTTGGCCGGACTCCTGGACTATGAAGATACAAGATTGAAGACTTCGTCCCGTGTCCGGATGGGACTTTCCTTGGCGTGGAAGGCAAGCTTGGCGATACGGATATGTAGATCTCCTACCATTGTAACCGACTCTGTGTAACCCTAACCCTCTTTGGTGCCTATATAAACCCAGGGGTTTTAGTCCGTAGGACGAACAACAATCATACCATAGGCTAGCTTCTAGGGTTTAGCCTCTCTGATCTCGTGGTAGATCTACTCTTGTACTACCCATATCATAATTATTAATCAAGCAAGAGTAGGGTTTTACCTTCATCGAGAGGGCCCGAACCTGGGTAAAAACATCGTGTCCGTTGTCTCCTGTTACCATCCGCCTAGACGCACAGTTCGGGACCCCCTACCCGAGATCCGCTGGTTTTGACACTGGCATTGGTGCTTTAATTGAGAGTTCCTCTGTGTTGTCATCTTTAGGCCCGATGGCTCCTGTTGACACCAGATTTTGGCACGGTCAATAACTTATTTAAGATGGCCTCAAATGGAGAAGTGATCTTCATAAAAGAGTTTCACATTGTTGAGATGAACATCTTTGAAGTTTGGGTCATCGCCGTCCGATTTCATCTCGAAGGCCGAAACTATGCTCAAAGTACTAAGATCTTATATTCAGAGTACAATTTGGCCGATGAAGCCCCCAAGACGACCTCAAATGGAAAAATGATCAACATGGATTGTCTTCGTCTCGTCGAAACGATCGATTTTGATATAAATATCGTCCAAATATGAGTTCGTATGCAAAAGTTAGAGCAATCGGAGTGCAGCCCTGTCACGAGGCGAAATATGGCGCGCCCCACCAGACGTCATGTCTGATTGGTAGCGCGAGTAAAGAGATCTTTTGCGCAAGCTATTTGACCCTCAAGATGACCTCTGATCAAAAAAGGTTAAACATGAAAGTTGTTCGTATCATCGAAACGGTCAAGATTGATTTTGGACTCGTTTCCATCCGAGATCGTTTACCACCACACAAAAAAACCCGCAAGGTGTAGCCAGTTTAAACCGAACAGTTTTGGAAAGTTTGGACAAGACCAATCCGAATTTGACTAGGGTTTTGAACGTGAATCCAAGCCTTTTCCTTGCGTGGGAAGTCCAGCCGCCTCTTATATACCTAAGGGGTGATGGCCGATTGAATAACAACACACAATCGAACAATCAATCTACTTTTTACCCTAGTTTTACATCTCTCCCTTGTTCTTTCTCTCTCGTTCTTCATTCGTTCTTCGTTGAATGGCAGTGATCCTCGAGGCTCTAGGGGCGGGTGAACCGACCTAGGGCAGCTCATAGCCGCCGCGTGTCCAGGCGGGGTCCCTCCCGGGCGCCTGGGGTTTCGTGTGCTCAAAAGCGCCCGCCGGATTGCTTGCGTACCGCGCTTCCAGACGGGTCTCCTTCAACGTGAGCTGTGGTGCATCACCCTCGGTGTTGGAGGTACACGGTGACGTGTTCGTGTGCGAACACACTTTTTAGCGACTTTGCTGGGGAGGAAAGATCAAGAATCATCATCAACCATGTCGGATCTCCCCAAGCCCTCAGAAGTTAGCGCCGATAACATCATTAAGCCCGGTCTTGATGAACTATCGGATGAACATCACCAAGACTACAAAGCGCGCAAGAAGCAACGTGAAGAGGCTTTTGAGGCGCTCAAGAAGAAGCACGAGGAGGAGGATTTGGAGGCGTTTCTTTCAGGTTTCAAGAAGGACCGTCAAGGCAACATCACTCCGACTGGAAACTTCAATTTCCCTCCTCTTATTGACGAACAAGATGAAATCACCGTGAGTAAAGTTTTTTCTCCAGAGCAAGTGGCTGTGATTGAAAGTCTTGTTAGTAAGGGTAATATGATGGCATACAATTCTTTTGTGGCTAGTGCTAATGCTCAGAAAAATATACATCCGTCATCTAGTGGTACTATTGGTGTATCTGAAAATGCTAGTCCAACTTTACCTATTTCATCGGCACCTCCTATACAACAACAATATAATATGCCATTGAATTTTTACCCTAGTCAAACCAACCAGCTTGTGACTACACCTACATACCCTAATCCTATTATGAGTGTGCCCAATTTGGCGTCAACACCAAATCACTTTGTCACACCACCCATAGGCGCAAGCATGTTTGGTCTTACGCCGAATTTTGGTTCGGCGCCCATCCCACAAGTTGCACCAATAGCTAGTACTCAGGTTGCTCCTATGTCATTGCCACAAACATCTTCATCTACCTCGGATCCAATTTTAGCTAAATTAAGGGAGGATTTGCATAAGATGTTTCTAGAAACTTTTGGAAACGAGCCGAAAGTAAAGAGTTGTGTGTATCAAAAGCCCTATCCTGAACACTTCGATGCAATTTCTTACCCTCAAGGTTATAAGGTTCCTGATTTTGTTAAATTTAGTGGTGAGGGTACGAAAACAACTTGGGAGCATGTGAGTCAGTATCTAGCACAGTTGGGTGAAGCAGGTTCCATAGAAGAGTTGAAAGTACGTTTATTTCCCTTATCTTTAACTGGCACCGCATTTTCATGGTTTGCTGCTTTACCACATGGCTCAATTCTCTTATGGTGGCAATTAGAGCAAAAGTTTCATGATCACTTTTATAGCGGCGATAATGAGCTAAAGTTGTCACATCTTACATCGATTAGGCAAAAACATGATGAATCGGTCACCGATTATGTCAAGAGATTTAGAGACATAAAAACCGATGTTATAGCTTAGTGATAACTGAGAGAGACTTGGCAGATCTTGTTCTTAATGGTTTGAAAACTCACATTAAAGAGAGGCTAGAAAGTTATGAGTTTTTGAACATTAATCAAGTCTTACAAAAGATTTGGCCCAAGAGAGTCGAAGTAAAGATATTCATAGGTCTACAACCGATCGTCCTAGAATGCATATGGTTGAACACAATGATGATAATTCGGATGATGAGGTTGATGTTTATACTAGTGAGTTTGTTTGGTCCTCAAAGGCGAAACCCTATACATGCAATGCTCTTAAGCCGATTCGCAAGAGTCGTGATGAGGAGATGAGGTTTACATTTGATATATCTAAGTGTGATAAGATATTTGATGCTCTCTTGCAGGATAAGATGATTAGAATATCACACACCATACCGCCGTTTGATGAGCTGAAACGGCGTGCTTATTGCAAATACCATAATTCATTTTCTCATGCTACTAACAATTGCAATGTTTTTCGACGACAGATACAATCGGCCATTAATGATGGACGATTGAATTTTGTTGATATGCAAGTTGATAAACAGCCCTTTCCGATGAACACCATGGACTTGGAGGTAAAGAAAATGTTAATTCGGCCTAGCATAGCCGAATCTGCTAATAAAGATAATGTTGTTATTGGTGAACCCAGGAAAGACAAGGAGGGCGACAAAGTCTTGGGAAGAGAGGTTGTGCTTGATAAGCAACCCGATGGCAAGGAAGTATTGAAGATCACCATAAAAAATCCCGTACTCGGGGGGCAACCACAAGTACAAGAAGATACTCATGTGAAATTTATCAAGCCCAAGAATTCAGAAGTTGGCAAGTGGGGAAAGAGTGAAGCTAAGCGCAAGTGAATCAAGCCAACTTTTGATATGCTGCTATCCAAACATGCAAGTCAAGCGGCCGGTTCTAGCTCTAATCGGCCATCACATTCGAAGCATTCAAGATCGTTTCTGGAGCAAGAGTTTCGATGCTATGCAAGGCCATATGGGTCATGGGCATCGACACCATGGATGTCCCAACCCTCCTATGCACCATATTACATGAGAGACTTCAATGGAGGATGGGGGCAGCCCCCAATGGCTCCTTATGCTTTCCATATGGGGTGGACAACACCTAGAAGGCCTGCTTGCAAGAGGCTTTATTATCCCACCCAAGGCCGTTTGAGTTATGGTACTAATCGGCCAACAAAAAGTTCTCCAAGTAAGGCCAATAAAAAAGTGTGGCGTGTTAAGTCACCTAATGCGGAAATTTCAGAATGCGACAAGCAAAAGGAGATCAAAAAGCCGGTTGTTGGTAATCTGGCTACTTCTAATGGTGATATTGTTATTGTTCAGCAGGGTTCCATGGTTGATGATCATGAGGCAAGCACAAGCAAGGCCAAACCAAGGGATCCCAAATATACTCAACCTAAGTGGTGTCCTCCCGGTTTAAGTAAGACCATGAAAAGGAGGTTACAACGCATGAGGAACCACGAGAAGGTAGAACACAAAGAGGAGAGGCAAAGGGACGAATTGTTTAGAAATTCGACCCATAGCACTCACAAAACAAGTGTGGAAGCCTAAACAAAAACAAAACATAGATGCTTCTACATTAGCTGCAGCAACACCTTCACCACCAAAAGAGGATGATGCAACCCCTATTACATCGTCCACACTACCTGAAACATCCCCTTCAATTGAGGAATCTTTAAGCCCAATATACACATTGGGAGATGAAGATGAGATGGTGGATTATGAATCTACGCTGGTTCAGGAAGGTATGGATATTAATATGGTATATTACTTACCTGCCGAGTTTTGTGCTATAGGTGAAGAAGGGGAGGTAGCCCAGCTGAATTTTGGTCCTAAGAATGCTATTTTCGAGAGGCCAAGAGAACCGGTGAAACACTTGAAGCCATTGTACCTCAAAGGTCATATTAATGGATTGTCGGTTGCTAGGATGCTCGTTGATGGTGGCACTGTGGTAAATCTTATGCCTTACTCGTTCTTCAAAAAATTGGGGTTAGATGATGATGCATTGATGAAGACCAATATGGTACTTAATGGATTCGAGGGTAAAGAAAAGACAGAGGCCAAAGGTGTGATGTGCATGGAACTCACCGTGGGAAGCAAAACTTTGGCCATCACATTCTTCATCACCGAGGTGCAAGGTAACTATAATGTTATATTAGGTCGTGATTGGGTTCATGCTAACCAATGTGTGCCGTCTACCATGCATCAGTTTTTAATACAATGGATCGATGATGAGGTAGAAATCATTCACGCGGATAATTCGGCTTGTGTTGCTTTGGCCGATCCATCGGTGGATTGGAATCATCCCGATGTAACTTGATTAACACGGCGTGACCTCTCAGAGTTTGATTTCCTTAGTGCTACAAGGAACGGGTTCATTCCCATCTCTTTAAAGCCGATTGGTGGTAATCGGTTACAAGGTATGATGTGAACAAGAAGTTAAAATCAATGGCCGATATATAACTATCGCCCTTAGCATAAACATGGTCGATACATAATTATCGTCCTGAGAAAAATAAATGGATGATGGAGTGTTGACATCGTCCTTAGAACAAATACATTGCAAATTATTTTTCGGCACGCAAGTTTTGCCGAAAAACAAGGGGGCATGTGTTGACACCAGATTTTGGCACGGTCAATAACTTATTTAAGATGGCCTCAAATGGAGAAGTGATCTTCATAAAAGAGTTCTGTATTTTTGAGATGAACATCTTTGAAGTTTGGGTCATCACCGTCCGATTTCATCTCGAAGGCCGAAACTATGCTCAAAGTACTAAGATCTTATATTTAGAGTACAGTTTGGCCGATTAAGCCCCCAGGACGACCTCAAATTAAAAAATGATCTACATGGATTGTCTTCGTCTAGTCGAAACGATCGATTTTGATATAGATATTGTCCAAATTCGAGTTCGTATGCAAAAGTTAGAGCAATCAGAATGCAGCCCTGTCACGAGGCGAAATATGGCGCGCCCCACCAGACGTCATGTCTGATTGGTAGCGCGAGTAAAGAGATCTTTTGCGCGAGCTATTTGACCCTCAAGATGACCTATGATAAAAAAACTTTCAACATGAAAGTTGTTCATATCATCGAAACGGTCAAGATTGATTTTGGACTCGTTTCCATCCGAGATTGTTTACCATCACAAAAAAGACCCGCAAGGTGCAGCCAGTTTAAACCGAACAGTTTTGGAAAGTTCGGACAAGACCAATCCGAATTTTACTAGGGTTTTGGACGTGAATCCAAGCCTTTTCCTTGCACGGGAAGTCCAGCCGCCTCTTATATACCTAAGGGTTGACGGCCGATTGAATAACAACACACAATCGAACAATCAATCTACTTTTTACCCTAGTTTTACATCTCTCCCTTATTCTTTCTCTCTCGTTCTTCGTTCGTTCTTCGTTGAAGGGCAGCGATCCTCGAGGCTCTAGGGGTGGGCGAACCGACCTAGGGCAGCCCATAGCCGCTACGCGTCCAGACGGGGTCCCTCCCGGGCGCGTGGGGTTTCAGGTGCTCAAAAGCGCCCGCCGGATTGCTTGCGTACCGCGCTTCCGGACGGGTCTCCTTCGGCGTGAGCTGTGGTGCATCACCCTCGGTGTTGGAGGTACACAGTGACGTGTTCGTGTGCGAACAGCTCCTCCGATCATCTCATCAACAATGATGCGGTCCAGGGTGAGACTTTTCTCCTCGGACAGATCTTCATATTCGGCGGCTTTGCACTACGGGCCAATTCGCTTGGCCATGTGGAGCAGATTGAAAGCTATGCCCCTGGCCATCAGGTCAGATTTGGAAGTTTGAACTATACGGCTGACGTCCGTGAAGACTTGATCTTCGACGGGTTCGAGGAACAGCCAAGCGTGCTGCATTGTCACGATGGGCATGATCTAGCTCTGCTGCCGGACAGTGCCCTGGAGGCCGCACTAGTGTCCGCTCCGACCCATAGCTCGGAGCCGACTGCGCCGATCGAGGACGGGTGGATGGACACCGCCTCGGGGGCTGCTATCTCTATGGCGATTGAGCCGAACACCAACCCTGTCCTTTGCGAAGCTCATGACTCCAAGGTACCGGACTCCTCTCCGGACTCCGAACCTTCCGCGTCCCTGCCAATCGAATCCGATTAGGCGTCGATCGTGGAGTTCACTGCCGGGACATCTTTCAGCACTCGCCCTTTGGGGACGTCCTGAATTCGCTAAAGTCTCTCTCTTTATCAGGAGAGCCCTGTCCGGATTATGGTCAGGAAGGTTGGGATGCGGACAACGAAGAAATTCAAGGCCCACCTACCACCCACTTCGTAGCCACTGTTGATGATTGAACCGACATGCTCGACTTCGACTCCGAAGACATCGACGGTATGGACGACGATGCAGGAGACGACCAAGAACCAACGCCTACAGGGCACTGGAAGGCCACCTCATCATACGACATATACGTGGTGGATATCCCAAAAGATGGGAATGGCGATGGAACAACGGAGGACGACCCCTCCAAGAAACAGCCTAAGCGCTGGCGTCAGCGGCGCCGCTCTAAATCCCGCCACAGCAAAAACGGTGATTCCGGCACGGGAGACAATAACACCCCGGAAAGTGCCGAAGACAACCCCCTCCAGCAAGATTCAGCGCAGGAGGATGGAGAAGCAAGCCCTCATGAGAGAGCGGCAGACAGAGAGGTAGAGGACGATAATTACATGCCTCCCTCCAAAGATGAATTTGTCGTGCCTGAGGATCCCGTCGAACAGGAGTGTTTCAAATGCAGGCTTATGGCCACGGCAAGCAGCCTCAAGAAAAAGCAACAACAGCTTAGAGCTGACCAAGACTTGCTAGCTGACAGATGGACTGAAGTCCTTGCGGCCGAAGAGTATGAACTCGAACGTCCCTCCAAGAGCTACCCAAAACGCAGGCTGCTACCCTGATTAGAGGAGGAAGCACCCAAACGTACATCACCAGCGCATGATGCGGCTGACCGGCCACCTCGTGGCCGCGACAGAGAGGCCTCTCGGCCCTCCACTCAAGCCGCACCCCGGCGTCGCTCAAAAAGTACCAAGGCACGGGGAAATGCGCCAGACCTGCGAGATATATTGGAGGACAAGGCAAGGCAAACAAGATCGATCTACGGATTGCGTGGGCGTCTCACCACACGTGACGATAACCGTCATGCCAGATACAGCAAATCCGGCCGAGCCGAACACAGCAGACAAAGCTCATTTGAGCTACGTCGTGATATAGCCCAGTACAGGGGCGCGGCACACCCACTATGCTTCACAGATGAAGTAATGGATCATCAAATCCCCGAGGGTTTCAAACCCGTAAACATCGAATCATACGATGGCACAATAGATCCTGCGGTATGGATCGAGGACTACCTCCTTCATATCCACATGGCCCGCGGTGATGATCTACACGCCAACAAATACCTCCCACTCAAGCTTAAAGGACCAGCTCGGCATTGGGTTAACAGCTTGCCAGCGGAGTCAATTGGTTGTTGGGAAGACCTGGAAGCCGCATTCCTCGACAACTTCCAGGGCACCTATGTGCGACCACCAGACGCCGATGACCTAAGCCACATAATTCAGCAGCCAGAGGAATCGGCCAGACAATTCTGGACACGGTTCCTAACCAAGAAAAATCAAATCATTGACTGTCCGGATGCAGAGGCCCTTGCAGCCTTCAAACATAACATCCGCGATGAGTGGCTTGCCCGGCACCTAGGACAGGAAAAGCCGAAATCCATGGAAGCCCTCACAACACTCATGACCCGCTTTTGCGCGGGAGAGGACAGCTGGCTAGCTCGTAGTAACGACATGACCAAGAGCCCTGGTAATTCGGATACCAAGGATAGCAACGGCAGGTCGCGTCCCAACAAGCACAAGTGCCACATTAACGGCGATAATGCTGAGGATACAACAGTCAATGCCGGATTCAGAGGCTCTAAACCCGGTTAGCAGAAAAAGCCATTCAAAAGAAATACTCCGGGCCCGTCCATTTTGGATCGAATACTCGATCGCTCGTGCCAGATACACGGCATCCCCGAAAAACCAGCCAACCACACCAACAGGGATTGTTGGGTGTTCAAGCAAGCAGGCAAGTTAAATGCCGAAACAATGACAAGGGGCTGCATAGCGACGATGAGGAGGAGCCCCGGCCGCCGAACAATAGAGGACAGAAGGGCTTCCCCCTACAAGTGCGGACGGTGAACATGATATACGCAACCCACATACCCAAAAAGGAGCGGAAGCGTGCACTAAGGAACGTATATGCGATGGAGCCAGTCGCCCCAAAGTTCAATCCGTGGTCCTCCTGCCCGATCACTTTTGATCAAAGGGACCACCCCACTAGCATCCGCCATGGCAGATTCGCCGCATTGGTTCTAGACCCAATCGTTGACGGATTTCACCTCACTAGAGTCCTGATGGACGGCGGCAGCAGCCTGAACCTGCTTTATCAGGATACAGTGCGCAAAATGGGCATAGACCCCTCAAGGATTAAACCCACAAAGACGACCTTTAAAGGCGTCATACCAGGTGTAGTGGCCAACTATAGAGGCTTAGTTATACTTGAAGTGGTCTTCGGATCCCCGGATAACTTCCGAAGCGAGGAGTTAATCTTCGACATAGTCCCGTTCTGCAGCGGCTATCACGCACTGCTCGGACGAACCGCATTTGCAAAGTTCAATGCGGTGCCGCACTATGCATACCTCAAGCTCAAGATGCCAGGCCCTCGAGGAGTCATTACGGTCAACGGAAACACCGAACGCTCTCTCCGAACGAAGGATCATACAGCGGCCCTCGCGGCGGAAGTATAAAGCAGCCTCTCAAGGCAATCCTCGAGTTCGGCTATTAAACGTTCGGACACCGTCAAGCGCGCCTGGAGTAACCTACAACAAGACCGCCTGGCACGTCCCGATCACGCGTAGCAATGCGGCCCCAACCCCAGCCCTTGCGAAATTGTGAAACCAGTACTACGCGTACATAATTACGCTCTGGAAATACCATGGGCATAGGGGGAGGGGCACGACCATGGCAGGCCCAGAAGGCGGCTCAACCGCACCAGGGGCTACCGATTGTGTCATTATTTTTTCTCTTACTTTCAGGACTCCTTTCTCAAGAAGCCCTGTCCGGCAGTAGAATCGCCGAACACACGATGCAATAGCCAAGGAAGCAGAAAGCTACATCGAGTGTCCATATAGTCTCTATAACGAGAAGTATACTTGTTTCACATATCATCCCGCAGCTCGCCCCTGGAGGAGGACATGTCAAATAGTCCCGTCCATTGCTTATCACACTATTTGTATCGTTCTACTTTTACTGTAGCCTTTTGAATAAACAATACATAGCTTCTGCCTATTATTGCATTCCTTTTTTTATCTATATATGTTCACTTATGACATGTTGCACCCGTACACTTTGGTACGGCCAAATACACCAGGGGCTTAAGTACCCCAAAATATGGTGTGATAAGTCCGAACACTTTCACAAGTTCGGCACCCCGAACTTATAGCATTATATGCATCGGCTCCGAATCATGTCTTGGGTCAATAGTTGGGTTTGCCCGGCTCCCATGTTTTGGCACCTTACGTTCCGTTATATCGGCTAAGGTAGCGCTGGGAGAACCACTGCGATTGTGCCCCAGTTGAGCTGGGTTAAGCACCTCAGTGGAGAAAGCTAAAACTGACCGTCATGATAGGGCGAGAGCCGGTCGCTGTTCGAGAGGTTTTTGAGTCCCTAAATACTTATGCCGCTTAGAGCAAGGAGTCGGCTTTGTCCGGCCCAGGCGTGGATAGCGCCCCGAACTCGGTATTCCGAATACCAGGGGCATCGCCGAAATTTAAAATTACAGAATTCTATGGCTAAGTGAGAGTGTTCAAGCATTATAGTTCGGTTGCCTCGTTCGTTCCGTTGAGCGCCTCCCTCGAAGGACCCAAGAATGGGAAAAAGAGCGCTCAAGTTTATCCTGAACACCCCAACACTCGTGGCATGGGGGTAGAAGCCGACGACTCGCCATCTCTCAAATTTAATAAACGGCCGCACAAAAGGTAATATTTTAAATTCACAAGCGTTGCTTAGCGCATATGAACAAGTTTTCAGCGTACAGGATAACAAATGCGAGTTTACTCAAAAATTACATCTTTGGAGCATTCACCCGCTATAAGGCGGGCATCCTTCAGGACGCCCTCATAATACATCTCGGGCTTGCGATACTCCTTGCCCGGCGGTGGCCTGTCCGTCACAAGCTTCTCAGCGTGCATCTTGCTCCAGTGCACTTTAGCACGGGCAAGGGCCCTACGGGCACCTTTGACGCAGACGGAGTGCTTGATGACTTCAAGCCAGGGACAGGCATCCACCAGCCGCCTCACCAGCCTGAAGTAGCTCTCAGGTAGGACCTCCCCAGGCCACAGCCGGCCTATAAGGCCCTTCATGGCCTGTTCGGCTACCTTATGGAGCTCGACCAGCTGCTTCAGCTGGTCGCTCAAGGGCACAGGGTGTCTGGCCTCAGCATACTGGGACCAGAACACCTTCTCCATCGAGCTCCCTTCTTCGGCTCGGTAGAATGCGGTGGCGGCGGACACACTGCGGGGCACATCTGCGAATGCTCCTGGAGAGCTCCTGATTCGGGTAAGTAACACATAATTCACTTTCACATGCTTGCTTTGCATAAAGAATGCCTTACCCGCCACTATCTTTTTCATCGCCTCAATCTCCTGGAGGGCTTTTTGGGCTTCGGCCTTGGTAGATTTGGCACTTTCAAGTGCCGAGGAAAGCTCGGACTCTCGCGTTTTTGAGTCAAGCTCTAAACTCTCGTGTTTTTTCACGAGAGCATTGAGCTCTTGCCGCACCTCTGCCACCCGCGCCTCTTGTTTCTCTCGCTCGGTGCGCTCCATGGCCGCATTATCTTCGGCCCTGGACAGCGCTTCCTTCATGGTCGCCACCTCGGTTGTGGCCCCTGTCACATTCACGTTGGTCCTATCACTATTTGCAACCAGGTATTTTTATATACACTTACATAAGGTACTACCTACCTTCCTTGTCCTCGAGTTTCTTCTTGGCAAGGCCGAGCTCATTCTCGGACCGCTCGAGGCTCTGCTTCAATGCATCGACCTCCACAGTCAGTGCGGCAGAGGTCAGCAGCGCGGCCTGCATTCCCATATTGACATTTTTATGTTAGACTCCTGCATATATCTTTTTAGAACCTCAGTCCGAATTTTCTTTCCGAACACCAAATTGAGCATCAGGGGCTACTGTCTATGCGGTAACATTTTCACATGTTTTACATACATACCTCAAAGCCTGTTAGAAGGCTGGCACAGGCTTCTGTCAGCCCGCTCTTGGCGGACTGACCCTTCTAGATCACCGCACTCATAATAGTGTGGTGCTCCTCGTCGATGGAGGCACCGTTAAGCACCTCTAGCAAATTGTCCGGTGCCTCCGGTTGGACGGAGGCCACCGGCGTCGTAGGCTTGCCCTTCTTACAAAGGGGACGCCTGCCGGACTCCGGAACCACTGAAGGTTCCGGTGCGGCGTCCGGCCCAGGACCGGACTTAGAGCCCTATGGGGTTTTGCCCCCTTTGCGCCTGGACTCCGGAAGGTCGCCTTGTGGCGCCTCCGGAGCTGCCTCCTCCTGGCCTGTCCCCTTTTGGGACTCCACCTCGGCATCGTCCGTGGGGCGAGGGGAGGTAGCGGTCGGGAGTGAAAGACTATTCATATCCGACGGATCCAGGGATCCGCTCGACCAAGCATCGAGCTGGGCCTTGGGCGGACTACATAATTATATTCGGCGCCAGAAGGTACTGTGCACTAAAGGAACTCCATGAGTTATTCTGGTATCCGGATACTTAGGATGTTGCCAGGGGCTTGGCCCTGGTTGGCCATTCCTCTCCGCCGACTTCAGCATCGGAGGCGTAGTCTGGAAGAGGGGTCTTCCCCTTCTTGGACCCTCCGGCCTCCCCAGTTGGGGCGGCCTTCTCTTTTCTTTCCTACCCCCATTGGAGGGGGAGAGGCTTCTTCTTCCTCCTCCTTGTCTTCAGAGGAGGAGCGCGCTTCGGGGTCGTCGGGCGATGAGTCGGACACCACCAGGCGCCGCGAGCCCCTTCGAGTTCCCACAGCCTTCTTCTTGGCCTTCTTCTCCGACACCACGTGAGGTGCCGGGACCAGCAGCTTCGTCAAGCGTGCGTCTGCTGGGCCTTCGGGTAGGGATGCAGAGCGGACGGGTTTGCGAGCTACAGCGTAGTATAAATCAATCTCTAGTTTAGTGTTAATTTTCCGGCCATTAGGGAACTATTTTATCCGTTTCACGGGTTATGTGGGACGCCGCTTGCATCCCTACCTTCGGGCAAAGGAGCCAGACAGTTGATCTGTCTAGCCTTCTTTTGCCAGTCCTGTTAAAGGAGTGGGAGTTTAGATCCCGCATAGAGTCAAACTATGAAAAACAAGTACCCTGTAATGGGTAAACTAAAGCTTACCGCGCTGGCTTGGCGCTTCGCGCAGAATCCGCGATCCTCGGTAGTGGGAGGGTGAACCTCGGAGCCCTTGAAAAGCACCTTCCAAGCATCTTCGTGCGTTGTGTCGAAGAGCCTGGACAGAGTTTGGTGCTGGGCCGGGTCGAATTCCCACATATTAAAAGCCCGCCGTTGATATGGGAGGATCCGGTGGAAGAGCATGACCTGGACTACATTGACGAGTTTAACCTTCTTGTCCATCAGGTTCTGGACGCAGGTTTGGAGTCCGGTCGCCTCTTTCGGATTACCCGACGACAGGCCCATCTCTTTCCATGAGGTGAGCCGTGTGGGGATGCCAGATTGGAACTCGGGGGCCGCTGCCCATTCAGGGTCACACGGATCGGTGATGTAGAACCACCCCAATTGCCACCCTTTGATGGTTTCCAGAAAGGAGCCCTCGAGCCATGTTACGTTGGCCATCTTGACCACCATGGCGCCTCCGCACTCCGCTTGTCGGCCGCCCACAACCTTCGGCTTGACATTGAAAGTCTTCAGCTATAAGCCGAAGTGGGGCTGGATGCGGAGGAAGACCTCGCACACGACGATAAACACCGAGATGTTGAGGATAAAGTTCGGGGCCAGATCTTGGAAATCCAGGCCGTAGTAGAACATGAGCCCCCGGACAAATGGGTGAAGAGGAAAGCCCAGTCCACGGAGGAAATGGGGGAGAAACACGACCCTCTCATGGGGCCTGGGGGTGGGGATGAGCTGCCACTCATCTGGGAGCCGGTGCGCGATGTCGTTGGACAGGTATCCGACTTTCCTCAGCTTTTTGATTTGCCCCTCCGTGACGGAGGAGGCCATCCACCTGCCTACCGCTCCAGACATGGTTGGAGAAGGTCGAGGTGGGATGTGCGGACTTGGGCACTGGAGCTCGAGTGCGCGGAAATGGGTGAGCAAAGGAGGAAGAAGGCGTAGGTAAAAAGGTGGATCCTTATCCCCTTATATGGGTGGATGAAGCTATGCGTCCCTGCTAGCCTGGTAAAACTCGCTTATCTCCCAAGCGCCGTAATCAATGGCACGGTTGGGTAACCCACGCCCGTATTGATGAGAATCCCGGAATAAGGGGACATGATCTCTGCTTTGACAAGACGTGCTGAGGAAACCGCCTCGCTAAACGCGTTGAGGTGGGACAGTAAAAACGATTCGAATAAAGGCTTGGGCATGGTGTGATGTCACGCCACGGAATACGCTAGCAGATTGAATTTGTGTAAATATTATTCTCTCTACAGTGGTATGTGGAACTTATTTTACAGGGCCGGACACTATCCTTGTGTTCAAAATCTTCTATGAAGTATTCGGAGGAGGAACCCGCCTTGCAATGCCGAAGACAATATGCGCGCCGGACTCGTCGTCATTGAAGCCTGGTTCAGGGGCTACTGAGGGAGTCCTGGATTAGGGGGTGTCCGGATAGCCGAACTATGACCTTTGGCCGGACTCCTGGACTATGAAGACACAAGATTGAAGACTTCGTCCCGTGTCCGGATGGGACTTTCCTTGGTATGGAAGGCAAGCTTGGCGATACGGATATGTAGATCTCCTACCATTGTAACCGACTCTGCGTAACCCTAACCATCTTCGGTGCCTATATAAACCAGAGGGTTTTAGTCCGTAGGACGAACAACAATCAGACCATAGGCTAGCTTCTAGGGTTTAGCCTCTCTAATCTCGTGGTAGATCTACTCTTGTACTACCCATATCATCAATATTAATCAAGCAGGAGTAGGGTTTTACCTCCATCGAGAGGGCCCGAACCTGGGTAAAAACATCGTGTCCCTTGTCTCCTGTTACCATCCGCCTAGGCGCACAGTTCGGGACCCCATACCCGAGATCTGCCAGTTTTGACACCGACAAGAGGTAAAGCTACTTCATGCATTCAAATCTAGGGCTTTGTTCAAACAATGAAGAAAGGGGGGAAGTTGTAGCATGAATCTAGGACTTGATTCAAAGAGTAAATAATATGGTGAAATTAGTAGAGACCGGATACCCAACCGGTCTCTTGGTTGAAAAGGGAAATAATGGGAAAACGCAGTACAAACTGGATAAGGAATAGATCTATTATTGGTTGAAAAAAAGATAGAAAGTGGCGGCTGGTGGGCAAGTCAACAGAGTATGTCCAGGATTAGATTTGCTGCCATCACATAGTAAAAGGTCTCGAGGACTAGATTTGCTGTCCTCACATAGTAAAAGATCTCAGGATTAGATTTGCTGCCCTCACATAGTAAAAGGTCTCCAGGATTAGATTTGCTGCCCTCAAATAGTAAAAGGTCTCAAGAATTAGATTTGCTGCCCTCACATAGTAAAAGGTCTCCAGGATTAGATTTGCTGCCCTCACATAGTACAAGGTTTCCAGGATTAGGTTTGCTGCCCTCACATAGCGTGAACAAACTCGGCATCACCACTTTATGCCTCCTTGTAGGTACATTGTGCTGATGCGTCCACTGTCGCATGTCCTTATACCAACCTTTTGTTGTTGTTAATGTAAGGGCGCATGTAAAATGAAGCGATCACACTGTTACCTTAGGGACATGTCTAACCAGTGTTATTGTTAATCTAATGCCTCTAGTGATAAGATGCAATTAAACTGTGTTACAAATGGCACTCCTGTTGTTTTCCCCAGTATGATAAGTAAGTTGCTCCTTTACGCTGCTGAGTGTCCTGGTGTCCCCACGGTCCCATGCCCTTAAACCAACACTTTAGCTGCTGTTGATTTACTGTGTCAGGTAAACAAGCAATGCCACCATTAAAGTAATCCCATATTTGAGGAATCTCATTGTTGATCGTAATGCTTTTGGTAACATGAAGCATTGCTGACGTTTTAAAATTTCTACTGTCCTCGCGTGATTGCCATGAACATAATTAAGATGCTTCTTTTCATTTTGTATATGTTTCGTATATTCTTATTGACCAGCAACTGTTTACTTTCTATCTTTTTGTGCAGATAGGGATATCCATTTCACCTTGTTGCTATTGTGACCTTTTGGTGAACTGCACAAAACATTTTTTTTGGAATGAGTGTCTTGTGAAGTTCAACTAAAATGTCACGTGGGCAACATCTCTCAATTTTGGTGGAACTGCACAAAATGGTGATTGGAGTTTCCAAAATCTCCGTCAAGTTCTGTTGGTAATCTCGTGCAACATTTTATTAGCCTTTGCAAGATGGACCCGTCACTGTCACCACAATGGCACTTTATTTTAGTGGAACATTTTATTAGCCTTTGCAAGAAAATTATAGTTGCACCTTACATGAGCCGGATAGCCAACCTTAATGTTCCTCAATTTTAGTGCAACTACTAAAGAAGAACCTGCCAGCTCACGAGAGCAAGTACTTCTTGCTAGCTGAATGATGCAATCTTTGCTTCATTTCAGGTGAACTGCAGAAAAAGGCGCATGAATTGAATCATGGGACTCCAAGAAGACCTCATCCTAGTGGAGCTGCAGGTTGAGTTCAAGGAGGCCACTATTAAAGCAAAATCATGCTCTCCTTGTTTGTGCTATGCAAACAGGAATACTCAACTACAGATGTTGTGGCATTCAAGAGCATTCGCTAAGTTCTTCAATTGTATAACATGGCTAGCCAAGATGGATTTAATCCCGATATTCACTTTATCAAAAGGGTCTAATGGGTTGGTTCTGAATCATGCAAGCTGGGAATCAATGATATGTGTAGGCATCTTTGTTGTACTTACTATTTGAATCTTATTTGTTGGTTCTGAATCTTGCAAGCTGGGAATCAATGAGATGTGTAGGCATCTTTGTTGTACTTATTATTTGGATCTTATTTGTTGGTTTTGAATCTTGCAAGCTGGGAATCAATTAGATGTGTAGGCATCTTTGTTGTACTTATTATTTGGATCTTATTTGTTGGTCCGAATCTTGCAAGCTGGGAAACATGGCATGATGATGCAGAGGACAACAACCATAACAAAGAGTTCAAACTTGGTAGTATTATCTTTGTGAAAGTGCGACAAATGTGCTGATCGTGTGCGTCCTGAGAATAATAATTCTAATTGTTGTGCATGTTGATCATGTGGCACTGATAGAATGAGCCAATGCATTGCTTGTTTTAATTATAAATTTCTATTAAATCTAATTAAATTTAAGTAAAGTGACCACTAACTCCTGTTATTACAGTACCAATACAGACCCGCTTGTGAACCGATGTGTGGCCGGAGTAGGTTTCTTAATGGAGGCGTTTGAATGCGCCGAGGGTGCATCTTCTACCGGGCGTGCAGCGGACGAGGGAGGGGTAGTAACTGTTGTCGCCTATACACACTTAGCTTACTATTGAATCCAGTTCCCCAAGAGCTAAAAAATGAACTGCTGCCGCCTACACACTCGTTCACTCGAAGAGACTCCAATGGCGATCCGAGGGGTGAGCCTGCTGGATATGGACTTCAGCAAGGAGTTCCCCTTTGAGTTTGCCATTCAGTCCTATGCCTGCACCAAGTTGAATGTGATGTACAACAACGATCTGGACTCGGTGAAGCTCTGCCTCGCCTCAGTCCTATGGCTGCACCAGGTTCTGGAGCATTCGCCCGTTTCATCGGCAACGCCGACTGCACCTTTGCTATGATGGATAGAAGGAAGAACGCGATGATTCGGCCATCTGGTGCAACAAGCTTGTCGACATCCAGAAGCAATACAAGATCATCAGCAACGGGCAGGAGAAGGACTCCGTGGTTGACCTCGCCGAGACCATCATCGACCCCTGATACGCCAACATGAAAGAAGAC
This sequence comes from Triticum dicoccoides, assembly GCF_002162155.2. Taxonomy (NCBI): domain Eukaryota; kingdom Viridiplantae; phylum Streptophyta; class Magnoliopsida; order Poales; family Poaceae; genus Triticum; species Triticum dicoccoides. The sequence continues at coordinate 65,041,424 of NC_041387.1, read as the reverse complement.
AACGATACCAAGGACCTGAACACATGGGAGGTACCTCTGAATCTAGCCTACATAACATACGCGGCCAAGGACGCATACGCATGCTACGACATGTACAGGCAGATCTTGGACATGAGGGCGTGTCTGCTTCCCGTAACCGATGAGTACACGGACAGCCGCAGCGTCATGATCAAGCGTGCCAGGAAGGTCTAGATGTTGTACTTTATCTGTTTATAAGAACCTTTATCATCTGAGTGTTTCATGCATTAGCCTATGTGTCGTAATTATCTGTTTTGTCTGAAATATTTCTTTTAAGAACCCATTAACCTGATTGCTTTTTTAGTGTCTATTTGCTTATGCATGTAACTAGTTCACTTGTCCGTTAAAAAAAACTAGTTCACTCGGCTGCTGTGCTTTGAATCTCCGTCCTCCCAACAAATTCCCCTCCTCAGGTGGACCCAGTAGGTCTCTGGATTTTCTCCCGATTTCTTTTTCCATGTAAACTGAGTTTTCTCCCAATACTTTTCCCTAGAACCAACTCAACTGTCCCACGTCTAGCCTAAAAAATAATAATACCCCACGTACTATTAACTCATCAAATTTAAATGATATTTTATTTCGTAAGTTGAAAGTTCTTACAAAATAATAATAATAATTGTTTATATAAAACTTGGCAAGTTAACTCCTAGTGATTGCGTACATAAGCTTGCAAAGATTTTACTGACTAATGCAGTAATAGACGTGCAATCATGTGTTTATGTTTTTATAACATTTCTCCATCTAGCCCTACATGATATTTTCACCCATCCCAGTAAGTCCTCGGATTTCGAGAAAAATGCAAATGGGATTTAAACAGGCTACATAGATGCTACATGATTGTTTCACCCAGCCCACCAAATGGACTAAAAAAACAAATGGACTGGCTGACATGTGGGCTAGTAGGTCGAAGCCTAAGAAGGCGTTGGATTTACATCCAACGGTCGGCATTCTTCTTCAGTCTCTTGTCTTCTTCCCCAGCACTGCCGGGACCGCCTGCTCCACCCTTCGGCATCCATCGGCGTTGTTTTGCGCTCCTCAGCGAAACGCTACCCCGCGATAGCCAGGCCATCCCTCCACTCCGTACTTCCTGTTATTCTGTGCCGAGTGTAGGCCCAGCCCGCACCCGAATCAGTCAAGGTTCCCACTCCTCTCCATCTACAACTCCACTGCCGCGTCTTCCCCATCTTCGGGCCGTTCTAGTCTGGGGCCTCGCCTCGTCCACCGCCTCGGTGTGCTCTGCGCGGCATGCTCAACATACGAGAGTCATCAGAAGAGGACTGTACATGGAGAGCCTGACGGCTGGGACGCACGAGGTCCATGGTCGCACGCAAGGAACGTTCCCCCTTATTACGCACTGTAATGGACCGTACGTGGGAAGGGCTTCTGTATTTCGCGAAAAAACGTTCCTCCTGCTGACAGGTCGGACCCACCAACTATATCTTCGCACGCAAGGAAGTGCCTCCTTATTATGCACAAAAAATGAATACCCCCCTGCTAGCTGGGACCCACCATAGTGGGTGGCTGACTTGTGGGCCTACTAAGTTGACGAGGGCGGAGGGCTTTGTCAACTTAGTCAATATGAACGATTCTAGCTCCAGTGACCGTACGATGTCCATCCAACGGCCATAGTGCTTCTTCAACCTCTGGACTGCTTGCTCCAGCCGCCCAAAGCAGCGCCGGTCGTGCCGCGTGCTCCTGCCTCTCGTGGCCGCCTGTGATGCCACGGAGGCCTCACCGCCCCCTACTACTCCCACCGCTGGCCCAGGGCATCCCTCTACTCACCCACACCCCCTGTTATTCTGCGGTGACGGCAGCCTCACGCCGCAGCCGAGCCAGTGAACCCTCGTACTCCTCTCCGCGTGGGCATCCACTGCCACGTCTTCCCCGGCTCCGTGTCATCCCCTTCCTAGGCCTCGCTGTCGTCCACCACCTTGGTGCTCTCGGCGTGGCGTGGTCAATGTGGTCAACGACTGACTTCCATCGAAAGAGTACTGTACGTGGAGAGGCTGACAGCTGGGTCCACGGCCACAGCTGGGTCCACGGCCACCACCCAGTTTTTTTGTGATTTGCCAAGTAAGTCGCTTTGTCAGGCCTGCTGGGTGATACGTCTCCAACGTATCTACTTTTCCAAACACTTTTGCCCTTGTTTTGGACTCTAACTTGCATGATTTGAATGAAACTAACCCGGACTGATGCTGTTTTCAGTAGAACTGCCATGATGTTGTTTTATGTGTATAAATGAAAAGTTCTCGGGATGTCCTGAAAATCCACGGAGGCACTTTTTGGAATTAATAAGAATTTCTGGGCGAAAGAAATACACTAGGGGGCCCAGGGACTGTCCACGAGACAGGGGGCACCCCCCCATAGGGCGCGCCCCCTATCTCGTGGTCCCCCTGGACCTCCACCGACCTCAACTCCAACTCCATATATTCACGTTCATGGAGAAAAAAATCAGAGAGAAAGTTTCATCGCGTTTTACGACACGGAGCCGCAGCCAAGCCGTAATCTCTCTCGGGAGGGCTGATCTGGAGTCTGTTCGGGGCTCCGGAGAGGGGGATTCGTCGCCGTCGTCATCATCAACCATCTTTCATCACCAATTTCATGATGCTCACCGCCGTGCGTGAGTAATTCCATCGTAGGCTTGCTGGACGGTGATGGGTTGGATGAGATTTACCATGTAATCAAGTTAGTTTTGTTAGGGTTTGCTCCCTAGTATCCACTATGTTCTGAGATTGATGCTGCTATGACTTTGCTATGTTTAATGCTTGTCACTAGGGCCCGAGTGCCATGATTTCAGATCTGAACCTATTATGTTTTCATGAATATATGTGTGTTCTTGATCCTATCTTGCAAGTCTATAGTCACCTATTATGTGTTATGATCCGACAACCCCGAAGTGACAATAATCGGGATACTTCTCGGTGATGACCGTAGTTTGAGGAATTCATGTATTCACTATGTGCTAATGCTTTGTTCTGGTTCTCTATTAAAAGGAGGCCTTAATATCCCTTAGTTTCCGCTAGGACCCCGCTGCCACGGGAGGGTAGGACAAAAGATGTCATGCAAGTTCTTTTCCATAAGCACGTATGACTATTTACGGAATACATGCCTACATTACATTGATGAACTGGAGCTAGTTCTGTGTCACCCTATGTTATAGCTATTACATGAGGAATCATATCCGGCATAATTATCCATCACTGATCCATTGCCTACGAGCTTTTCACATATTGTTCTTCACTTATTTACTTTTCCGTTACTACTGTTACAACTATTACAAAAACCCAAAAACAATTAACTTTACTTTTGCTACCGTTACCTTTATTATCATACTACTTTGCTACTAAATACTTTGCTGCAGATACTAAGTTATCCAGGTGTGGTTGAATTGGCAACTCAACTGCTAATACTCACGAATATTCTTTGGCTCCCCTTGTGTCGAATAAATAAATTTGGGTTGAATACTTTACCCTCGAAAGCTGTTGCGATCCCCTACACTTGTGGGTTATCAAAACTAATTTCTGGCGCCGTTGCCGGGGAGCATAGCTCTGTTCTCTGAGTCACTTGGGATTTATATCTGTTGATCACTATGAAGAACTTGAAAGACGACAGAACTATGATTTTGCCCTCAACTACGAGGGGAGGTAAGGAACTGCCATCTAGCTCTGCACTAGATTCTCCTTTTGTTATTAGTAAGCTTGCGACACCTAAACCTGCTACTGCTATGAATTCTGTTATGTCGCATGTTATTGATGATGCCACTTCTGCTATACATGATGAAACTACTTCTGTGCGTGATACTACTTTGCCATTAGGTGAATTTCTTGATGAACAACTTGCTAGAGTTAGGGGGAATGAAATTATTGAAGATGCTATTATTGATGATAGTGATGATGAAGGTTCTCCCAATGATTATGTATTACCTGTTGTTCCTAAGGGTTATGTTATGAATGAAGAAGCTGCTAGGGAAATCTTTGCTTGCAATGATAGATATGATCTTAAGAAATTATTAGCTAAATGGAAGCAGCAGTCTCTTAATGCTAGAATGAAACCTGACCCTGCTTTTGCTACTTCACCTATTTGTGTTACTGATAAGGATTATGAATTCTCTGTTGATCCTGAGATTATTACTTTAGTTGAATCTGATCCTTTTTATGGCCTTGAATCTGAAACTGTTGTGGCACATCTTACCAAGTTAAATGATATAGCTACCCTATTTACTGATGATGAGACGTCTCGCTATTTTTATATCCTTAAGATATTTCCGTTCTCATTAAAGGGTGATGCTAAGACTTGGTATAATTCTCTTGCTCCTGGTTGTGTGTGTAGTCCCCAGGATATGATTTATTACCTCTCTGCTAAATATTTCCCTGCTCATAAGAAACAAGCTGCCTTGCGGGAAATATATAATTTTGTGCAAATCAAAGAAGAGAGTCTCCCACAAGCTTGGGGGAGGCTTCTCCGGTTACTTAATGCTTTGCCTGATCATCCTCTTAAGAAAAATGAAATACTTGATATCTTTTATAATGGACTAACTGATGCTTCCAAGGACTACTTGGGTAGTTGTGCTGGTTGTGTTTTTAGGGAAAGAACAGTCGACAAAGCTGAAATATTATTGAATAGTATGTTGACTAATGAAAATAATTGGACTCTTCCTAAGACAATTCCCGAGGCAATTCCTGAACCAATTGATCCAACTCCTGAGCCTATTCCTAAACCCACTCCGAAGAAGAGAGGTGTTTTATTTCTCAGTCCTGAAGATATGCAAGAGGAAAATAAATCAATGAAATAAAAAGGTATTAAAGCTAAAGATGTTAAGAATTTACCACCTATTGAAGAAATACATGGTCTTAATATACCGCCTATTGAAGGACCATATTGTCTTGATAACCCGACATGGGTAGTAAAGGTAAATTCTCTCTATAGATATGATAAAGTTGAAATCCCCTCTACTAAATTTCATAGCCCATGCTTAGATGAAGTTGATGACTTTATGGCTAGACAAGAAAGTTTTAATGATTATGTTGGTAGAGAGTTAAAGAATAGTGCTTTCGAGATAGGACATGTAAGCGATAGTCTGGCTAGAGTTAAAGATGAACTCAAACTCGTTAGCAAATATATTTCTATGGTTGCTACTCAAGCTGAGCAAGTACTTAAAGCTCAAAATGATTTGCTTGATGAATTAAATAATAAAATGACTTTGCTATTAGAGTGGCTACTAGAACTGGTAGAATGACTCAGGAACCTTTGTATCCTGAAGGCCACCCTAAGAGAATCGAGTAGGATTCTCAGAGAAATAATTTAGAGGCACCTAGTTCTTCTAAAAAGAAGAAAAAGAAAAATGATAGGACTTTGCATGCCTCTAGTGAACCTACTGTACACACACCTGAGAATCCCAATGATATTTCTATCTCTGATGCTAAAACTGTGACACCCCAAAATTTTAACTTTGTTTTACTAATTAAAATTTTGCCTAGAAACTAAAACTTTTATTTTCTGTATTTCCTTCTGATTTCAGAACCACTCTTTTCTTTATTATTATGGAGTTTTTACCCCAAGTGAAAAACTTCCCAATTTTGTTGAACTTATTTTTCCTCTCAAGTAAAACAATTCTTTATCAGTGGGATTATTTGCATAATTAATTTTTCCCTGATGCCTTATTTCTTGAAAAATGATTTTTCTAAGGTTCAAGGCCTCTTTTACACTACAACAATTTGATAAGTTTATTTAAAAATTCCACCAAAATTTGGAGAGGTCATGTGATGTTTTTAAAAACACTTTTATGCAAAAATTTAATTCATTCCTTGGATATTTTGAGTTCTACACCAGGTTTTCAAATCTGGTCCAGTGGATAGTTTTGCACTACAACCTATTTAAATATTTCTTTAAAACTTCTACCAAAAATTTGGGATTTCAGTGGTAGCATGCCATCCAACTTTATGCAAAAACCTAGTGTTGTTCTTTGGAAAAATTGAGTAAAACAACCTCTTTTTCATTCTGGTCCAGCCTTGTGTTTTCTACTGCAACCCTAGTTATTTTTGCTCTAGTGACCTTGTGCTTTCTCCTGCTTCTAGTCAACCCTGCAAAACCCCTAAGTCTAGGAGCATGCACCCTTTGGGACATTTTTGGTTCATGTAATGATGCCATTTACTCCCTGTCCAGAATTAAAGATTTGCAAAACTTGCACTAACAAGTTTCTTTATTTGGCAAACTAACCTCACCACTCTCTCTTTCATCTAAAGAGACCCCACTCTAGAAGATTTGACCACTCCAAGAAATGCCTAGGTGAATGTGGCATTCTGTCAAACACTTTATTGGCATAACCAGTTTTGACATGAGTTTTAGTTTGCATTATGAACTTGCTTCCCTTGCCTAACCACCTTGTCCAATAAACTCCTAGCTACTCCTAACCTAGGTCTGCTAATTTCCAGCCTCACTCGAGACCTCTAGCACACCCTGGCATTTTGTTGAGCATGTCCCGTGCGTGCTCTGGGCGCGAGCAGAGCACGCGTTTTGCACGTGCCGCGCCCGAGCCGCCACGTCGCGCCCCTGGTTTTGCCCACACTGCAGAGCCACGCCACGCACTCTCCCTCTCACCGCATCACGCCAAGCAGCCCTGGTGCCCTGCAGCACCGCCGTTAGAGCCCCTTGGCGGCAGGCCGGCGTCCGCAGCGCGTCTCTGCCAGGTCGGCGCCGCCCAAGCCTCTCCCACTCGCCACCTGCCTCTGGAACAGCTCAGCCTCATCCTCTCGCGTGTCCTCTAGCTCTCGTCGCCACCACGACGCCCTGCCGCTACAGGGAGGCGGTTCGCCGGTGAACTTATCCATGTCCGCCGCAAACCGACCTCATTGCACTATAGGTAGAGGCCCCGAGCACGTCCCGTTCCCGCAGGCAGCAGCAAAATGCTCCCCTAGTTTTCCCATGGCAGCCAATCGACCCGGGGAGGTCTTCTTCCCCACCTCCGGCAACCGCAGCCGCCGCCACTGTCCCGGCCATTCCGGCGCCACCAGAGCCTCCCCCTCTCCACTCTCTTCACCAGGAGCTTCCTCTTCCCCTAGTGAATCCATCCCCCTGCTCGATTTGATCGGGACTCACCACGGGAGAAAAACCACTTTGCCTGACGGCCACCGTCCGCTGCGAAGCTCACCGCCGGCAGCTCCGTCCATCCCAAAGACCAAAACGACTACTGGAGTGACCGCCTCGATCCCCTGAGTCCGCGGGTGACCTCGATTTCCCTAACGGTGCCGCCGTTCACCGACGAGCATCGCCGGAGTCCCGCCTCCGCTCAGGGCAGAGGAAGAGGAGGGAGAAGACCAGTCAAACCTGACCAGTGGGTCCCCCGGGCCCACTGTCAGTGACTCACGCGCCGTCCACGCTGGAGTAAGTGGAAGCGTAAATTCAAAATATGCCTTCGACGTGGTCAGTTCGAATTGTTTTTCCTTTTTCTGTTTTATTTTAAAAAAATAGATTTTGACCACAACTTTGACTGTCCATAACTTTTTAAATATAACTCCAATTGAGTTGATTCTTTTTCCTACCTCTCTCAAATTTAATCTAGTTTATTTTAAGATTTATTTGAAAAAATTTCAAACAACCTTTTTGTGCTGTTTTGAGATTGTGTGTTGATTCAAATTTATTTAAAATAGGACCTTGGAGAGAGAGAAGCAAACTTTCAAAAGTTTTGGAGTGCACCCTGCCTTTCCACACCTTGAAGGCAAGCATTCTGAACCCTGGCATAATATTTTGCATGCATCATTCGACACAATTATGACACCACCTCAATATGTGGAACTCGTTATTTTATGTGGTGATGTGATCGTTTGCATGAATGCTTATTTGAAATTTCCTTGCTGTTGGAAATGGACATGCTTGTGATAGTGATCATCCTCGTATGCCTTTCGTGCCTACCGTAAGGAAAATGGGAAAGTCTATGTCTTGGGTAGACCCGAGCTTGTCCCTAGTTTCTTGTCGAGACGAGTGTGTCCGGCATGGCATGAGGGGTATGATGAGTGGTGATTCTATCTGTTGGATGAAATATACTCGTTATGCTAATCTTGCAGGGAATACTTAAACCTCCTGAGTCGACCATAGATCGAGTCTTGTTCCAGTAACCCCCATACTTGTCTCGTACTAACACTTGTCTCTACAACAAGTAGGGCGCGGTTCAGTAAGTCGTCAACCCCTTTCTAGCACACACCGTACCGAGAGGCCATGGTGGAAGATACCGGTTGTAGCTGGTAGGCAGGCCACCTGGTCCGGGGGCATGGGTGCTTCCGGTTGAGACCGAGAGGGGAGGCCACCCCTTAGAGTACACAATATAAATTTGATCCCATGCTACGCGAGGTTGTAGCCTCCCCACTTAGAGTTTTGCTTGACAGGCGTCGTGGGTGATTCCAGACACCGGTAAGTTAAGCTGGTGTGTGCAAGTTAGGTGTGTTTTCAACTAAAAGGCAGTAGACGGAATTAGTCCCGATGGACTAAAGGAATCCGTTACTCATGGGTAAAGAGTACACTCTCTGCAGAGATAAAACCTATTCGAATAGCCGTATCCATGGTTAAGGATTACAGTCTGGGATAGGTCAAGTGTCGGTCTTAGTGTCGGTCGTCGGAGGAGAAACTGTTAAACCAGAACTGGGATCACGACTTGAGACTTATGATGATTATGATTATTATTATTATGGACTAACCCCTTTATATTATTTGAAGTATTGAGTATCCCTGGGACGGTTTTACCTCCTGGATATTCACTATGATTGTTTACCTTATAAGCCCTTTATGTGGTGTCGCTCAGACGCCCGACTGTGGCATGTTGTTATTTATTTACTTTATAAGCCCTTTATGTGGTGTCGCTCAGACGCCCGACTGTGGCATGCTGTTATTTATTTACTTTATAAGCCCTTTATGTGGTGTCGCTCAGACGCCCGACTGTGGCATGCTGTTATTTATTTACTTTATAAGCCCTTTATGTGGTGTTGCTGAGACGCCCGACTGTGGCATGCTTGTTATTTATTTTATAAGCCCTTTGTGTGGTGTCGCTCAGACGCCCGACTGAGGCATTTCTCTTTGTTTACTAACCTTTCGAGGCGTCGCTTCAGACACCCGATCGGTGCATTTTATTATTAATATGTTATTGCATATTCATAAATAACCTGCTTGCATGCATTCGAGTTTTTATTATCTTTTGTGACTGACATCGTGAACATAAAATATTTCAAAACACCATTGTTATATTATACCCGTGTTCATAATGTTTGCGAGTACATTCAAAGTACTCACTGGCTTGTCCCTGGCTATTGTCTTGGCCATATTTCTTGCACGGAGAGGAGCGACCGTGATGAAAGCCCCGGAACCTAAGCAACGGTGATAGCATCCTCGCGAAGATAGGAGTTAACCTGGTCAGTTGTTCGTGTGGGAAATGAAGTCCCATAGACACTGATGATCCACAAACCGCTTCCGCCATCAACCACTAGAAACCATTTGTTGTACTCAAAGGCCATAATGGTCTTGTACTACATATTTTGTATTTTTGCTTGGAGTTCTGAAACAAGTTGGTGCCTCATCAGCTAACAGTAATCCTGGGGCTGGTGAGCACAAAGGCCATTTTCTGGGAAATTAATACCCGGAAAATCGGTCACCACAAACTTGGTATCAGAGCCAGGCTGACCATTGGCTAATCCTATCTTAGCCAGGTCGGGAAAAAAACCAAGGTAAACCAACCCATCAGACCTTAACCAAACCCCGGCCAAGCTTCTCATGCAAGATAGCCACACAGTGACCCCGACACTATTTGGCAGTCGGTGCCCAACCTATCAACCTAGCCTGTCGATCACGCGCCAGTGACCGACGCCTATAATGCCTCATTCGCAAGCGTGCGAAGGAAGACTTAGTCCCCTTTTTCTATACAAAAGGGCACGCTCGCCTCAACCCAGCACAGCACAGCCTCTTCCCCGAACCAAGCCATAATGCCTGGCCCCGTAGTGCACAATGAGACCACAGCAACCAACCTTGGAGGCTTTGTCACCATACTCGCAAACCTCACCCGTCGTGCCTATGCGTTAGAAGAGCCCCCAGAATATGTGGTGTACCAAGGAACCATGAGCGGTGAGAGCCGTCAATTCTGGGCCACTGTGCACGTCTACGGTAGGGGTCTGTCGCCAGAACACCTGAGGGAGTCCTGGATTAGGGGGTGTCCGGATGACCGGACTAAGACCTTTGGCCGGACTCCCAGACTATGAAGATACAAGATTGAAGACTCCGTCCCGTGTCCGGATGGGACTTTCCTTGGCGTGGAAGGCAAGCTTGGCGATACGATATGAAGATCTCCTCCCATTGTAACCGACTCTGTGTAACCCTAGCCCTCTCCGGTGTCTATATAAACCGGAGGGTTTTAGTCCATATAAAAAACAACAATCATACCATAGGCTAGCTTCTAGGGTTTAGCCACTCCGATCTCGTGGTAGATCTACTCTTGTACTACCCATATCATCAATATTAATCAAGCAGGAGTAGGGTTTTACCTCCATCGAGAGGGCCCGAACCTGGGTTAAAACATCGTGTCCCTTGTCTCCTGTTACCATCCGCCTAGACGCACAGTTCGGGACCCCCTACCCGAGATCCGTCGGTTTTGACACCGACATTGGTGCTTTCATTGAGAGTTCCTCTGTGTCGTCGCCTTTAGGCCCGATGGCTTCTTCGCTCGTCAATCGCGATACGGTCCGGGATGAGACTTTTCTCCCCGGACAGATCTTCGTACTCAGCGGCTTCACACTGCGGGCCAAATTGTTTGGCCATCCGGAGCAGATCGAAAGCTACGCCCCTGGCCATCAGGTCAGGTTTCGAAGCTTGAACTACACGGTCGACATCTGCGGGGACTTGATCTTCGACGGATTCGAGCCACCACCGGGCACGCCACACTGTCACGATGGGCATGACTTAACTCTGCCACCGGACAATGCCCAGAGCGTCGCTCCGGTGTCCGCTCCGACCATTAGCTCGGAGCCTACTGCGCCAGTCGGGGATGGACGGTTGGACGCCGCCCCGAAAGCCGCAACCTCTACGGCGATAGAGCCGGATACCAGCCTAGTCCTTCGCAGGGCCCGTGACTCCAAGGTGCCGGACTCCGCTCCGGACTCCGTATATCCCATACCTCTTCCAACCGAGCCCGATTGGGCTTCGGTCACGGAGTTCACCGCCTCGGACGTCCTTCAGCACTCGCCCTTTGGCGATATTCTAAATTCACTAAAGTCTCTCTATTTGTCGAGAGAACCCCAGCCGGACTACGGTCGGGGTGGTTGGGATGCGGACGATGAAGAAATTCGAACCCCACCCACCACCCACTTGGTAGCCACTGTCGACGATCTAACCGACATGCTCGATTTCGACTCCGAAGATATCGATGGTATGGACGCCGATAAAGAAGACGATCAGGAACCAGCACCTATAGGGGGTCGGAAAGCCACCTCATCATACGATGTATACATGGTGGACACACATAACAGAAATGACAATGAGGATCAAAAGGATGCGGCCAGGGATCGCTCCCTCGAAAAACAATCAAAGCGGCGGCGTAAGCGCAAGGCCAAGCCCCACCTCGACAAAAACCCGGCCATAGAGCAGGGTGAATCAACGGAAGACGAACATGTCGTCGATCATCCGTCCAAACAGGGTGGACAATCCGAACAACCAATCCCCGGGAAAGATAATAGCCCGGACGACCTCACGCCGGACAAATTGCTGGAACATCAGAACCTCCACCAAAGGCTCGTTGCCACTGCATGTAGCCTGAAAAAGCAGAAGCGGAAGCTCAAAACAGCTGAAGACGCACTCAGGATCAGATGGGGCAAAGTACTCAATACTGCACACAAGTACGGCAACAGTCGTCACACAAAGAGCTATCCGAAGAGGAAACTACTACCGGAATTTGATGAAGAGGCCTTAAAGCCCCTACAGTCAAGAAATAAAGAAGCCACAAGGTCCGATAGACGACCCTACGATCAATCTCACGCATCAAAGGACGCCGCACTCAATATGGCGTGCGATCCGTCCAAGAGTTCGCATCAAAAAACTGGCCCAACCAGATCCATCTATAGGCCAAGAAAGCAAGCTCCAGTGAGCGATGCAATGCAAAACATACCCGAACATCGCGGCACGCCTAAATACAGGGGCGCCGCACACCCCCTATGTTTTACCGATGAGGTGCTGGACCATGAATTTCTAGCCGGATTCAAACCCGTAAACATAGAAGCATACGACGGAACAACAGACCCTGGAGTCTGGATCGAGGACTACATCCTCCACATACACATGGCTAGAGGAGACGACCTCCACGCCATAAAATACTTACCCCTTAAGCTAAAAGGGCCAGCCCGGCATTGGCTTAAAAGCCTTCCTGAAAACACCATGGGAAGTTGGGAAGCGCTTGAGGATGCTTTCCGGGCAAATTTTCAAGGGACCTATGTCCGACCCCCAAGTGTAGATGATCTGAGTCATATAACTCAGCAGCCCGGAGAGTCAGCCCGGAAGCTCTAGAACAGATTCCTTATCAAAAAGAATCAGATAGTCGACTGTCCGGACACAGAGGCCCTAGCAGCTTTCAAACATAGCGTCCAAGACAAATGGCTTGCCAGACACCTCGGCCAAGAAAAACCGCGAACAATGGCCGCGCTAACAAGCCTCATGACCCGCTTTTGTGCACGAGAGGATAGCTGGTTGGCAAGAAGCAGCACCAGCGACCCGAATACGTCCGAACCCAGAGATGCGAATGGGAAGCCGCACCGTAACAAAGAACCGCGCCGGATCAAGGACAACAGCCCGATGAGCACGGCAGTAAACGCCGGATTCCAAAACTCTCGGCAAAATCAGAAAAAGCCGCCCCCAAAGACAATAGGGACGAGCTATCCAACCTCAACAAAATCTTGGACAAATATGTCAAATCCATAGCACTCCTGGGAGACCTGCAAACAATACCCACCGAGATTGTTGGGTCTTTAAGCAGTCCGACAAACTCAACGTCGAACATAAGGGGCTCGACACACCAAGCGAAGATGACGATGCACCCCACAAGCAGAACACTGGAGAACAAAAGAAGTTCCCACAAGAAGTCAAGACAGTAAATCTACTTCGTGTGACAAAAGGGAAGGGCAGAACGGCACCTACAAAGACACGCGCCGTACGGCCAGCCCCAGAGGAGCAACGCCATTGGTTATCACAACCAATCACCTTCGATCATCAGGATTACTCCAGAGGAGACCAGAATGCAGGCTGGACTGCCTTGGTCGTAAATCCAATTATTAACGGACTCCAATTTACAAACGCCCTTATGGACGGCGGCAGCGACTTGAACCTGTTATATCAGGACACAGTCCGCAAACTCGGGATAAACCCAGTTATAATCCACCTTGGCAACACTTCCTTTCAAGGAGTCACGCCAGGCCCGGATACCCCAAGTATGGGTTCCCTTACGTTAGAAGTCACGTTTGGATCACTGACAACTTCTGAAGCGAATAGCTAACATTCTACATCGCCCCATTTGTAAGTCGCTATCAAGCGCTACTGGGACATGAAGCTTTCGCCCGTTTAACGCAATACCGCATTACGCATCCCTTACACTCAAAATGCCCGGCCCAAAGGGCATCATTTCATTGCAAGGGAACATAAATTGACCCCCAAAGTACGGGCAAAGGTGCGGCTGCCTAGACAGCCGCCCACAAATCCAGCCCTACTATCCCGAACACGGCTCGACGAGTCCAGCGTAAACATGCTTAATAGCCGCATACCCCCGTACAAGGGGATCCGTGTGCTCACGCCCGGACACAATACGGCTCAACTCTTGCTCCAACTATATTTTGTTTATTTCGATATAAGATTTCTCGCACGCTTATTTTTTACTAGGTTCCTCTCTTTCGCAGACGAACATCGTGCTACGCCCGTCCAGGATACGGCACAACGGCGACACAGGCGCAGACGTGCAGCAAGGACCCGTTTCAAGGATTCTTTTCAGATTAAGACCCTGCGTAAACCTTTTTTACTGTCTCTTGTTGATAACATCCCCCAGTTTTCTCTATAGCCGAGGAGGAGGCTGGCGTCTTGGCATGTGGCCACGCCAGAATTTTTGCGCGTACCTGGACACTAGGGGCTTTTTTTTACCAAGTGCTCTATTTCGGCCCGTCTTCATAAAGACCGAATACCTTAGGGAGTGTTCGGCGTCGCGAGTTTGGCCCTATACGCATCAGCTCCGAATCATGTCTTTGGTCAAATGTTGGGTTTGCCCGGCTCCTGTGTTTTGCTGCCTTACGTTCCATTATATCGGCTAACGTGGCACCAGGAGAACTACTACGATTGTGCCCCGGTTCGGCCAGGTGAGCACCTCAGTAGAGAAAGCCGAAAACTGACTGTCATAATATAGCGAGAGACTGGTCAACCACTCGATGACTTTCGGAATCTTTAGGATTCCCCCGCATTAATGAAGGGCCGCTTCCCGGTCAGGCACACTCGCGCCCCAAATTCGGGCGAGCGCGGTGCCGCTAGGGGCTATTCAGTAGCCCCACTATCAAACTCCTATGGCTAAGTGAAAGTGATAAAGCATTATAGTCCGGTTGCCTAGTTCACCGCGCCACCACCTCCTTTGTAGGACCAAGACGTTGGATTAAGTGTGAAAAGGCGCCTTTCTGCGAACACCCCCGCATTCCATGCGTGGGGGCTGAAGCCAACGACTGCCATCTTTCAGGTTATATACAAATATATACATCAAATGGCTGCACAGGAGGCATCATGATTCTTGCAAGCACAAGTATAAAAAGATTTCTTCATAAAAACAAAATTCATTTTACAAATAGTATAAGCTATTCGAACACAACGTCCTTCGAGCACTGTGACTCTATTATACGAGCGCCAGGAAGAACTTCCTCAAAATAGTGCTTGGCAGGTACTCGGCTTTCGTCCGAATCTTGGGACGCAACAATACTGGCCTTCATATCTGCCCAGTATGTTTTGACACGGGCAAGAGCCATCTATGTGCCCTCTATGCACGCCGACCTCTTCATTGCATCAGCATGCGACACAAAAGCAAGGAACTGCTGCACCAAGCCAAAATAACTCTTCGGCTCCGGCTTCTCCGGCCACAGACGACTCGCAACATACCTCATGGCGAGTCCGGATAACCTATTCAGCTCCGCCCAGGCGGCCAAACGGTCGGATACTGACAGTGGGCGTTCTGGATTGTGGTACTGCGACCAAAAAAGCTCTTGCAGTCCATGGTCACCTCGGCTGCGGAAGTGTTCGGTCGCGTCCGCCGCACTTGCTGCCAAATCCAGATAAGCGTTTTCCGCACTCCACTGCCGGTCTAATGGAACATACTTGGGGTCTCCGAACTTCATCCGCAGCACATAAGGCTTTCCAGCCGTGATATCTCCGGCCTGACGCAGCTCCTCCTTCATCGCTCTCATGGCAGAGCGAGTATCCTTGGCTTCGGCAGTGATCTTTTCAAGGTCCTTGTGAGCCGCCCTATCTTCTTGTTCAAGAAATTTACAGCGGTCGGTAGCATCCTTCAATTCTATGGCCATCTCGGCTATTACCTTCTTGCTCTGGCAGTGAGCAGCCTGTTCGGCTTTTAGCTCTTCAGCCGCTTTAACGGCAGCCGCATCACTTTTCCTTGCTTGCTCCTTGGCTCGGGCAAGTTCCGCCCGAAGGTTCTCCACGGCAGCAACACCATCTACATAAAGTATATATATAAGGCCCGAGCATCGAGCTCCTATTAATTGGTGTCTTTTGAACATACCTTGAGCCTCGTCTAGCCGCTTATTTACAAGCGCGATTTCGGCATCTGCTACGTCAAGTTGCCACTTCAGTTCGGCAGATTCATCAGTCCGGCTAGCCACCGAATGCCTTGCCACCTTCATGGAATAGGCGACATATTATACCTGGGGTTATGATCCTCTGTGCGCCGTCACTCGTGACGACACACAGAGTCTCAGGGGCTACTATTTATACAGGGCACATTTAATATGCGGCTCTACCAAAAGGTACACCTTTTTACGTAACTCAAAGCCTATTAGTAAACTCCTGGAAGCCTCGTACAATCAGCTTTCCACGGATGAAATCCTTCCAATCACCGTATCCATCAACATACGGTGTTCTTCTGAGATGGACGCCCTCCCAAGCAGATCCTTCAGCCCCTCCGTCGGCGTGCAAGAGGGTGTCGGACTAGCCTGACGACCTTTTCCAGGGTCCGGACTTGAAAAAACCCTCCAGGACGATACGTCGGGGTCACCAGCCTCGTGAGACGGTGCAACAAGGGGAGGCGTTTCGCTCTCTATCATCTCCGGACGAAGATCCCCTGAAGATGAGCTCTGCTAAGAAGGGTTGAGATCCGAACTGCAAGATAATGTTTCGGTTATTTTCCTCAGAAATAAAACATGAGTGTGATTCATTATGGAACCCCTCCCTTCACTTACGTCTCGGGGGAGAGCGGGTCCCCTTTAGGGGGCGATTCGGCCAGGGCGTTCTCCGGTGCCGAACCCTCTGACGAAGATTTCTTTCCCCGTTTTGAGGTCATCACCTCTGGGTCTTTAGAGGCAGTCCTTTTCTTTCCCTAGTCGAGGGAATTTTCGATTCTTCCCTTCCTAACGGCCTCCTTCGCGGAGGCGGCAGCTCCTTGGTTCCCCCCTTCGCCTTCTGCCAACGGCGCGACCTCCAGCATCCTGGTCAGCATGGGATTCAGCACGGTCTCGGGTAGGGGGGCTGGACACCTGATAAGCTTTGCCTTCGCCATCCACTCCTGTTCAAAGGACAACTCTGCTAAAGGGTAATTCTGATAAAAATATGGATGGTGTGTCCAAATACGGGGCTACTTACTTTAGCATCCGGGCGATTGCAGCTCAGACCTGCGTCCTCGGACAAATCCGAACACCTTGCTTGTGATCCGAAGAACAATTTGTACATCTCCACGGGTGTCATTCCCATGAAATGTTGTAGGACTTGTGGTCCCTCTGGATTGAATTCCCACAGGCGGAGAGGTCGACGTTTGCAGGGCAGTGTGCGGCAAATCACCATGACTTGCGCCACTACGGTCAAATTGATATCTCTTTCTAGAAGATCTCGTATACGGCCCTGCAGCAAGGGCACGTCTTTGGGCGGCCCCCAGATAAGTCCTTCATTAACCCATGACGCCAGCCGTGGTGGGGGACCCGAGCGAAAAGTAGGTGGTGCCACCCATGTGGTGCCCCTGGGGGCTGTGATGTAAAACTAGTCCCGTTGCCATAAGCCGAGCTCCTCTTGAAAAGAGCCTTCGGGCCATGAAGCGTCGTCCATCTTGCTTATTATAGCCCCTGCGCACTCAGCGTGCTGCCCCTCGATCATTTTCGGTTCCACTTTGAAAGTTTTTAACCACAATCCGAAGTGGGGAGTGATATGGAGGAAGGCCTCGCACACGACAATGAATGATGAGATCTGGAGGATGGACTCCGGAGCTAGGTCGTGGAACTCCAGCCCATAGTAAAACATAAGCCCCCTCACAAAGGGATCAATCGGGAAGCCTAGCCCCCGAAGGAAGTGGGATGCGAACACCACGCTTTCACCGGGCTGGGGAGCGGGAATAGGTTGCCCTTGAGCAGGAAGTCTATGCGAGATTTCGCCGGTTAGATACCTGGCATCTCTCAGCTTTCGCACATCTTCTTCCGTAATGGAGGAAGGCACCCACCGGCCTTGAAGGTCGGAGCCAGACATCTTCAAAGGTCCGAAGCGCCTAAAACTAGAGCTTTGGGTGTTGGAACTCAAAGCGAGGGGCGGATTTGATTGGTTTGAGAAGAAGGGAGCCGGGCCTTGGTTCCTTTATAAAGGAGGTGAATACCGAGAGCCCTCCCCGTAACCGTTTGAGACTCGCTTTCCATTAGGGAGTCATACCTAAGTCACGGTTGGGTTACCCACGCCCGTATTGATGAGAATCCCGGAATAAGGGGACACGATCTCTGCTTTGACAAGACGTACCAAGGAAACCGCCTCGCTAAACGCGCTGAGGTGGAACAGTAAAATGAATAAAAGCCTGGTCGTGGCATGATGTCACACCGCGGAATACGTCAACGGATCCGATTGATGCAAATATTATTCTCTCTACGGTGGAATGTAGAACTTATTTTGCAGAGCGGGACACTACCCTGGTGTTCAACATCTTCTACGGAATATTCGGAGGAGGAACCCGCCTTGCAATGCCGAAGACAATATGCGCGCCGGACTCGTCGTCATTGAAGCCTGGTTCAGGGGCTACTGAGGGAGTCCTGGACTAGGGGGTGTCCGGATGGCCGGACTAAGACCTTTGGCCGAACTCCCGGACTATGAAGATACAAGATTGAAGACTCCGTCCCGTGTCCGGATGGGACTTTCCTTGGCGTGGAAGGCAAGCTTGGCGATATGATATGAAGATCTCCTCCCATTGTAACCGACTCTGTGTGACCCTAGCCCTCTCTGGTGTCTATATAAACCGGAGGGTTTTAGTCCATAGAAAAAAACAACAATCATACCATAGGCTAGCTTCTAGGGTTTAGCCACTCCGATCTCGTGGTAGATCTACTCTTGTACTACCCATATCATCAATATTAATCAAGCAGGAGTAGGGTTTTACCTCCATCAAGAGGGCCCGAACCTGGGTAAAAACATCGTGTCCCTTATCTCCTGTTACCATCTGCCTAGACGCACAGTTCGGGACCCCCTACCCAAGATCCGCCGGTTTTGACACCGACAACACCCCTACAGGTTCACCGGAAGGACAACTTCCTTCGAGCCACAAGCCATCCATCTAGCTGCTCGAGAGGCTATAGTTCAACTCCGGTAGTTGTCGCCCAGAGTTAACTGTCGCTCGTTCTACTACTACCCCAAATGTGAAGGGCATGGTAGACCACCCCAGGTTGCCAACGGAGATCACGAGACGGATCCTGCAATATTGCACCTAGTGCGCTATGTAGGTGCACTAGAGGAACTGTTCGATCAAATCACCATTGATCTGATCGCAGCTCGTGGAGAACTGGTTCGTCGAGCCCCGACGAGAGGAGGAGACGAGCCCGACGCCGACAGCCCAGTCGTGCTGTTCGGACAACCAATCGAGACCTTGAGATCAGCCCCAGCCATCAACCAAGATACTTTGATGACCCCAGAAGTTCTTCATCGCCTTTTGGGAGCACACTCCAACGGGATTGTGGCCAACAATCCCGTGATAGTCATCATCGCTACCCCGACCCTGCAGTCCCTCAACCACCTCCAGCTAATCCCGATGGTGAGACCCGTGGAGAAACCTCGACATCCACAAGGCACGCCCGTTTGGATATAAATGAGGTAGACTAAGTCACCCGAGTAGTGCCGAGTCTCAGTGTATCCTCGCTTTATAATCGTGTGACCTTGTAAATAAATGCAGTCTGTTGTTGTGCCTCTGTTTTAATAGTAGCCATTGCATAATTGTGTCAGCCTGCAGTTACATTTTTATTTCAGGCACAACTACCAAAACCAACCCCGACAAACCCCACAGTGATACGTCACTTTAGTGAGGTAAGTATCTGTGGCTTTGACCTCGACCCTTGGAGCTAAGCTGGCAAATTTATTACCTTTCACCACGGTAAATAACCAGCCCGGATGCTATATAAGAAGGCCACCTCGTGACATTGCCAAGCACCCCTCACCTGGTGCACCACCCTCAACCATTTCTTGCCATGCCGAGCCCTAGTATTTATCTAAGAACCCCAGATGCAACCCCGGGTAGTTTTGTCAAAATATTGTGGGACTTTACCTGCAGTACCATGGGTTCTACCCAGCCACCCCAGTACGAGCTGTTCAAATTGAGAATCACACCTTCCACCTTGAAATATTGGGCAGCAGTACACATCCCTCCCGTAGACTCCAACCAAGACCCAACGGAGGTCTCCTTCGTGGGGAAATCTATGCCGACCCCACATATGGCCATAGAAGCTGCTGCTTACGAAGCACTCGCTCGCCTTCGATTCGCGGTACCCTATGTCAGCGAACGAGGGTATTATTACTTTCCGAGCCGTGCAGCACCCGGAGAAGTAACATCTTTTCCCGGTGGACGGATTGAGAGAGACCCAGTACTGGCCAACCTGGTCCAGTACGTCATCGCTCAAGAACGTTTGACCCAGCGAGTAATGGGATATCTCCAGAGTCTCGCGGATTTAAATCCTCAGATCCCATCAGCAGACCACTGAAGCCCGACCAGGAGAGACACATTCATCGGTTGATCAATCCACTTCCTCCGATAGAAGAGGAGTATGTCCTAGTACCAGAGACGTTTTCTCAGGACCCCGCCCAGTTACCGTTTTCATTTTAGATGTCACTGTTGTGTTTATTATTGCAAAAGTTATTATTGCGTTGTAACTTATGCATGGTACACCGAGTTTGTGCGGCGAATCGATTATTTAGTTTCTATTAATATGAGTAGTTCGGTTGCGGTTTGACTCTAATATATTATTGTTTCTCTCGCGAAAAATCCTGGAGTGAGATTTCTTTTCCTTGAATTGCTACATCGTGTATCTTCTCACGACGTGGATTATTTTTATTTCACACAGCACCACGGCAGTAGACTCACCACCGCTCGAACACATACCTTGCTTGCAAAAACACGTAACCGTGGAGTATTTGTTTTTCAAAAACAGCTCTTAGCAAATCTCGAGGACGAGATTTTTTCTTAAGGGGGGTAGTGTTATGACACCCCAAAATTTTAACTTTGTTTTACTAATTAAAATTTTGCCTAGAAACTAAAACTTTTATTTTCTGTATTTCCTTCTGATTTCAGAACCACTCTTTTCTTTATTATTATGGAGTTTCTACCCCAAGTGAAAAACTTCCCAATTTTGTTGAACTTATTTTTCCACTCAAGTAAAACAATTCTTTATCACTGGGATTATTTGCATAATTAATTTTTCCTTGATGCCTTATTTCTTGAAAAATGATTTTTCTAAGCTTCAAGGCCTCTTTTACACTACAACCATTTGATAAATTTATTTAAAAATTCCACCAAAATTTGGAGAGGTCATGTGATGTTTTTAAAAACACTTTTATGCAAAAATTTAATTCATTCCTTGGATATTTTGAGTTCTACACTAGGTTTTCAAATCTGGTCCAGTGGATAGTTTTGCACTACAACCTATTTAAATATTTCTTTAAAACTTCTACCAAAAATTTGGGATGTCAGTGGTAGCATGCCATCCAACTTTATGCAAAAACTAGTGTTGTTCTTTGGAAAAATTGAGTAAAACAACCTCTTTTTCATTCTGGTCCAGCCTTGTGTTTTCTACTGCAACCCTAGTTATTTTTGCTCTAGTGACCTTGTGCTTTCTCCTGCTTCTAGTCAACCCTGCAAAACCCCTATGTCCGGGAGCATGCACCCTTTGGGACATTTTTGGTTCATGTAATGATGCCATTTACTCCCTGTCCAGAATTGAAGATTTGCAAAACTTGCACTAACAAGTTTCTTCATTTGGCAAACTAACCTCATCACTCTCTCTTTCATCTAAAGAGACCCCACTCTGGAAGATTTGACCACTCCAAGAAATGCCTAGGTGCATGTGGCATTCTGTCAAACACTTTATGGGCATGACCAGTTTTGACATGAGTTTTAGTTTGCATTATGAACTTGCTTCCCTTGCCTAACCACCTTGTCCAATAAACTCCTAGCTACTCCTAACCTAGGTCTGCTAATTTCCAGCCTCACCTGAGACCTCTAGCACGCCCTGGCATTTTGTCGAGCACGTCCCTTGCGTGCTCTGGGCGCGAGCAGAGCACGTGTTTTGCACGTGCCGTGCCTGAGCCGCCACGTCGCGCCCCTGGTTTTGCCCACACTGCAGAGCCACGCCAAGCACTCTCCCTCTCACCGCATCACGCCAAGCAGCCCTGGTGCCATGCAGCACCACCGTCAGAGCCCCTTGGCGGCACGCCAGCGTCCGCAGTGCATCTTTGCCAGGTCGGTGCCGCCCAAGCCTCTCCCGCTCGCCACCTGCCCCTGGAACAGCTCAGCCTCATCTTCTCGCGTGTCCTCTAGCTCTCATCGCCGCCACGACGCCCTGCCGCTACAGGGAGGCGGTTCGCTGGTGAACTTATCCACGGCCGCCGCAAACCGACCTCGTTGCACTCTAAGTAGAGGCCCCGAGTACATCCCGTTCCCGCAGGCAGCCCCAAAATGCTCCCCTAGTTCTCCTGTGGCAGACAATCGACCCGGGGAGGTCTTCTTCCCCACCTCCGGCAACCGCAGCCGCCGCCACTGTCCCGGCCATTCCGGCGCCACCAGAGGCTCCTCCTATTCACTCTATTCACCAGGAGCTTCCTCTTCCCCTAGTGAATCCACCCCCCTGCTCGATTTTGATCGGGACTCACCGCGGGAGAAAAACCACTTTGCCCGACGGCCACTGTTCGCTGCGAAGCTCGCCGCCGGCAGCTCCGTCCACCCCACAGACCAAAACGACTACTAGAGTGACCGCCTCGATCCCCTGAGCCCGCGGGTGACTTCGGTTTCCCGAACGGTGCCGCCGTTCGCCGACAAGCATTGCCGGAGTCCCGCCTCCGCTCGGGGCAGAGGAAGAGGAGGGAGAAGACCAGTTAAACCTGACCAGTGGGTCCCCCGGGCTCACTGTCAGTGACTCACGCACCGTCCATGCTGGAGTAAGTGGAAGCGTAAATTAAAAATATGCCTTCGACGTGGTCAGTTCGAATCATTTTTCCTTTTTCTTTTTTATTTTTTAAAAAACAGATTTTGACCACAACTTTGACTGTCCATAACTTTTTAAATATAACTCCAAATGAGTTGATTCTTTTTCCTACCTCTCTCAAATTTAATCTAGTTTATTTTAAGATTTATTTGAAAAATTTTCAAATAACCTTTTTGTGCTGTTTTGAGATTGTGTGTTGATTCAAATTTATTTAAAATAGGACCTTGGAGAGAGAGAAGCAAACTTTCAAAAGTTTTGGAGTGCACCCTGCCTTTCCACACCTTGAAGGCAAGCATTCTAAACCCTGGCATAATATTTTGCATGCATCATTTGACACGATTATGACACCACCTCAATACGTGGAACACGTTATTTTATGTGGTGATGTGATCGTTTGCATGAATGCTTATTTGAAATTTCCTTGCTATTGGAAATGGACATGCTTGTGATAGTAATCATCCTCGTATGCCTTTCGTGCCTACCGGAAGGAAAATGGGAAAGTCTCTGTCTTGGGTAGACCCGAGCTTGTCCCTAGTTTCTCGTCGAGATGAGTGTGTCCGGAATGGCATGAGGGGTATGATGAGTGGTGATTCTTTCTGTTGGATGAAATATACTCGTTATGCTAATCTTGTAGGGAATACTTAAACCTCCTGAGTCGACCATAGATCGAGTCTTGTTCTAGTAACCCCCATACTTGTCTCGTACTACCACTTGTCTCTACAACAAGTAGGGTGCGGTTCAGTAAGTCGTCAACCCCTTTCTAGCACACACCGTACAGAGAGGCCATGGTGGAAGATACCGGTTGTAGCTGGTAGGCAGGCCACCTGGTTCGGGGGCATGGGTGTTTCCGATTGAGACCGAGAGGGGAGGCCACCCCTTAGAGCGTGCGATATAAATTTGATCCCATGCTACGCGAGGTTGTAGCCTCCCCACTTAGAGTTTTGCTTGATAGGCGTCGTGGGTGATTCCAGACACCGGTAAGTTAAGCTGGTGTGTGCAAGTTAGGTGTGTTTTCAACTAAAAGGCCGTAGACGGAATTAGTCCCGATGGACTAAAGGTATCCGTTACTCGTGGGTAAAGAGTACACTCTCTACAGAGATAAAACCTATTCGAATAGCCGTATCCATGGTTAAGGATTACAGTCTGGGATAGGTCAAGTGTCGGTCTTAGTGTCAATCTTCGGAGGAGAAACTGTTAAACCAGAACTGGGATCACGACTTGAAACTTATGATGATTATGATTATTATTATTATGGACTAACCCCTTTATATTATTTGAAGTATTGAGTATCCCTGGGACGGTTTTACCTCCTGGATATTCACTATGATTGTTTACCTTATAAGCCCTTTATGTGGTGTCGCTCAGACAGCCGACTGTGGCATGCTGTTATTTATTTACTTTATAAGCCCGTTATGTGGTGTCGCTCAGACGCCCGACTGTGGCATGTTGTTATTTATTTACTTTATAAGCCCTTTATGTGGTGTCGCTCAGACGCCCGACTGTGGCATGCTGTTATTTATTTACTTTATAAGCCCTTTATGTGGTGTCACTGAGACGTCCGACTGTGGCATGCTTGTTATTTATTTTATAAGCCCTTTATGTGGTGTCGCTCAGACGCCCGACTGAGGCATTTCTCTTTGTTTACTAACCTTTCGAGGCGTCGCTTCAGACATCCGATCGGTGCAATTTATTATTAATATGTTATTGCATATTCATAAATAACCTGCTTGCATGCATCAGAGTTTTTATTATCTTTTGTGACTGACATCGTGAACATAAAATATTTCAGAACACCGTTGTTATATTATACCCGTGTTCATAATGTTTGCGAGTACATTCAAAGTACTCACTGGCTTGTCCCTGGCTATTGTCTTGGCCAGATTTCTTGCGCGGAGAGGAGCGACCATGATGACAGCCCCGGAACCTAAGCAACGGTGATAGCAGCCTCGCGAAGATTGGAGTTAACCTGGTCAGCTGTTCCTGTGGGAAATGGAGTCCCATAGACACTGATGATCCACAAACCGCTTCCGCCATCAACCACTAGAAACCATTTGTTGTACTCACAGGCCATAATGGTCTTGTACTACATATTTTGTATTTTTGCTTGGAGTTCTGTAACAAGTTGGTGCCTCATCAGCTAACAGTAATCCTGGGGCTGGTGAGCACAAAGGCCATTTTCTGGGAAATTAATACCCGGAAAAGCGTTCGCCAAAAAAACTCAATCAGGCGATGAACATGAACCTAGTGATAATGTTAATGATAATGTTCATGTTGATGCTCAATCTAGCAAAAACAATGATGTAGAAATGGAACTTATTGTTGATCTTGATAACCCACAATCAAAGAATCAATGTTATGATAAGAGAGATTTTGTTGCTAGGAAGCACGGTAAAGAAAGAGAACCATGGGTTCAGAAACCCATGCCCTTTCCTCCTAAACCATCCAAGTCAAAGGATGATGAGGATTTTGAGCGCTTTGCTGAAATGATTAGACCTATTTTCTTACGTATGCGCTTAACTGATATGCTCAAAGTAAATCCTTATGCTAAGTATATGAAGGATATCATTACAAATAAAAGAAAGATACCGGAAGCTGAAATCTCCACCATGCTTGCTAATTACACTTTTAAGGGTGGAATACAAAAGAAACTTAAAGATCCGGGTGTACCAACTATACCATGCTCCATTAAAAGAAATTATGGTAGAACTGCTTTATGTGATCTTGGAGCGGGTGTTAGAGTTATGCCTCTCTCTTTATATCGTCGACTTGTATTGAATAAGCTGACACCTACTGAAATATCTTTGCAAATGGCCGATAAATCAACTCCTATACCTGTCGGTATTTGTGAGGATGTGCCTGTTGTGGTTGCAAATGTCACTATCTTAACGGACTTTGTTATTCTTGATATTCCCGAGGACGATAGTATGTCTATTATACTTGGTAGCCCTTTTTCTTAACACTGTAGGGGCTGTTATTGATTGCAACAAAGGCAATGTCACTTTTCATGTTAATGGTAATGAGCATACGGTACACTTCCCGAGGAAACAATCTCAAGTTCATAGCATCAATTCTATTGGAAAAATTCCAACTATCATTATTGGAGGTTTTGAATTTCCTCTCCCTACTGTCAAGAAAAGTATGATATTCTTATTGTTGGGGATTTTCATATCCCCGTTGAGGTAACTTAGTGTTATTCCAAATTTCTCTGGTTCCGTGTTATTCGGAATGAGTTTGTTAACAAGACTTGATCAACCTTGTTAGTGGATTCATTTTGATGATCATGAGATGGATGAAACTAGAAGGCACAACCTTCTGTACCCACTTTTTACTTTCTATTATTTAGAATAAATAAAGCAAAAATAGTATTATCCGTCTATTTTTCTGAATTATCCGTACGCTAAAAAATATCCCAAAAATAGAAGTGCTCCAAATGCCCTGCAAATTTAGTATGATTTTTTCTGGAATATTTGAGGATTGTTGGCACTGAAATCACTGCAGGAGGGGCAAGCACCAGGCCACGAGAGTGGAGGGCGCCCCCCCTATAGGGCGCGCCCCCTGTCTCGTGGGCCCCTGGTGGCCCCCCTCCACTTATGCCAGCACCCACACACTTCATATTCTACCCAAAAAAATCCCCATCCAGCTCAAGCACGAGTTCTAGCTCATTTCACTGCGATTTTCGATCTCCTTGCTCAAAGCTCCATTCACAAAACTGCTTTGGGAGATTGTTGCTTGGTATGTGACTCCTCCATTGGTCCAATTAGTTTTTGTTCTAGTGCTTTATTCATTGCAAAAAATTTGCTGCATAGGTGACCATGTTCTTGAGCTTGCATGTTAAATTTATGAGGTTCCAAGCAATTCTAATGCATGATATAGGCTCTAGGCACTTGTAGGAGTAGTTGCTACCAATCTTGTTTAGTTTTATTCACTTTTATTTTGAATTTACTAAAATTTCAGAAATTTTCAGAAAAAGAATTATGCTTAGAAGAATGTATCAAGGTGGTTCCTCGACAAAGAAAGGGCCAAGGATTGCTATATGTGAGCAAGATGTTGAATTGTCGAGGGACGCGGATGTACGAGCTTGTGAGTGGCCATCCGATGATTTTATGGTCGAAGCAGGCTTCAAGGAGGAATTCGACGCGTATGTGCGTAACACCGAGCTGGAGGACTTCTTACAAGATAAGTGTCCGCGGTACTATCAATTGACTGATTCTTTTGTGCGGAGATTCAAATATAACTGTGCGCGTAATTCTCCTAGTGTCATATTTGATATTTATGATACATCTTATACCATGGATTTATAGGATTTCACAACTGCTTGCAAACTCCCGGAGTGGGGTAATATTAATGATCCTCATAAATCTGAATTTAGAGATTTTCTTGCTAGTATTACTATGGGAGAATCTAGGGACATAGCACAAGCTACCATAGGGAGCATTCATTTTCCTGCCCTGCATTATTTTGCTCTCTTTATTGGTAGATGCATTAACAGTAAGGATGAAGCATGTCACATGTATGTCCCTGATATGTGTGTCCTCAAGAGTGCTGTGTTGGGTTATAAAGGTTATAACTTGGGGGCAATAGTTGCATGTAGGTTGCAGAATAATAGTAGAAAGGGAAATTTATTTGGAGGAATTTATGCAACCCGTGTGGCTAATTATCTTAATATAGCCCCACGAGAGGGGGATATGATTTTACCTCCTATTTATTTGGATAAAGAAGCTATGTTCAATCATCAATTTCTTGCGAGGAATGAACAATTCCTCCATTATTGACTAATCTATGATAGACGCAATGTCGTCCCTATTACTCTTCCTGCTCCCTACCTTTTTGATTATCAGGCAAAAGGAAGATATGTTGT
Organism: Triticum dicoccoides; assembly: GCF_002162155.2. Lineage (NCBI taxonomy): Eukaryota > Viridiplantae > Streptophyta > Magnoliopsida > Poales > Poaceae > Triticum > Triticum dicoccoides. The sequence goes on along the minus strand of NC_041387.1, from coordinate 65,013,851 downwards.
CACCAGAGAGGAAGCAGCTGAACACGAGCGGAGAGCGGAGGCAGCTCACCAACACGCTGCAGCTCAGGAGGCGGTTGCCGCTGCATCTTAGTACGACCCCTGTTTCACTTACGGATATCAGTCAGGCGATCATTGGTATTAAACCAACTTAGGCCAAAAGCCTAAGCTTGGGGGAGTACATATTTCTCACCGACTTTACATTCATGTTCACACACTAGTTGTCGGTGCTCATACTCTTTCATTGTATTATCCATGCTAGTTTATTTTTCTTTTTTCACCTTCTTCCTGTGTGTTGGATAAGCCTTAAGAAAAACAAAAAAAATTAGTTAGTTTAATTTCCATGCTTGTAGTAGAAATTAAATTGAAAACCCAAAAATATTTCTAGTTCTTCTTCTTACTTGTTGGGAGCTTTCCCATGTAAATAGTTTTATTTTCTTTTCTTTCCTTTGGGGGTCGAGAAGACCATATTGAAAATGTTTAGTGGCTCTCATATGCATGATTGTTTATTTAACTTAGAGCCCATATTACTTGTATTCTCTATTGAGTTGAATGCTTGCAGATTCCAGCTTAGTCCAATGCACATGCACTATTATTATTATACACATCGTTCGGTCATGCAAGTGAAAGGCAATAACGACGATATATGATGGACTTATTGAGATGAGAAAATCTGGTATGAACTCGACCTCTCTTGTTTTTGTAAATATGATGAGTTCATCGTTTCTGATTCAGCTTATTATGAAGTAAACATATTTGCAATGACATTTAGAGATTATAGTTGCTTGTGCCATGCTTGATTAGCTATGAGTTATAATGGTTTACCTTGCATGCCAACATGCTATTAGAATGATTATGATGTGGTATGATGAGATGGTATCCTCCTTTGAATGAATTGAGTGACTCGACTTGGCACATGTTCACGCATGTAGTTGAATCAAATCAACATAGCCTTCATGATATTTATGTTCATGGTGGATTATATCCTACTCATGCTTGTATTCGGTATGAATTAATTTTAATGCATGTTTATGACTGTTGTCGCTCTCTCAGTTGGTCGCTTCCTAGTCTTTTGCTAGCCTTCACCTGTACTAAGCAGGAATACTGCTTGTGCATCCAAACTCCTTAAACCCCAAAGTTGTTCCATATGAGTCCACTATACCTTCCTATATGCGGTATTTACCTGCCGTTCCAAGTAAATTTGTATGTCCCAAACTCCAAACATTCAAATGAAATTCTGTTTTGTATGCTCGAGCAGCTCATGTTTCAACTAGGGTTGCCTATATCTTCCATGCTAGGTGGGTTATTCTCAAGAGGAGTGGACTCCGCTCCTCATTCACGAGAAAGGGCCGGTAACAGGGATGCCTAGTCCCATGATCCAAAAAGATCAAAACAAATCAAAATAATTAAACAAAACTCCCCCAGGGCTGTTGTATGTTGGAGGCACTCGTTGTTTCGAGCAAGCCATGGATTGATGCTTGTTGGTGGTTGGGGGAGTATAAACCTTTACCATTCTCTTTGGGAACTACCTATAATGCATGTAGTATGGAAGATACAGCCATCTCATAGTTGTTGCGTTGACAGCAAAAGTATGCCGCTCAAAATGTTATTCAATCTCTATTTTAAAATCGAGCTCTGGCACCTCTACAAATCCCTGCTTCCCTCTACGAAGGGCCTATCTATTTACTTTTTATGTTGAGTGATCATCCTTCTTATTAAAAGCACCCGCTGGAGAGCACACTGTCATTTGCATTCATTATTATTGGTTTATATTGGGTATGACTTGAGTGGATCTCTTTTACCATGAATTACAATGTTTAGTCAGTCCTTGATCTTTAAAGGTGCTCTGCATTTATGTTTTGCGGTCTCAGAAAGGGCCAGCGAGATACCATTTTATTATATCATGTTATGATTATTTTGAGAAAGTGTTGTCATCCGAGTTTTATTATTATGGCTTGCTAGCTGATTATGTTATTTTTATGAGTAATTGTGAGACCTATGTGTTATTGTGAGTATGGTTAGTTCATAATATTTGCTGAAACTTGAATGCTGGCTTTTCATGTTTACAACAACAAGAGCAACAGAGTTTGTAAAAGTTTTTCTTTATCACTTTCAGTTTATCAACTGAATTGCTTGAGGACAAGCAAAGGTTTAAGCTTGGACTCTAACTTGCATGATTTGAATGAAACTAACCCGGACTGACACTGTTTTCAGCAGAACTGCCATCATGTTGTTTTATGTGTAGAAAATTAAAGTTCTCGGAATGTCCTGGAAATCCACGGAGGCACTTTTCAGAATTAATATAGTTGGAACTTTTTCAATAGAATTGATGCTATGAACTTGAGATTGTTTCCTCGGAAAGTGTACCATATGCTCATTACCATTAACATGAAAAGTGACATTGCCTTTGTTGCAATCAATAATAGCCCCTGCAGTATTAAGAAAAGGTTTAGCAAGGATAATAGACATACTATCGTCCTCGGGACTATCAAGAATAACAAAGTCCGTTAAGATAGTGACATTTGCAACCATAACAGGCACATCCTCACAAATACCGATAGGTATAGCAGTTGATTTATCAGCCATTTGCAAAGATATTTCGGTAGGTGTCAACTTATTCAATTCAAGTCTATGATATAAAGAGAGAGACATAACACTAACACCGGCTCCAAGATCACATAAAGCAGTTCTAACATAATTTCTTTTAATAGAGCATGGTATAGTTGGTACACCCGGATCTCCAAGTTTTTTTGGTATTCCACCCTTAAAAGTTTAATTAGCAAGCATGGTGGAAATTTCAGCTTCCGGTATCTTTCTTTTATTTGTGATGATATCCTTCATATATTTAGCATAAGGATTTACTTTAAGCATATTAGTTAAGCACATACGTAAGAAAATAGGTCTAATCATTTTAGCAAAGCGCTCGAAATTCTCATCATCCTTTGACTTGGATGGTTTAGGAGGAAAGGGCATGGGTTTCTGAACCCATGGTTCTCTTTCTTTACCGTGCTTCCTAGCAACAAAATCTCTCTTATCATAATGTTGATTCTTTGATTGTGGGTTATCAAGATCAACAGCAGGTTCAATCTCTACATCATTGTTTTTGCTAGGTTGAGCATCAACATGAACATTATCGTTAACATTATCAGTAGGTTCATGTTCATCACCTCATTGTGTTTCAGCATCAGAAATAGAAATATCATTGGGATTCTCAGGTGTGTCTACAGTAGGTTCATTACAAGCATGCAAGGTTCTATCATTTTTCTTTTTCTTCTTTTTAGAAGAACTAGGTGCCTCTAAATTATTTCTCTGAGAATCTTTCTCGATTCTCTTAGGGTGGCCTTCACGATACAAAGGTTCCTGAGTCATTCTACCAGTTATAGTAGCCACTCTAACCGCAGAGTCATTTTTATTATTCAATTCATCAAACAAATCATTTTGAGCTTTAAGTACTTGCTCAGCTTGAGTAGCAACCATAGAAGCATATTTGCGAACGCGGTGAAGTTCATCTTTAACTCTAGCCAGATTATCACCTATGCGTCCTATCTCGAAAGCATTATTCTAACTCTCTACCAACATAAGCATTAAAACTTTCTTGTCTAGCCATAAAGTCATCAAATTCATCTAAGCATGGGCTATTAAATTTAGTAGAGGGTATTTCAACTTTATCATATCTATAGAGAGAATTTACCTTTACTACCTGTGTCGATTTATCAAGACAATGTGGTTCTTCGGGAGGTAAATTATGACCATGTATTTCTTCAATAGGAGGTAAATTCTTAACATCTTCAGCTTTAATACCTTTTTCTTTCATTGATTTCTTTGCCTCTTGCATATCTTCAGGACTGAGAAATAAAACACCTCTCTTCTACGGAGTGGGTTTAGGAATAGGCTCAGGAGTTGGCTCAATTGGTTCAAGAATTACTTCAGGAACTGGCTCGCGAAGAGTCCAATTATTTTCATTAGTCAACATATTATTCAATAGTATTTCAGCTTCGTCGGCTGTTCTTTCCCTGAAAACACAACTAGCACAACTATCCAAGTAGTCCTTGGAAGCATCGGTTAGTCCATTATAAAAGATATCAAGTATTTTGTTTTTCTTAAGAGGATGATCAGGCAAAGCATTAACTAACCAGAGAAGCCTCCCCCAAGCTTGCGGGAGACTCTCTTCTTTGATTTGCACAAAATTATATATTTCCCGCAAGGCAGCTTGTTTCTTATGAGCACGGAAATATTTAGCAGAGAAGTAATAAATCATATCCTGGGGACTACGCACATAACCAGGAGCAAGAGAATTATACCAAGTCTTAGCATCACCCTTTGATGAGAAAGGAAATATCTTAAGGATATATAAATAGCGAGACTTCTCATCATTAGTAAACAGGGTGGCTATATCATTCAACTTGGTAAGATGTGCCACAACAGTTTTAGATTCACGGCCATAAAAAGGATCAGATTCAACTAAAGTAATAATATTAGGATCAACAGAGAATTCATAATCCTTTATCAGTAACACAGTGTGAAGTAGCAAAAGCAGGATCGGGTTTCATTCTAGCATTAAGAGACTACTGCTTCCATTTAGCTAATAATTTCTTAAGATCATTTCTATCATTGCAAGCAAGAATTTCTATAGCAGCTGTTTCATTCATAACATAACCCTTAGGAACAACAGGTAAAACATAATCATTGGGGGGACCTTCATCATCACTATCATCAGTAATAGGATCTTAAGTAATTTCATTCCCCCTAAATGTAGCAAGTTGTTCATCTAGAAATTCACCTAATGGCAAAGTAGTATCACGCACAGAAGTAGTTTCATCATGCATAGCAGAAGTGGTATCATCAATAACATGCGACATATCAGAATTCATAGCAGTAGTAGGTTTAGGTGTCGCAAGCTTACTAATAATGGAAGGAGAATCTAGTGCAAGGCTAGATGGTAGTTCCTTACCTCCCTCGTAGTTGAGGGCAAAATAGTAGTTCGATCGTATTTCACTTCATAGTAATCAACAGATATAAATCCCAAGTGACTCGGAGAATAGAGCTATGCTCCCCGGTAACGGCGCCAGAAATTAGTCTTGATAACCCACAAGTATAGGGGATCGCAACAGCTTTCGAGGGTAGAGTATTCAACCTAAATTTATTGATTCGACACAACAGAAGCAAAAGAATATTCTTGAGTATTAGCAGTTGAGTTGTCAATTCAACCACACCTGGATAACTTAGTATCTGCAGCAAAGTGTTTAGTAGCAAAAGTGGTATGATAATAATAGTAGCAGTAGCAAAAATAAAGATAAATGTTTTTGAGTTTTTGTAGTAGTTGTAACAGTAGCAACGGAAAAGTAAATAAGCGAAGAACAATATATGAAAAGCTCGTAGGCAATGGATCAGTGATGGATAATTATGTCGGATGCGATTCCTCATGCAACAGTTATAACATAGGGTGATATAGAACTAGCTCCAATTCATCAATGTAATGTAGGCATGTATTCCGTAAATAGTCATACGTGCTTATGAAAAAGAACTTGCATCACATCTTTTGTCCTACCCTCCCGTGTTCAGCGGGGTCCTTACGGAAACTAAGGGATATTAAGGCCTCCTTTTAATAGAGAACCGGAACTAAGCATTAACACATAGTGAATACACGAACTCCTCAAACTATGGTCATCACCGAGAAGTATCCCGATTATTGTCACTTCGGGGTTGCCGGATCATAACACATAATAGGTGACTATAGACTTGCAAGATAGGATCAAGAACACATATATATTCATGAAAACATAATAGGTTCAGATCTGAAATCATGGCACTCGGGCCCTAGTGACAAGCATTAAGCATAGCAAAGTCATAGCAACATCAATCTCATAACATAGTGGATACTAGGGATCAAACCCTAACAAAACTAACTTGATTACATGGTAAATCTCATCCAACCCATCATCGTCCAGCAAGCCTACGATGGAATTACCCACGCACAGCGGTGAGCATCATGAAATTGGTGATGGAGGATGGTTGATGATGACGATAGCGACGAATTCCCCTCTCGAGAGCCCCGAACGGACTCTAGATCAGCCCTCTTGAGAGAGATTAGGGCTTGGCGGTGGCTCCGTGTCGTGAAACGCGGTGAAACTTTCTCCTTGATTTTTTTTCTCCCCTAGACGGTATATATGGACTTGGAGTTGAGGTCGGAGGAGGTCCAGGGGGCCCACGAGATAGGAGGGCGTGCCCTAGGGGGGGGGGGCGCGCCCCCCTGTGTCGTGGACAGCCCATGGGCCCCCTGGCCTTGATTCTTTTGCCAAAAATTCTTATTAATTTTGAAAAGTGCCTCCGTGGATTTCCAGGACATTCCGAGAACTTTTCTTTTCTACACATAAAATAACATCATGGTAGTTCTGCTGAAAACAACGTCAGTCCGGGTTAGTTTCATTCAAATCATGCAAGTTAGAGTCCAAAACAAGGGCAAAAGTGTTTGGAAAAGTAGATACGTTGGAGACGTATCAGGACCCCGCTGTCACGGGAGGGTAGGACAAAAGATGTAATGCAAGTTCTATTCCATAAGCACGTATGACTATTTACGGAATACATGCCTACATTACATTGATGAACTGGAGCTAGTTCTGTGTCACCCTATGTTATAGCTATTACATGAGGAATCGCATCCGGCATAATTATCCATCACTGATCCATTGCCTACGAGCTTTTCACATATTGTTCTTCACTTATTTACTTTTCCGTTGCTACTGTTTCAACTATTACAAAAACCCAAAGCAATTATCTTTACGTTTTCTACCGTTACCTTTATTATCATACTACTTTGCTACTAAATACTTTGCTGCAGATACTAAGTTATCCAGGTGTGGTTGAATTGACAACTCAACTGCTAATACTCAAGAATATTCTTTGGCTCCCCTTGTGTCGAATCAATAAATTTGGGTTGAATATTTTACCCTCGAAAGTTGTTGCAATCCCCTGCACTTGTGGGTTATCATTGCGCTGCAAATCTTTCAAGACGAGGAGAGCTTCATTCGGCTGGCCGAGAAAATGGCCTATCAGTAATGAGAAATGGGCTGTACATTTTTAAAACACATCAAACCAGCAATTAGTTTCAAATATCTTTTTTTCATTTCGAGATTTTAAATTGCATTTATTTTTATGCGTGGACAATTTGTTGGATTTTATATTGATATACATTTATTTTTAAAATCATTTTGAATGTGACTCGAAATTTCGGGATTAAAAACAGTTCGGACCGCATCGAAATATGCAAAATTTCGTATAATTTTTTAACCGTGGCCACAATGTGGGCTGTAATGCTAACAAAAAGAATATGGGCTCCAAAAAAACCTTAAGAATTAACAAATGGGCTGTAAATTGTTAGAAATAATGGCAGATGGGTTGTATGCTGTTTTCCACATATTTGATGCTTTCCTAAAAAAAGGTTGACGCACAAGCAGTGACTGTTGGATTTCCATCCAATGGTCATCATGCTTCTTCAATCTCTGCTCTTCCCACTCCAGCCGCTCAAACAAGCGCCGGAGGGACTGCCTGCTCCCTCTTCCCCATGGCCGGTTGTGCTGCCGCGCAGGCCTCACCGCCCCACCGTACTCCCATCGCTTGCCTAGCCATCCCTCCACTCACCAACACCTGATGTTATTCTCAGGAGATGGCAGACGAACCAGTAAATCCTCGTACAGTCGTACTCCCCTCTGTGTGGGAAATAACTGTCGAGTCTTCCCTGCCTCCGTGTTGTTCCCTTCCTAGGCCTCGCAGTCGTCCACCGCCCTGGTGCTCTCGGCACGGCCTGGTCAACGTGGTCAATGACCGACATGCATCTGATGTGGATTGTACGTGGAGAGGCTGACAGCTGGGTCCACGGCCGCACGCAAGGAAATGCCTCCTTATTATGCGCAAAATAATGATTCCTCCACCTGACATCTAGGACCCACCGAAAGGGCCTCTGTATTTCACGAAAAAAACGTTACCGTCGCTGACAGCTTGGACCCACCAGCTATATGTTTGCACGCAAGGAAGTGCCTCCTTATTACGCACAAAAAAATGAATACTCCCCCTGCTAGCTGGGACCCTGTATAGTGGCAGGCTGACTTGTGGGCCTACTAAGTTGACGGGGACAGAGGGCTTTGTCAACTTAGTCAATACTCCAGTGACCGTACGATGTCCATCCAATGGCCGTAGTGCTTCTTCAACCTCTGGTCTTCGTGCTCCAGCCGCCCAAAGCAGCGCCGGTCGTGCCGCATGCTCCTGCCTCTCGTGGCCGGCTGTGATACTGTGGAGGCCTCACCGCACCCTACTACTCCCACCACTGGCCAAGCCATCCCTCTACTCACCCACACCCCCTGTTATTCTGTGGCGACGGCAGCCTCACACCACAGCCGAACCAGTGAACCCTCGTGCTACTCTTCGCGTGGGCATCCACTGCTGCGTCTTCCCCGGCTCCGTGTCATCCCCTTCCTAGGCCTCACCGTCGTCCATCGCCCTGGTGCTCTCGGCGTGGCGTGGTCAATGTGGTCAACGACCGACTTCCTTCAGAAGAGTACTGTGCGTGGAGAGGCTGACAGCAAGGTCCACAGCGGCCGCAAGGAAGTGCCTCCTTATTACACGCAAAATAATTATTCCTCCACCTGACAACAGGGACCCACCGGACAGGCCACCATATTTCGTGAAAAAAACATTTTCCCCTGACTGTTGGGACCCACCAGCTACACCTTCGCACGCAAGGATGTGCGTCCGGGCAAAAAAAAACGATTCGCCCCCCTGACTGCTGGGACCCACCAGCTACATCTTCGCACGCAAGGAAGTGCCTGACAGTCGGGACCCACCTGGTTGAAGCGTACGTAGTGTTGTCATTCTGGTCGCGAACGTGTACGTACATACTGGTGGATGTAGAGGCATGCACGTGTCGTAGTAGAGGCACGCATGTGTCGTAGTAGAGGCACACACGTAGCATGTACACGTACGTACATCGTCCAGTGTGCAAGAAAGAAAATACGGCCATGTCTGTGTACATACGGGCGGGGTCTCGAACGCCTACTCGCACATACGTATGGCCAGGGCTCGTGTACATGGCTGGGTCGGAACAGAGAAACAACGTCAACATCGTGTTCATGGGGAGCCAACTGGCTCGGTCAGAACGGAATGTGTCACCGTGTTCATCGGGAGGGCTTGGACGGAACAGGCGATGGAAACGAGGCCTAGCGTACCGCAGAACGGAGGAAACGGCCTTGTGTTCGACCGACCATGTTCGAAACGGGATCCTGTTCATCGAGAGGGGTCTGGCGTACCACAAAACGGAGGAAACAGACCTCCTACGGTCGAAACGGGGGTCCTGTTGATCGGGAGGGGTGTGGCGTACCACAAAACGGACGAAACGGACGTGTGTTGGAGCGCTACGGTCGAAACGAGGGTCCTGTTCATCGGGAGGGGTGTGGCGTACTGCAAAACGGGACTCCACGGGATACTGTTCATCTCCACCGTCGACCTCCTCCAGCCTCCACGGGCTACCGTCGACCTCCTCCAGCCTCCACGGGCTCCTGTTCATCCAGCCTCCACCACGCGCTACTCCACCGGCTACTGTTCAACCACCGCTCCACGGGCACCCCTTCACCATCTACTGTTCATCCAGCCCTCCACGGGGTCATCCTATTCATCCAGAGGCAACACCACGGGGTCCTGCATCCACCCCCACCGCTCACTGTTCATCCAAACCCCACCCCCCACCCCTGCAACGCTCAGTGTTCATCCTATCGATCGGCTTCAGTTAGCAGCAGTAGCGAAGGAATCGCTCGATCGGGTTCAGTTAACAGCCATTGATCGATCGCTCGGGTTCAGTAACACGTAGCCTGCATTGCAATCGCTCGGGTTCAGTTAGAGCCCAACGCCTCGCTCGGGTTCAGTTAGAGCCAGCGCCTCGCACACACGCGCGAGAGTTGAAGTTCTTCCTCGGTTTTGAAGTCAAACAAAGAAGAGAAGGAACCTTCATCAACCAAGCCAAATACACTCAAGACATGATACAGAGATTCAAGCTAAGTGATGTCAAGCCGGCTTCCACCCCAATGCCCACCAAGTGCCAACTTGACATTGATCCAAATGGTAAAGCGGTGGATCAAAAGGTATATCGCTCCATGATTGGCTCCTTGCTTTACCATTGTGCATCTAGACCGGATATCATGTTGAGTGTGGGAATTTGTGCACGGTTTCAAGCCGCACCGAAGGAAAGCCACTTTATGGCGGTCAAGCGAATATTTCAATATTTGGCTCATACCCCAAACTTTGGCTTATGGTACCCAAGAGGAGAAAACTTCAAGCTTGTATGATATTCGGATTCCGATTGGTCGGGAGACAAAGTGGATAGGAAGTCCACTTCCGGAGGGTGCCAATTTCTTGGTTGCTCTTTGGTGAGTTGGTCTTCCAAGAAGCAAAGTTGTGTGTCTCTCTCGTCCATCGAAGCAGAGTATGTGGCGGCCGGTAGTTGTTGTGCACAACTCTTATGGATGAGGCAAATTTTAAAGGATTGTGATGTCATTTGTGACAAAGTGCCTCTTTGGTGTGACAATGAAAGTGCCATCAAGATTTCTGTCAACCCGGTGCAACACTTCAAGATGAAGCATATTGAGATTCGGTATCACTTCATCCAGGATCATATTAGGCAAGAGGAGATTGAGCTTAACTATGTCAACACTCATGATAACCTTGCAGATATTTTCACGAAGCCCTTGGATGAAGCAAGATTTCGCGAGTTAAGGCATGAGCTAAATATCATTGATTCGAGCAATTTGACTTGAACCCTTGCACAACCCACCACACTCAACTTGTTGTCTAGTTTAGGTGTAGGCATGGACATAGGGGGAGTGTTGTTCTCTCAATGAATTCTCCCTCCCCCATTATGCATAAATTGATCAACTCTTTCACATTAGCCATTTTTATGGTACTTGTGCTTCAAAGACGAGTTTTGGTCATGGGCCCAAGGTTAATTCTTTGCGGTGCCATACCAATTGGTTCAAACATAGGTGGCTCCGGCCACCGCCCTCTCCTTGGAGAGGTTGTGTCTCATTTTTGGTCCTTGTTGTCTCTTGCTTTTCTTTCTTCGTGCCGAGCTTGTGCTTGTGGTGTCTCGTTTGTTAGCTCGTTGGTGTGTTTGTTCGCTTGAAGGTTCCGTGCAAAGTTGTTTCTTCCTTTTGTTTGAAACTGCATTTTCTTGGGTTCACGGTACTACCGTGGCTTGCCACGGTACTACCGCAAGGACACGATACTACCGCAACCAGCACGGCAGTAATTTTTTACTGCCATTGGTGGAGCAGTACTACCGCCCTCGGCGCGGTACTTCCACCCGGGCGGTACTTTCGCAAGGATGCGCGATACTACCACGGAGTAGCGAGCGCGTGGGGGGTTAAGAGTGGGCAGGGGAAGTTCCAACTCCCCCATACCAATTCACTCTTTATCCCCACGCCACCTCTCTCTCTCCTGCCCAAGAACGGCACCGGAGGCCCTCGCCGGATCTCCTTCTCCGGCCACTCTCCTTGGATTCCGACCGGTGGGATCGTTCCCCACCTCTTCCTCTTGCCATGGAACAAGGTTTATCCCCGAATCCCTCTCTTTTTGGTTCGTTCTTTTGCTTCTAGGTTTTTGGGGAGATGCATGCTGTTCTTGAGATTTTAGGCTCAATCTTTGCAAGAGTAGGATGTAGGAGAGTAGTAATGCGTAGAGATGGTACTTGCTATGTTGCCCTGTGATGGATTTGATCGACCGTAGTACCGCGTTGTTGTCACGGCTGTGCACAGATCAAGTTGTGGTTTTGGGTCTGCAACCGTGTGGTAGTACTGCATCTCCGGAGCGGTACTACCACTTGTCCGGTACTACCGCTCCTCAGGAGCGGTACTACCGTGCGAGGGACGGCACTAAAATTTTACTTCCGCACCTAGACACGGTACTACCGTTCCTTCCTGGCACGGTACTGACGTGGCTAGGAGCAGCACTAAATTTTAGTACCGCACAACACTGCGATACTACCGTTGTCTCAAATCCCTCATGTGGCAATTATCACGTGCTACGTCTACTTGTTTCACCTGCTTTGTTGTGTTCTTTGCATTGATCTTTCTTGCTTTTTGTGCGTGTTTTGTGTTTTGTGTCTTAGGTGGTGGCTCCGGTGCCCCTGCTCGCCGTTCCAATCCCAGTCGTGACACTAGCTCCAAGCGTCTGCGCAACCAAGACGAAGCTCCAGAGGGCTCCAGTGCCCCCAAGCGTAATGTCAAGACCACCGCCACCAAGGACAAGGAACCCTTCATGGGCATGGATGAGATGCCACTTGCTGAGTTCATCTCTCGAAGGAAGATCAATCCCTATGTGCATCCTCGTGCCAACTTTCGAGGGAATGACATGTTATGGACCAAGCAGCAGAATCTCATTTATCTGGATGTGATCAAGGACAAGAGAAACATCTATGTGGATGTGCATTGGATCGACATGCATCATATGAGGCAAGAGAAGCACCGGGACTACTTTGGTGAGGCTTTGGACCTAGTGGAGCAATTTGGCATTGAGCACATCATCTCTTTTCACAAAGACTTTGATCCTGAGATTGTGGCTCAGTTCTTTGCCTTAGTGCACTTTCATCCTAATGAGGAACGGACTATGACTTGGATGACCAATGGTCAGCAGCTGACTGATACATGGAAGGAGTTCATGACTTTGCTTGGTGTTCAGGATGAGGGGCTCACCACACCCCAAGGTGTTCGTCCTCATGCCAATCCCGAGTCAGCCAACAAGAACAAGTTTCAGCCCTTCTATGTTGAGAAGAAGCTCTCCAGTGGCAAGTCATCTTGGGTGCTCAACTCCTTCCTTGACATCATGTACCGGATCTTCCGCAACACTCTCTTTCCATGCATTGGTGACAAGGACAAGGTGCATGCTTATCTTGTGGACATGCTGCTCCTTTGTGAGGAAGCGCGCAACTCTCAGACGCTACCATTGATGTCTCACATATCATGTGGTGTGAGCTTCGGTTTGCGGTATACAACCGCAAGGTCCCCATCTATGGACCTTATCTGTTTCATTTGATCTCGGCAACTTGGGAGAAGCTCTACCCTCAGGATGAGTTTGAGGCCCCTGGTTGGATTCGACATGAGTCCATCAGGCTTAGTGGGATAACACCACTTCTCGTGCTGAGGCCGCGGCTGCCATGGATGTGGATGCAGATGAGGAGGAGGAGGAGGTAGCGGACGAGGACAGCTCTGAGGGTTACATCCCTCCCACCTCTGAGCCATCTTGGGCTAAGAGGCTGAAGAACAAGATGAAGGCATTGTTCTGTATGCAAGCAAAGGGGCAATATCGAACTCACGTTGTCTCCCAGGAGAGTCGCCGCCGTGACAAGAAGATTATGAGGCTTTTTGGAGAGGATGTTTCTGGCGGTTCTGAGGAGCGCATCACTCCAGAGGCTGAGTGGATGGCAAAACAAGGCTTCAAGTGGACTGATTCTGAGGAGGACAACAAGGAGACCGTTCCCACTGCCGAGTCTGGCGAGGAGCGTGCGAGTGATTACTCCGCTTGAGCCACCACTTGTGTTGTAGGTGTCATCTCTGCCTTTTTGGCATCTCGATGCCAAAGGGGGAGAGAGTGTAGGGATTTGCGAGTCTTGTGTCGTGCTTGTGTTTGCTTTGCTCACATTTGTTCCATTGAACCTTGCTTGCTTTGGTTTAGTTTGCTCGTGAGACTTGTTCTATCATATGGTGTAAGACATATGCACTCTATCGTACCTTATTGAGCTCATGATATTTTGTGCTATTTATGTTATGCTCATATTTATTATCTTGTTTAGTGTTAGTCTTATTGTTGCAAGATATGCATTGTCTATAGAATATAGGGGGAGTGTTGATCCTAGTATACTAATATTATGTCCCCTTTTGCAAATCCTGTATTGTCATCAATCCACCAAAAAGGGGAGATTGTAAGGGCATATTTATCCCTAAGGTGTTTTGGTGATTGATGACAATGCTTATGTGGACTAATCGTGTGCCTTGAGTATTTTAGACGTTTCGTCACTAGGCACAGACGGTTTGGTGCCCCTTGAAGACTATTGAAGACAGTGTTTTTCTACGTTTCTTTTCGGTGGATTTGAGTCATAGGAAAGCCGTACTATTAAGAGGGGGTCTGCGTTGGAAATGTTTGGGTGGAATCATCACATGCATGTTTACTCCCTCTGCACCATCTTTCCCTTTGCGCTTTGGAGCATCCTCCGTTTTCTTCATATACATGCAAAGAGAAGGATTCCTAGTGTTGCTGTTCTGAGGCATGCGGTAGTACTGCTCTTAGGAGCGGTAGTACCGCTGGCCCCCGCGGTAGTACCGCACGCCCTTGCAGTAGTACCGTAGGTGCCCACAGTAGTACCGCTCCTAAGGAGCTGTAGTACCGTGGCCTCAGACCAGACTCAGCCACTCGTGTGGCTGTAGGGGCGGATGTAATTTTTTACATCCGCGCCCTGAAGGAAATATGCCCGAGAGGCAATAATAAACTTATTATTTATTTCCTTATATCATGATAAATGTTTATTATTCATGCTATAATTGTATTAACCGGAAACATGATACATGTGTGAATACATAGACAAACAGAGTGTCACTAGTATGCCTCTACTTGACTAGCTTGTTGATCAAAGATGGTTATGTTTCCTAACCATAGACATGTGTTGTCATTTGATTAGTGGGATCACATCATTAGGAGAATGATGTGATTGACATGACCCATTCTGTTAGCTTAGCACTCGATCGTTTAGTATATTGCTATTGCTTTCTTCATGACTTATACATGTTCCTATGACTATGAGATTATGAACTCCCGTTTACCGGAGGAACACTTTGTGTGCTACCAAACGTCACAAGTAACTGGGTGATTATAAAGGTGCTCTACAGGTGTCTCCGAAGGTACTTGTTGGGTTGGAGTATTTCAAGATTAGGATTTGTCACTCTGATTGTCGGAGAGGTATCTCTGGGCCCTCTCGGTAATACACATCACTTAAGCCTAGCAAGCATTACAACTAATGAGTTAGTTGTGAGATGATGTATTACGGAACGAGTAAAGAGACTTGCCGGTAACGGGATTGAACTAGGTATTGGATACCGATGATCGAATCTCGGGCAAGTAACATACCGATGACAAAGGGAACAACGTATGTTGTTATGCGGTCTGACCGATAAAGATCTTTGTAGAATATGTGGGAGCCAATATGAGCATCCAGGTTCCGCTATTGGTTATTGACCGGGAACAGTTCTAGGTCATTTCTACATAGTTCTTGAACCCGTAGGGTCTGCACGCTTAACGTTACAATGACAGTTTTATTATGAGTTTATAAGTTTTGATGTACCGAAGATTGTTCGGAGTCCCGGATGTGATCACGGACATGACGAGGAGTCTCAAAATGGTCAAGACATAAAGATTGATATATTGGAAGCCTATATTTGGATATCGGAATCGTTCCGGGTGAAATCGGGATTTTACCGGAGTACCGGGAGGTTACCGGAACCCCCGGGGGCTTAATGGGCCTAAATGAGCCCTAGTGGAGAGGAAGAGAGGAGGCAAGAGGTGGGCTGCGCCCCCTCCCCTCCCTAGTCCGAATAGGACAAGGAGAGGGGGGCGGCGCCCCCCCCCCCTTTCCTTCCCCTCTTCCTCCTCCTTCCCCCCTTCTCCTTCTCCAACTAGGAAAGAAGGGACTCCTACTCCCTGTGGGAGTAGGACTCCCCCTTGGCGTGCCCTCCTTGGCCGGCCGCCCCCTCCCCCTTGGCTCCTTTATATACGGGGGCAGGGGGCACCTCTAGACACACAAGTTGATCTTCGTGATCGTTCCTTAGCCGTGTGCGGTGCCCCCCTCCACCATATTCCACCTCGGTCATATCGTTGTGGTGCTTAGGCGAAGCCCTGCGTCGGTAGAACATCATCATCATCACCACGCCGTCATCCTGACGGAACTCATCCCCGACACCCTGCTGGATCGAAGTCCGGGGATCGTCATCGAGCTGAACATGTGCTGAACTCAGATGTGTCGTACATTCGGTACTTGGATCGGTCGGATCGTGAAGACGTACGACTACATCAATCGCGTTGTCATAACGCTTCCGCTTTCGATCTACGAGGGTACGTGGACAATACTCTCCCCCTCTCGTTGCAATGCATCACCATGATCCTTGCGTGTGCGTAGGAATTTTTTTGAAATTACTACGTTACCTAATAGTGGCATCCAAGCCTAGGTTTTATGCGTAGATGTTATATGCACGAGTAGAACACAAGTGAGTTGTGGGCGATACAAGTCATACTGCTTACCAGCATGTCATACTTTGGTTCGGCGGTATTGTTGGATGAAGCGGCCCGGACCGACATTACGCGTACGCTTACGCGAGACTGGTTCTACCGACGTGCTTTGCACATAGGTGGCTGACGGGTGTCAGTTTCTCCAACTTTAGTTGAACCGAGTGTGGCTACGCCCGGTCCTTGCGAAGGTTAAAACAACACTAACTTGACGAACTATCGTTGTGGTTTTGATGCGTAGGTAAGAACGGTTCTTGCTCAGCCCGTAGCAGCCACGTAAAATTTGCAACAACAAAGTAGAGGACATCTAACTAGTTTTTGCAGGGCGTGTTGTGATGTGATATGGTCAAGACATGATGCTATATTTTATTGTATGAGATGATCATGTTTTGTAACCGAAGTTATCGGCAACTGGCAGGAGCCATATAGTTGTCGCTTTATTGTATGAAATGCAAACGCCCTGTAATTGCTTTACTTTATCACTAAGCGGTAGCGATAGTCGTAGAAGCAATAGATGGCGTAACGAAAACAATGCTACGATGGAGATCAAGGTGTCGCGCCGGTGACGATGGTGATCACGACGGTGCTTCGGACATGGAGATCACAAGCACAAGATGATGATGGCCATATCATATCACTTATATTGATTGCATGTGATGTTTATCCTTTATGCATCCTATCTTGCTTTGATTGACGGTAGCATTTTAAGATGATCTCTCACTAAATTATCCAGAAGTATTCTCCCTGAGTATGCACCGTTGCAAAAGTTCTTCGTGCTGATACACCACGTGATGATCGAGTGTGATAGGCTCTACGTACAAATACAACGGGTGCAAAACAGTTGCACACGCGGAATACTCAGGTTAAACTTGACGAGCCTAGCATATAACAGATATGGCCTCGGAACACGGAGACCGAAAGGTCGAGCGTGAATCATATAGTAGATATGATCAACATAGTGATGTTCACCATTGAAACTACTCCATCTCATGTGATGATCGGACATGGTTTAGTTGATATGGATCACGAGATCACTTAGAGGATTAGAGGGATGTCTATCTAAGTGGGAGTTCTTAAGTAATATGATTAATTGAACTTTAATTTATCATGAACTTAGTCCTGGTAGTATTAGCATATCTATGTTGTAGATCAATAGCTCGTGTTATTGCTTTCATATGTTTATTTTGATATGTTCCTAGAGAAAATTGTGTTGAAAGATGATAGTAGCAATGATGCGGATTGGATCCGTGATCTGAGATTTATCCCCATTTCTGCACGGAAGAATTATGTCCTTAATGCACTGCTAGGTGACAGACCTATTGCAGGAGCAGATGCAGACGTTATGAACGTTTGGCTAGCTCAATACGATGACTACTTGATAGTTTAGTGCACCATGCTTAACAGTTTAGAATCGGGACTTCAAAGACGTTTTGAACGTCATGGACCATACGAGATGTTCCAGGACTTGAAGTTAATATTTCAAGAAAATACCCGAGTTGAGAGATATGAAGTCTCCAACAAGTTCTATGGCTAAAAGATGGAGGAGAATCGCTCAACTAGTGAGCATGTGCTCAGATTGTCTGGGTACTACAATTCCTTGAATCAAGTGGGAGTTAATCTTCCAGATAAGATAGTGATTGACAGAGTTCTCTAGTCACCATCACCAAGTTAGTAGAACTTTGTGATGAACTATAGTATGCAAGGGGTGACGAAAACGATTCCCGAGCTCTTCGTGATGTTGAAATCGACGTAGGTAGAAATCAAGAAAGAGCATCAAGTGTTGGTGATTGACAAGACCACTAGTTTCAAGAAAAGGGCAAAGGGAAGAAGGGGAACTTCAAGAAGAACGGCAAGCCAGTTGCTGCTCAAGTGAAGAAGCCCAAGTCTGGACCTAAGCCTGAAACTGAGTGCTTCTACTGCAAGCAGACTAGTCACTGGAAGCGGAACTGCCCCAAGTATTTGGCGGATAAGAAGGATGGCAAGGTGAAGAAAGGTATATGTGATATACATGTTATTGATGTGTACCTTACTAATGCTCGCAGTAGCACCTAGGTATTTGATACTGGTTCTGTTGCTAATATTTGCAACTCGAAACATGGACTACGGATTAAGCGAAGATTGGCTAAGGACGAGGTGACGATGCGTGTGGGAAATGGTTCCAAAGTCGATGTGATCGCGGTCGGCATGCTACCTCTACATCTACCTTCGAGATTAGTTTTAGACCTGAATAATTGTTATTTGGTGCCAGCGTTGAGCATGAACATTATATCTGGATCTTGTTTGATGCGAGACGGTTATTCATTTAAATCAGAGAATAATGGTTGTTCTATTTATATGAGTAAAATCTTTTATGGTCATGCACCCTTGAAGACTGGTCTATTTTTATTGAATCTCGATGATAGTGATACACATATTCATAATGTTGAAACCAAAAGATGCAGAGTTGATAATGATAGTGCAACTTATTTGTGGCACTGCCGTTTGGGTCATATCGGTGTAAAGCGCATGAAGAAACTCCATACTGATGGGCTTTTGGAATCACTTGATTATGAATCACTTGGTACTTGCGAACCGTGCCTTATGGGCAAGATGACTAAAACGCCGTTCTCCGGTACAATGGAGAGAGCAACAGATTTCTTGGAAATCATACATACAGATGTATCTGGTCCAATGAATGTTGAGGCTCGTGGCGGATATCGTTATTTTCTCACCTTCACAGATGATTTGAGAAGATATGGATATATCTACTTAATGAAACATAAGTCTGAAACATTTGAAAAGTTCAAAGAATTTCAGAGTGAAGTTGAAAATCATCGTAACAAGAAAATAAAGTTTCTATGATCTGATCGTGGAGGAGAATATTTGAGTTATGAGTTTGGTCTACATTTGAAACAATTCGGAATAGTTTCGCAACTCATGCCACCCGGAACACCACAGCGTAATGGTGTGTCCGAACCTCGTAATCGTACTTTACTTGACATGGTACGATCTATGATGTCTCTTACCGATCTACCACTATCGTTTTGGGATTATGCTTTAGAGACGGCCGCATTCACGTTAAATAGGGCACCATCAAAATCCGTTGAGACGACGCCTTATGAACAATGGTTTAGCAAGAAACCAAAGTTGTCGTTTCAAAAAGTTTGGAGCTGCGATGCTTATGTGAAAAAGCTTCAACCTGATAAGCTAGAACCCAAATCGGAGAAATGTGTCTTCATAGGATACCCAAAGGAGACTGTTGGGTACACCTTCTATCACAGATCCAAAGGCAAAATGTTTGTCGCTGAGTTCGGAAACTTTCTGGAGAAGGAGTTTCTCTCGAAAGAAGTGAGTGCGAGGAAAGTAGAACTTGATGAGGTAACTGTACCTGCTCCCTTATTGGAAAGTCGCTCATCATAGAAATTTGTTCCTGTGACACCTACACCAATTAGTGAGGAAGTTAATAATGATGATCATGAAACTTCAGATCAAGTTGTTACTGAACCTTGTAGATCAACCAGAATAAAATCCGCACCAGAGTGGTACGGTAATCCTGTTCTGGAAGTCATGTTACTAGACCATGATGAACCTACGAACTATGAAGAAGCGATGGTGAGCCCAGATTCTGAAAAATGGCTTGAGACCATGAAATATGAGATGGGATCCATGTATGAGAACAAAGTGTGGACTTTGGTTGACTTGCCCAATGATAGGCAAGCAATTGAAAATAAATGGATCTTCAAGAAGAAGACTGACGCTGACGGTAATGTTACTGTCTACAAAGCTCGACTTGTCGCAAAAGGTTTTCGACAAGTTCAAGGGATTGACTACGATGAGACTTTCTCACCCATAGTGATGCTTAAGTCTGTCTGAATCATGTTAGCGATTGCTGCATTTTATGATTATGAAATATGGCAGATGGATGTCAAAACTGCATTCCTGAACGGGTTTCTGGAAGAAGAGTTGTATATGATGCAACCAGAAGGTTTTGTCGATCCGAAAGGTGCTAACAAAATGTGCAAGCTCCAGCGATCCATCAATGGACTGGTGCAAGCATCTCGGAGTTGGAATATATGCTTTGATGAGTTGATCAAAGCATATGGTTTTATACAGACTTTTGGAAAGGCCTGTATTTACAAGAAAGTGAGTGGGAGCACTACAACATTTATGATAAGTATATGTGAATGACATATTGTTGATCAGAAATAATGTAGAATTATTCTGCAAAGCATAAAGGAGTGTTCGAAAGGAGTTTTTCAAAGAAAGACCTCGGTGAAGCTGCTTACATATTAAGCATCAAGATCTATAGAGATAGATCAAGACGCTTGATAAGTTTTTTCAATGAGTACATACCTTGACAAGATTTTGAAGTAGTTCAAAATGGAACAGTCAAAGAAAGAGTTCTTGCATGTATTCCAAGGTGTGAAGTTGAGTAAGACTCAAAACCCGACCATGGCAGAAAATAGAAAGAGAATGAGAAGTCATTCCTTATGCCTCGGTCATAAGTTCTATAAAGTATGCTATGCTGTGTACCAGACCTATTGTATACCTTGCTCTGAATTTGGCAAAGGAATACAATTTTGATCTAAGAGTAGATCACTGGACAGCAGTCAAGAATATCCTTAGTGAGGACTAAGGAGATGTTTCTCGATTATGGAGGTGATAAAAAGAGTTCATCATAAAGAGTTACATCGATGCAAGCTTTTTCACCGATCTAGATGACTCTAAGTCTCAATCTGGATACATATTGAAAGTGGGAGCAACTAGCTAGAGTAGCTCCGTGCAGAGCATTGTAGACATAGAATATTTGCAAAATACATACGACTCTGAATGTGACAGACCCGTTGACTAAACTTCTCTCACGAGCAAAACATGATCACACCTTAGTACTCTTTGGGTGTTAATCACATATCGATGTGAACTAGATTATTGACTCTAGTAAACCCTTTGGGCGCTGATCATATGACGATGTGAACTATGGGTGTTAATCACATGCAGATGTGAATATTAGTGTTAAAGCACATGGTGATGTGAACTAGATTATTGACTCTAGTGCAAGTGGGAGACTGAAGGAAATATGCCCTAGAGGCAATAATAAAGTTATTATTTATTTCTTTATATCATGATAAATGTTTATTATGCATGCTATAATTGTATTAACCGAAAACATGATACATGTGTGAATACATGGACAAACAGAGTGTCACTAGTATGCCTCTACTTGACTAGCTTGTTGATCAAAGATGGTTATGTTTCCTAACAATAGACATGTGTTCATTTGATTAATGGGATCACATCATTAGGAGAATGATGTGATTGACATGACCCATTCCGTTAGCTTAGCACTCGATCGTTTAGTATATTGATATTGCTTTCTTCATGACTTATACATGTTCCTATGACTATGAGATTATGCAACTCCCGTTTACCGGAGGAACACTTTGTGTGCTACCAAACGTCACAACGTAACTGGGTGATTATAAAGGTGCTCTACAGGTGTCTCCAAAGGTACTTGTTGGGTAGGCGTATTTCGAGATTAGGATTTGTCACTCCGACTGTCGGAGAGGTATCTCTGGGCCCTCTCGGTAATACACATCACTTAAGCCTTGCAAGCATTACAACTAATGAGTTAGTTGTGAGATGATGTATTACCAAAAAGAGTAAAGAGACTTGCCGGTAACGAGATTGAACTAGGTATTGGATACCGACGATCGAATCTCGGGCAAGTAACATACCGATGACAAAGGGAACAACGTATGTTGTTATGCGGTCTGACCAATAAAGATCTTCGTAGAATATGTCGGAGCCAATATGAGCATCCAGGTTCCGCTATTGATTATTGACCGGGAACAGTTCTAGGTCATGTCTACATAGTTCTCGAACCCGTAGGGTCCGCACGCTTAACGTTACGATGACAGTTTTATTATGAGTTTATAAGTTTTGATGTACCGAAGGTTGTTCGGAGTCCCGGATGTGATCACGGACATGACGAGGAGCCTCAAAATGGTCGAGACATAAATATTGATATATTGGAAGCCTATATTTGGATATCAGAATCGTTTCGGGTGAAATCGGGATTTTACCGGAGTACCGGGAGGTTACCGGAACCCCCGGGGGCTTAATGGGCCTACATGGGCCCTAGTGGAGAGGAAGAGAGGAGGCAAGAGGTGGGCTGCGCCCCCTCCCCTCCCTAGTCCAAATAGGACAAGGAGAGGGGGGCGGCGCCCCCCCTTTACTTCCCCTCTTCCTTCTCCTTCCCCCCTTCTCCTTCTCCAACTAGGAAAGAAGGGAGTCCTACTGCCGGTGGGAGTAGGACTCCCCCTTGGCGCGCCCTCCTTGGCCGGCCGCCCCCTCCCCCTTGGCTCCTTTATATACGGGGGCAGGGGGAACCTCTAGAAACACAAGTTGATCTTCGTGATCATTCCTTAGCCGTGTGCGGTGCCCCCCTCGACCATATTCCACCTCGGTCATACCGTTGCGTGCTTAGGCGAAGCCCTGCGTCGGTAGAACATCATCGTCGTCACCACGCCGTCGTGCTGACGGAACTCATCCCCGACACCCTGCTGGATCAGAGTCCGGGGGTCGTCATCGAGCTGAACGTGTGCTGAACTCGGAGGTGCCGTACGTTCGGTACTTGGATCGGTCGGATCGTGAAGATGTATGACTACATCAACCGCGTTGTCATAATGCTTTCGCTTTCGGTCTACGAGGGTACGTGGACAATACTCTCCCCTCTCATTGCGATGCATCACCATGATCCTTGCGTGTGCGTAGGAATTTTTTTGAAATTACTATGTTACCTAACATGCCCTACGCGGTAGTACCACCCCATGCACGCGGTAGTACCACCCCATGCACGCGGTAGTACCATGAGTCCTGGTCTGGCATAGCAACATGAGCGGAAGTAGGGGCGGATGTAATTTTTTACATCCGCTCCCTGCGCGGTAGTACCACATGCCTTGTGCGGTAGTACCATGTTGGATTTTTGCATTGTTTGATTTTCAACGGAAGTTGGCACGGATGTATTTTTATTCATCCACACCCTTCCCAGGCTAGTCCAATCCTGCCTTGCGGTAGTACTGTAAGGGGGAGCGGTGGTACCGCGTCAGTGGCAGTACCGCCCTCAGCCTTTGTGGTTCAGGCCTGGGCTAGCTCCTGCCGTTGCAACGGTAGTACCGCGGTCCGCCGCGGTAGTACCGTGAGCCCTTGCGGTAGTACCGCTTGTCTGGGGCGGTAGTACCGCAGGTCGCGGGCTGGTTAAGTGGATAACGGTTGGACTTGTCTCTCCACTATATAAGGGGTGTCTTCTTCCTCTAGTTGACTACCTCTTCCACCCCCAAGCTCCATTGTTGCTCCAAGCTCCATTTTTGCCCGATCTCTCTCCCTAGCCAATCAAACTTGTTGATTTGCTCGGGATTGGTTGAGAAGGCCCTGATCTACACTTCCACCAAGAGAAATTTGATTCCCCCCACTAATCCCTAGCGGATCTTGTTACTCTTGGGTGTTTGAGCACCCTAGACAGTTGAGGTCACCGCGGAGCCATAGTCCATTGTGGTGAAGCTTCATGGTGTCGTTGGGAGCCTCCAACTAAGTTGTGGAGATTGCCCCAACCTTATTTGTAAAGGTTCGGTCGCCGCCTTCAAGGGCACCAATTGTGGAATCACGGCATCTCGCATTGTGTGAGGGTGTGAGGAGAATATGGTGGCCCTAGTGGCTTCTTGGGGAGCATTGTGCCTCCACACCGCTCCAACGGAGACGTACTTCCCTTCAAAAGGAAGGAACTTCGGTAACACATCCTCGTCTTCACCGGCTCCACTCTTGGTTATCTCGTGCCTTTACTTGTGCAAGCTTATTTGTATTGTATCCCTTGATTGCTTGTGTGTTTGTTGTTGTTGCATCATATAGGTTGCTCACCTAGTTGCATATCTAGACAACCTACTTTGATGCAAAGTTTAATTTGGTAAAGAAAAGCTAAAAATTGTTAGTTGCCTATTCACCCCCCCCCCCCTCTAGTCAACTATATTGATCCTTTCAATCATCATATCTCAAAACTATTGCAAGGAATCAAGTTTTTAATATCCAATGATCTTCGTGAAAGTTTTTGTTATATCCCTCTTGAATATCTATCACTTTGGGACTAGTTTCATATATTACCATTGCTACTAACAAAGCTCTCAAACAAATCTAAGTGAAGAACATGAGCACAAATTTATTCAAAATAATTTTCATCTCTCAAAATAATATAAGTGAAGCAATGAGAGGATATTTCTTTTAAAATTGTATTAACTCGTAAAATAATCTAAGTGAAGCATGATAGCATATTTCTTCAAAATTAGAACACCACCGTGCTAAAAGATATAAGTGAAGTACTAGAGCTATTCCATAGCTCAAAAAATTTAAGTGAAGCACATGGAGAAATTCTAACAAATTATAGCATAATTATGGCTTTCAAATTAGGTGTGTCCAGAAAGGATGATTGTGACAAACTAAAAATCAAAACAAGCAAAGACTCATATAATACAAGACGCTCCAAGCAAACTCATGATATGTGACAAATAAAAATAGCTCCAAGTAAAATTACCGATGGTCATTAGAAGAAACAGGGGATGCCTTCCCAGGCATCCCCAAGCTTAGTTTCTTGGTACTCCGTGAATATTACCTTGGGGGTGCCATGGGGCATCCCCAAGCTTAGGCTCTTGACACTCCTTATTCCTTCATCTATCGTGATCTCACCCAAAACTTGAAAACTTGAATAACACAAAACTTAACAAAAATCTTCATGAGATCCGTTATTATAAGAAAATCAATATTTACTTTAAGTATTGTTGCAAACCCGTTCTTATTTTGTTATTGCATTATACCTATTGTATTCTAACTTTACCAT
>NC_041387.1:64980175-64988429 GCF_002162155.2 Triticum dicoccoides | reverse complement strand
ATACAACAAAAATAGAATCTATCAAAAATAGAACAGTCTGTAAAGACGTGAATTTTACTCATACTTCTGTAACTCCAAAATTTAGGAAACCGTAGGCAATTTGTGTTTCAATCTTGTGTAAAAAATCAGAAGTTTTCGTCGCTTCTGTGAATTTTAACAATTCTGCTACTGGACGCAAAAGTTTCTGTTTTCCAACAAGATGAAATCAACCATCACCCAACATGATCCTCAAGGCTTTACTTGGCACAAATACTAATTAAAACATAAAAACACAATCGTAATAGTAGCATAATCATGCAAATACTCAAGAATGGAAATAAAAAGGGAAAATAAATTTTATTCATTGGGTTGCCTCCCAACAAGCGCTATTGTTTTATGCCCTTAGCTGGGCATAATGCATAGATTCAAGTATTGTCATCTTTAGTTTTTGTCCCATTGGTTGCCCTCATGATTAACTCATATGTTGGCTTAATTTTAGTTTTACGGCAGTGTTCCATACTCTTATTTAGAGGATACTAAAATTTAATATTCCCTTCTTTCATATCAATCACAACACCTATAGTTCGCATAAACGATCTACCAAGTATTATAGGACAAGACGGATTGCAATCGATATCAAGCACAATAAAGTCTATGGGCACATAATTCATGTTTGCAAGAATAAGAATATCATTAATATTTTCCAAAGGCTTTTTAATAGTAAAATCTACCAAGTGCAAATTAAGAGAGTATTATTCAATATTGGTAAACCAAGCACATCGCATAGAGATTTCGGAATTGTGGAAACACCAGCGCCCAAATCACATAAAGCATTGCAGTCATAATTTTTTATCTTGAATTTAAAGGTGGGTTCCCATTCATCATATGATTTTTTAGGAATTGAAATCTCTAACTCCAATTTTTCTTCTAAAGCTTTTAGCATGGCATCCACAATATGTTTAGTAAATACTTTATTTTGTTCATAAGCATTGAGTGAATTTATCATGGATTGCAACAAAGAAATACACTCAATCAAACAACAATTATGATAATTAAAGTCTTTGTAATCCAAAAGAGTGGTCACATCACTAGTTAAAATTTTGACCTCTCCAAACCCACTTTTATCAAAATTTTAAATAAGATTTTCACCCTCCAAATTATGAGAACGCCTTCTAGCTAAAGTTTATTCTTCTTCAGTCCTCTTATCATAAATTTTAATATTACTAAATAAGGAGTCAATAGAAGAAACACCAATCATCTTAACATCTTCATCATTATGGTGAAAACAATCGGTCGAAAAAGCTCTTTCTAAAAATCCTCTTTTAGCTCTAAGCATAGCGGTTCTTTTCTTATTTTCATCCATAGAAACATAGAAAGATGTAATTGATTCATTAACATTAACCTTGGGTGGAAAAATTTTAATCTTGAGATTTTCTACATCATATGTAATTCTATCAATGCTTCTAGACATATCATCAATCTTATTCAACTTTTTTTCTACCGTAGTGTTGAAAACTTTTTGTGCATTGATAAATTCTTTAATATTACTCTCATGATCAGAGGGCATCCTATTATTATTATAAGAATAATTACCATAGGAATTGCCATAATTACTAGAGGAATTTCTAGGAAAAAGGCCTAGGATCAAAATTACCTCTATAAGCATTGTTATTAAAATTGTTTCGCTAGACAAAGTTCACATCTACGGGGTCACTATTTTGCTCAATCAAAGTAGACAAAGGCACATTATTAAGATCAATAGGAGCATTTTTACTAACAACCAATTTCATAAGTGCATCAACTTTTTCACTCAAAGTACTAATTTCTTCAACCGGATTGACTTTTTTACTAGTAGGTGCTCTTTCGGTATGCCATCGTGAATAATTTTCCATAATATTGTCAAGCAATTTAGTAGCATCACCCAAATTA
The DNA here is from genome assembly GCF_002162155.2 of Triticum dicoccoides. Lineage (NCBI taxonomy): Eukaryota > Viridiplantae > Streptophyta > Magnoliopsida > Poales > Poaceae > Triticum > Triticum dicoccoides. The sequence goes on along the minus strand of NC_041387.1, from coordinate 64,986,521 downwards.
ATTTCCAGAAAAATACCTCCCACGATGGAATCTAAAATATTTTTAGAAACAAAATTTAATCCCACATATTTTTTTTGTATAATCATCCAAAGGTTTAAACCATGAGTAGGACAATTTCTTAGCATTTTTGATTTCTAAGGGAAATAATTTTGCAAATAGAAAATACTTAGTAATAAAAGCATCTTTGCACTTATCCCAAGAATCAATACTATTACGAGGGAAAGATCAAAACCAATTTTTTGCACGATCCCTCAATGAGGAAGGAAATAATTTCAACTTCACAATATTGTTGTCCACGTCTTTTTTCTTTTGCATATCACACAATTCTACGAAAGTGTATAGATGGGACGCAACATCCTCATTAGGAGTACCGGAAAATTGCTCCTTCGTAACAAGATTCAACAAAGCGGCATTAATATCATAAGACTCCGCACTAGCGGCGAGAGGAGCAATCGAAGTACTAATAAAATCATTATTATTTGTATTGGCAAAATCACACAACTTGGTATTTTCTTGAGACATCGTGACCAAGCAAACAAGACCACAAGCAAAACAAAATATCAAACGAGAAAAAGGCAGACGAAAAGAAGGCAAATAAAAAGGAAAATATTGTTGTGTTTTTCTAAAAAATGTTTTACAAGTGGGGGAGATGAAAACAAGAGGCAAATGGCAAATAAAGTAAATTGCAAGGAGATGAGATTTGTGATTGGGTACCTGATAGATCTGGACTTTATCCTCCGGGGCAACGGTGCCAGAAATTCTTCCTGATTGCTCGTATTTGTGTTGGTATTTCGCCGAAGAGGAGAGGATGATGTAGCACAGCAAGGATAAGTATTTCCCTCAATTATGAAACCAAGGTATCAATCCAGTAGGAGGATCTACCCAAACTATGTTAGCAGTACCTTCACACAAATAACAAAAACTTGCAACCCAACGCGTAAGAGGTGTTGTCAATCCCTCCTCAGTATTGAGATAGATTAAATTGTATGAGATTGGATAAATAGATCTAGCAAAAACACAAAAAAAAAAAGTGCAGCAATGTATTTTTGGATTTTTTGGATTAATAGATCTGAAATTAATATGATAGGAAATAGACCCGGGGCCGTAGATTTCACTAGAGGCTTCTCTCGAGAAAATAGCATACGATGGGTAAATAAATTACTGTTGGGCAATTGATAGAAGAGTAAATAATTATGATGATATCCAAGGCAATAATTATGTATATAGGCATCACGTCCAAGATTAGTAGACTGACTCCTGTCTGCATGTACTATTATTACTTCACACATCGACTGATATACAACATGCATCTAGTGTATTAAGGTAATGGAGAAACAGAGTAATGCAATAAGAATGATGACATTATGTAGACAAGATCTATTCATGTAGGAATAGACCCCATCTTTTTATCCTTCATGGCAATGATACATGCGTGTCATGTCTCTTTCTGTCACTGAGATTAAGCACCACAAGATGGTATCCATCACAAAGCACCTCTTCCCATGGCAAAAAAAATCAATCTAGTTGGCAAAATCAAACCAAAGTTTTGGAGAAGAAATACTAGGCTATAACAATCATGCATAAGAGAGTTCAACAAGGACTCAAATAATATTCATAGATAGATCTGATCATAAACTCACAATTCATCGGATGCAAACAAACACACCGCAAAAAAGAGTTGCATCAAATAGATCTCCAAGAACATGGAGGAGAACATTATATTGAAGATCAAAAAGAGAGAAGAAACCATCTAGCTACTGTCTATGGACCCGTAGGTCTGTTGTAAACTACTCACGTATCATCGAAGGGGCAAGGGTGATGATGAAGAACCCGTCCGTGATCGTTGACCCCTCTGGCAAGGTGCCGGAAAAGGCCTCTAGATTGGATCTCGTGGTTCTGGAACTTACGGCAGTGGAAACTCAGATATCTCGACTCTCCTAGGGTTTTTGGTATTTCAGAGCATTTATAGAGCTGATAGTTAGTGGTGAAACCTCATGTGGGCCCTACTACCTCTTGCGCGCCCTGGTGCCTAGTGGGCCCCATAGGCCTCCCCTCATGCACTTCCTTTGCTCCCAAGGTGTTTTGTCCCTGAAAAAAATCTCCAGAAAGTTTCATGGCATTTGGATTTCGTTTGGTATTGATATTCTGCGAAGTAAAAAAACAAGCAAAAAAATAACAAATGCCACTGGGCACTATGTCAATAGGTTAGTCCCAAAAAATGATATAAAATTGTTATAAAATGAATATAAACTTCCAAGATTGATAATATAATAGCATGGAACAATAAAAAATTATAGATGCATTGGAGACGTATCACTCACCTAGGGTTTAGTTCATACGATCTCGTGGTAGATCAACTTTGTAACCGTATATACACATCAATATAATCAAGCAGGATGTAGAGTTATACCTCTTCGAGAGTGCCCGAACCTGGGTAAATATTGTCCCTGTGTTTCATGTTCCCCATTGATCCAAGATCCATAACTCGGGACCCTCTACCCGAGATCCACCGGTTTTGACACCGACAATCCTAGAGGAGGCACGAGACGTCATGCTGGAGGTTGTGGCGCGTGAGCCTACCCACGGTCCAACACCTATCGAGTAGGGCAAGCCAAAGGAAAAACTTGCGAAGCGACTCCCATTTCTTTTGGAATAGGTGCCAGTGAGGATCGTTATCATTAACGGAGCCAATGAATAACTTCTCGTGGCAGGATTTGACAGTGTATTGGTCAAAGGAAGTCCGGGCCAACTAGCTCATCAGGGGAGTCAGATAGATGTATTTGCCGCACGTGACGCCAGAGGTCCACATATTGGACCAACGCCATGGAACCGAGGGTGCCCGACGGTCTGCAGAAGTCGATTATCTTTTACATTGATCTATCTATCTATCTACCAGACTGAAATAACTAACAATTCATAATTGAAACGTGAAGCTTTTTCTTTCCCCTCTCGCAAGGCGACTAGGGAAGGCCTTCTTCCCTTCAATCTTCGCTGCCGATCCCATGGATTCACATCCCCTCCGCTTGCCGCTCCGGCGGTCGGTAGTGGAGAGGGTATTCCTGGTGCCTCAACTTAGATAGGTAGGGTTTTGGTTCTCGCAAGGGCGGTGCTCGGACGAATAGCAGCACTTCTTCTTCGAGCAAGTCTTTCGGGCTCCGATCCTCCTCAAGTTCGTTCGTCGAGACGGGTTAGATGGAGCTCCGGTGTAGATTCCTGCCAGCTCCTCGGAGCGGCGAGGTTAGAGTTTCTTGTCGGGTGTACGCAATAGCGAGATTTGATGTCAGGTTCCTCAGACCGATTCAAGAATTCAATGACGACGACTACGGCTCCCGAACGCTGGTCCTTACGGGCACGTGCACGAAGACTTCCCAGCTGTCATCGATAAGGTCAGACCGGCTCCGGTATGGGAGCGGTGACAACATCACATCGGCGGCTGCAATGGTCGTTTGATTGTCCATAGACCTCAATGTAATTTTTATTATGTTTGGGATGTTTTGTACTCTGAGAAGTTTGGCAGGCGCGAAACAACTGCACCTTCAGAAACAAGGAAGCTGATGCAGAAGGGATCCTAGCTGCGATCAGACGCAACCTTTGCCTGTGGCAGCAATGTGGTGCCCGATACATTCAGAGCCCCTTCGGGGATCCGCCCTGAGTAATCAGTTTTAAGGTTGTGCCCTTGGCACTTTCTTTTTCTCGCTTTCTTCTTCTTTCATTCTTGATCCCCGGATCATCGCCTTTGTCGCTTGTTCACCTGCTCCCTGCTTATGATCAATAAAGAACCAGCTGCGAGCTGGCTCCTTTCAAAAAAAAAACTCCAGGAATTTCTTTTCACATAAGTACCGTACCCCGTCAGGACTACTGTAACTATTTACCTCCGAGTTCTTCTGAGTTATGACCCACTCCCTTGCAAAAAAAAAGAAAGAAAAAGAAAGAAAAAGAGTTCTACTGTACTACGCTGCTTAGCTTCTCTGAATTATAGCCGGTCCGTGTCCCACCACGGCAATATCCTTCCTCGTCCGACTACGACTGCGACTCCACTCCCTCTCCTTCCTTATAATGCCAACACACCGCCCGCCTAACACGAACGCAGAGCTACAAGCTTCTCTGGTTGATTAGAGGCGTCCATCGGCATGAACCCGGCCGCCGGTATGTTCCCAATGTTTCCACCGCCACCGCCGCTACCTTTCCACTACGCGTTCCCCATGCAGCCCCCGCCGTACTTCTACCATGCACCTATGTCGCCGGTTTGGCCGTCGTCCGCGGTCCCGGTGCGCTCCGTGTGGGCGTCCAATTTCAAGCATGAATCGGCCAACCTCCGCCACGTCGCCAGCAGAGCCCAGTACGTCGCCGTCAACGTGCACTACCCGGGCGTCGTCCACCACCCCAGCCAGGACCACAACGCCCTCACCGTGGAGGAGCGCTACGCCCTCGTGAAGGCCAACGTTGACGACCTTAAGCCGCTGCAGGTCGGCATCGCGCTCTACGACAGCGACGGCGGGTACCTCGACGCCTGGGAGTTCAACCTCCGCGACTTCCGCCCCCAGGCCGACCCGCACGACGAGAACTCCCTCGCGTACCTCGCCGGCCGCGGCCTCGACGTCGGCGCGCTCCGCGACCACGGCGTCAGCGCCGACATGCTAGACAAGAAGCTGTTTGAATCCGGCCTGGTCGGCGCTCGGCGTGGGCGGTCGCGGAGTTGGATCACGTACGCTGGGGCCTACCATGTCGCATACCTGCTCAAAATTGTCACCGGCGGCGCCCCGCTGCCGCGAGACGTGGCCGGGTTCAACGGCGCCGTGCGGCGTTACCTCGGCGACCAGGTCTATGATGTGGCCACGATGGCGGCCGGCTGCCCGGCCATGCCACTGGGGTTGGAGCACATCGCCGATTACCTCGGCTTCCATCCGCCGCTGGGGAGCCCTCGCCTCGCAGCTGCCGCCGGCGTGCGCGCGCTGCAGGTCTTCATGCGACTGAAGTACGGAGAGCTCGGCGGCGACGTGCGGAGATACCGGGGTCTTCTTAAAGGCCTGCACTAGCTAGGTCGATCTCACACCAACAATGCTGAGCCGAGAACTCGAAGCTCGTGCAAAGAAGATTGTTGCTGACCAGCTGCGTCCATGGTAGCTCTGATCAAGTCCTTTGAAGTCCCAAGTCCGAAGAATCCCGTTTCAAACAAGTATTGGATTGAAGGTTACTACAGTTTTAAAGTTCTAATATCAGTTTTCTCAACAAAAAAAACAAGTATTGGATTTTCTGTTTCAATGAAGTCCGAAAATTCTGTTTCAGTAAAGTTTCATAGTTTTCAAAAAGAAAAATCATGCATCAGGTAGCAAGGAAGTACCGAGAGTTCGGCGGCCACGTGGAGAGGTATCGAGGTGTTCTTCAAGGCATCCACTAGGTTGATCTGACACCAACAATGCTGAGTCGAGAATCCAAATTTCGTGCAAGCAAGACTGATGAAGCTCTCTTATCAAGTTCTTGAAATCTGAAGAATTAGTAGGAGTACTACGCTTTTGAAGTTCAAGTATTAGACTTTGTTTTTTAGTAACTCTTCATAATAACTAGAGGGTGACGCGGGCTTTGCTGCGCCGCCCTACAATCCTGAGTCAAAAACTCAACTTTTTACATGGACTGCTACAATCGGTTGCTTTGTTTTATGTTTCAGCTAAATTGGGTTGTTTTTTCGCTCATACTACGTGGAATCTGATGCGTGCAGTGGACTGATCTGCTATGTTTTTACATAAATCAATATACTTGAGTGGACCCAAACACACAACACAACACAACAGTTTTTCCCTCCCTTACCAGGAGCCAACATTTGCTAGGGAGCTTACAATTTGTATTGATTATTAAACATGTAATCTTCCATCCAACAAAGTTAGGTGCTAATGAAATGATAGTTTTGTTGTCAAAGCCAATAACAACATGCAGCACAAACATTTAAGGATATGTTTTACTCCAGAACATAACCATATACCTCCATTAACCAGAAGTTAAGGAATTCCATTGTGGCAACTTGGATATGCATATATGGCACATAATTAGTAATATCATCTTTTTTTCTTCAGTGGATAAATATGTTCACCGAACTATAAGGATTGGCAGTCCACCACAAGTATAAACCTTACTATCTACTCCCTTCGTTCCTAAAGATAAATATTTTTAGAGATTCCAATACAAACTACATATGGATGTACATAGACATATTTTAAAATTTAGATTCACTCATTTTGCTCCGTATTAGTCTGCATTGGAATCTCTAAAGAGACTTATATTTAAAAACGGAGGGACTAGTAAGATATTTTCAGTCTTCTTGAAAGGAACTAAAGACATTTGCAAAAAAAAA